>NC_141910.1:9301458-9902500 GCF_057802395.1 Ceratotherium simum simum | reverse complement strand
TCATTTAAGGTTTAGGGGTTTAATGTTCGATTTTCCATTGATTTATGTCAGGTTTTACTCTATTAAAAAAATTATACCATAAAACTGTCCTAATAAGGATGATTCGGGCTTCAGCTGGAGGAAAAAAAAATGAGAATAAGAGCCAACTCATTTTATTACTAAGACAAAACTGATTTGTTATCAGCATAATCACCTTACATCCAGGACACAGGTCTCAATATGGTCAAAATTGAAGTGTCTTGGCCATAGACATAAAAACCCAATTCTTTTAAATCACTAGTTTCTCTGACCTTTATAAAAACAAATGTAAAAATTCACCAACAAAACAAGGCTGTTATTCAGAAATATCTAAATGTGTTGAATAAAGTTATAACAGAATTAAATTTTTTTTAAGAACTGAAAGCTTATATTCAAGAGCTGACTAGAAATTATAATGAGAAAGTGGATAGTCAAAACACAAGACTATTTACCAGAATTGTTTATAAGATTAGCTATAGTCTCGGATATCAATATCTAAGAACTTAGCATCTGAAAACTCCTCAGAAGCAATGTAAGAACACAGAATAGTTTCCTGGGAATCTTGCAGGACCATTGTATTCTCATACATACAAAAGAAGTTACAACTGTAACACTACCAGACAGAAATGACAGTACCCTGATTCTGCCTGATTCTGCCTCCCAGTACAGTTCTCTGGTAAGATAGTCTGTCTTTCAAAAAATGGAGAATACTGGTTTGTGGCAAAATGAGGCCGTACAGCATGCCTGCTGGCCTGCCTAATCTTTCTCTCTCTCTTTCTCTCTCTCCTATTTATATTTTTTATAGACAGAAGCAATTATTACATTATATATTACAGAGTATAGTTATAGAGTCTAATAGTGTAGGTTTAAATGCTGGCTCTTCTACTAATTAGTTGTGTGAACTGCGTTAGTAGTTTAACCTCTCTTTGCCTCACTTTCCCCCCAAATAAAATGGAGGTTTAGTTCTTCCTAACTCATAGCCTTGTAAAGAAATTCATATAAAACACTTGCTTTAATAAAATATAACTTTCATTATATTTTTCTCCAGAGAGTTTGTGAAAACTCATGAAAATTATTTTTTAATGTCATGATGTTGAATATATGTCAACTTCACTTCCATTTGTATTTGGAAGAAAATTCTGATTGTCTCATTTATGCCACTGTACTATAAATTAATAATATCCATTTGTCATAAAAGCTATGTCAAAAGGATATCACAAAAACCAGTTGAAAAACAATAGTGAATCCAGAGGGTTATGGAACACTCTGTTCCAATCTCTTAAGATATAGTGGACATACTTTCAGAATCAGGCATGAATAATAAACATTGAATTATATGAAGTTTCAGTGCACTTATATTTACTATATTGATTCTACCCTCTATTTATGTTTGACTCTGCTATAGCTCTCTAATCTTTTCTCTTTAAAAGATTTAAAAGAATAAGACATGAGGAATGGAGACTATGGTTTGAGCTCATTGATTAATCTGCCCATTCCTAATCCTAAATGATTTTGCCAAAGAAATATAATAATGAGCAGAAATTTGTTCTAGCACAGAATGGTATATCGGACAGATATTTTGAGAAACGTCTGCAGGTTAGGCTGGGTTGAGGGCAGGACCAGTGATTTACTGCTTGAAGGAAAATCTTGCCTCGGTGAATGGGAAGGGTGTCCAAAAGATCCATGGACAACACTACCTTAGACCAGCAACTGTGATGGTGGAGCAGAGGGGGAAAGGGAAATGATGGAAAGTTGAGCAAATCTCAATATTACTAAAGACTCAGAGAAGTGGCCCAGATCCCAGAGGCAGGAACAGAGCATTCTCACCCCAGGGCCAGGGATTTGCATTAGACTGAATGGCTGGTAGAGACAAAAAGACAATGGCTTAAAATGGATTCAAGAGAAGGGCAACGGTGCTAGTCAAGAAAGTATTAACTACCATTCCACTGACACACAACAAAAGGAAGGAATACAAGCTTTTAGGGACAAAAGTAAAACTTCCTATAAAAATAGCAAACAACAACAAGAAAGATAAATTACTGAGGCATACATTTTTCAAAAAAATGAGCCAAAGTATGAGTGCTGATTTAAACACTCCCAAATAACACGGAATAAGAACAGATGGACAGTCAGCTAATACTGTGAGATGTTAATTCTCCCTGTGTAACTAATAAATTTAATGTGATGCCAATAAAAAAAAGCAACAGGGTTTTTTTTGGGGGGGAAGGGCAATTTAAAAAGATTATTTCAAAGTACACATAGAAAAAGTAATCAAAGGATATCTAGGAAAGTTCAGAAAAATAACAATATGGGGCACCAGCCTTCCTAAATAACAAAGGAAAAATCTCAATAGTTAAAATGTAGTGCCAGTACAGAATAGACCAAAAAAATCTATCAATAAACATTAGCAAACAACAAAAATCATGAAGTTCATAAAAGAAAATATATCCATTTGATATCAAATCATAACAAAATGTGATATAAAAGAAAAGATTATGAGCAATAAAACCAGTCATATTCATATTTAATATCTAAGTAATTACTGGTGACATGACTATAAAACATAACCAATGGAAACACACTGAAGTAAAAGACATATTTTGTTTTAAAAAAACCATTATCATCTACAGTTAAAATCCACAGTTTCTCACCAAAATAACTATGTGGTATTTCAATGGGAGGAGAAGCTTAAAGGACAAGGAAGTAAAAATATGTTAAAAATTTTCATTTTACATGAGAAGAGCAAATGATTCAATTTTACCTATGATTTCAGTAGGAATAATTAGGTTTGACACTTTTTTTTTACTAAAATATAAGTATTCTAATGAGCTTAGGATACACATCTTCCAAATCACCAGAGGGGACAAAAAAAAAAAAGAGAAAGAAAACAAAAATGTTTATTTAAATCCAAAATTCTAGTAGTGGTCCAGTATTAGGAAATGTGATAATAAAAATTCATCACATTAAGAGGCTTAAAGCAAAAGAACATATAATCTGTAACAATGTCCCCTAAAAAGCTTTTGATAAAGTTCCACATACATTGATAATTTTTAACAAAATACAACACTCTTACTAAATAGAAAGTGAAGGATAAGTTAATACTATAATAAAAATTGATTATCATAAAAAACAGCTAAAATGCTACATAATGGAGGTCTTCTCATTAAGATCAAGAAAAGACAGAGACATCTGACCTCCACTACTGTGAAAGGACTAGCCAAGGTAATTGAATAAAAAATGTTTTTAGAGCCAGACCCGGGTGGCCTAGTGGTTAAGTTTGGCATGCTCTGCTTCAGTGGCCCAGGTTCTGTTCCCAGGCACAGACATACACCTCTCCCCTGTCAGTGGCCATGCCGTGGTGGTGGCTCACATACAAAAAGAGGAAGATTGGCAGTGGATGTTAGCTCATAGTGAATTTTCCTCAGTAAAAAAAAAAAAAAAATACTCCTCATTAAAAAAACGTTTTTAAAAAGGAGTAAAAAATGTTAGAATAATACATTAAAGTAACAATAATAGCTTACCTTGAAACCACAGAATAAACAATTGCAAAAAGATTTGAAATGTTTCAGGCATAGGATGGGTTGCCAAATATATATATGGCTAAATAAACAAAGATTATAGAATGGATGTTAGTTTCCTTTTCCTCATTTTGTGCATCTACTTTTAATTTTCCTTCAACCAAAAAATATTTTATTAAAATTTTTAATGAAAGTTACTATGAAAATATATTAAAATAAACTATATATCTAAATAAGAAATTAGAGTCACTTCCATAACATGTAGACTAATGTACTAAAATGCCCAAAGCTTTCATTATTTTTCTTGAATATTTACAAGCATTATTAATATATTGTATCTCATTCCACTTAACTTACTTATATGAAAAAGTCATCTGCTTTTCCATGGAGCTAGAAAATTATGATCCAGAGTTCTTCAATGGGAGTGAGTTTATTAGAAATTTACCTTATTCAAATTCATCTTATTCATAGTCCCTCTCTTTGCTCTCTTGCTCTCTCTTTCACACACACACACCCCCACACACCCCTGAATGAGCTTTACATGCATTAGTTGATTTAATATTCACAATGTCTTTCCAATATATGAATTATTATCTCCTTTAAAATGGAACAACACAGCCACAAAAAGGATAATCCTGCTCTGCCCTAGGATTCAGGGGGAAGGGAGTAGCAGCACTGACATGCATGTGCATTGCTTACCTTTCAAGTCCCTACAGAGAGAGATGATTGAAAACTGGTAAGTAATTCCTTACAACAATTATATTCTGGTGAGACTATCTTTGAGCAATTGATTTATATATTTAAATAAAATACTACAAACGAAGTGGAATTATTGTTCCTGCCCTGGCCCCCACATGTTACTGGTATACCTAGGCAATGCCAACAATAATGTTCAGACTGTTAGAATTATATATAAAACTTTTCCCAAAAAAGTTCCTTTTACAAGTTTGTCCTTGGACTGGTTCTGGGTCATCTTCCATTTCACTCTAGTCTCCTCTTATCCCAGCCATAAATAAAACAAGCAGAACTGGGAGATACTGATTTCCACATAATGTTAAATTTGTACCTCCTTATGTAAAAGTGGAAATCATTATTATCACCAGGAGAAATATTCTACTATTTGCTTCCTTGCTAATAAAACTGAAAACCAGAAAAATACTATGTAATTTTATATCTTATAGGTCAATGTATTTGGAAATAAATTAGCATTGATTTGGGGGGACATTTACTCCTCATGCTCTTCATTTTTCATGTGGAAGAAATTGCTAGTGCCTGAGCCTCACATCAGATTAATTAAAGAAACTGTTTGTTGGTGGGTTCCACATAGTGCTTGGTAGAGCCAAGGATGAAAACCATGGAGCTAAACTAACACTTGTTGCCTTTACCACCCCGCTGCTCATTCATTCTCTCCCACAGGAAGAGGAATGAGGTATTGATTTAGTAATCTTTGGAGAAGGATTGAGCATGTTTGACTCAGCCAGCCTGTCCTCAGATCCACATGTTCTGATCTGCTCTCTGTCTTGCAGGAAGGGGGCCACTCATGATGGGGAAAATCTGAAGTGGTCCAGTGCTTTTGGGATGAATCATTAGCAAGGCCACATGACCACAGATCTAAAGTAATTTTCAAATCAGCTGTCTCAGGTATATAGGTCATATTTTGACAATATAAGGGATCAGAATTTGCTACCCCAAAATGTGTCTCTTAGGTTTGCTTATTTCTTAAGAACAAAAGACTCAGGAAAAAATTCTGATCTTTCTCCTAACTGTCTAAAAGAATTTAAGATAGAAGGCCTGATCCAGGGAGGAACTAATACCATAAGATAACTATAGTAAAATATAAACTAGGTGTGATAGACAGGGAGGAACCTAGCAAGGGCCATTTAATCAAAGTCTTCTCTGTCTCTCATTGTCTTTACAAGGCATGGTCAACATTTGTTTATCCAACGTTTGCTTTTCCATCTCCATGTAAATTGCCTTCCTCCTCTTTAAAGTCCCAAACCACTACCCCCAACATCCTCTTTTGTCTTTATTGGAAGATGGTATTTAAGCTAGTAGTTTCTGTCATTTTGGCTAGTTACACAGATTTCCTGGGTTTCTCTTGTGTATACATGTTATTTAACTTTGTTTGATTTTCTCCTGTTATTTTGTCTCCTGTCAATTTAATCCTTAGACCAGTCAGAAGGATCTATAGGGTAGAGGAATAGTTCTTCCTCTTCTGCAGCCATCAAGTTCATGCATTTATCACTCTATTTGATCTGGAAATGATGAGTAGAGGCTCTATTCCTTATATATCACCCCCTCCCACACAACTTTGAGAAGAGAATTTCCATTATACTGTACTTTCACAGCTGAGCGCTAAGGAAGGGAAGTGACTGAAGTCACACAGCAGCTTAGCATGTTTGCATGTTTAGGGTGAGCATGGGTGTCAGAGTGGGAGGTGGAGAAATCAAACTAAAATACAAACAAGAAACAAACTTTAAATTACACGCTGATAGTATTTCTCATTCAAGATTATACAGGTGCCCACAAGCCACATACATCTTTTAAAACTAACCTTCACCCTGAGAGTTTGGCAGGGTAGATGGTTGATGGTATAATGCCATAGTTAGGGCCACTGAAATTGAAGTCAAATAGGCCTAGTTTGAACTCCTGCTCAGCCAGTTGCAAGTGATGTGAATTTAGGCAAGTTACTGAACCTCTCCAGCTTTAGTTGGCTAAAATGAGAGTTTACCCCCTGAGCTTTACGTGAGGATTATGTGAGATAATGTTTGTAAAACCTTTAAGACAGTGTTTGGCATATAGTAATCAATACTAGCTATTATTATCATTACTTTATAAATGACAACCTGACACATATAAAATAGGTAATGTGTTTAGTATCACAAGGCTACAAAGTGGCAGAATGAAGCTAATATTTACTGTTTTTAGTATTTTTCAACATCACACCCTCTTTCCTTCCCATGTACTTTAGTCAAACTAGTTCCCAGGAACTTAAATTGAGATTCAATACCTTGCTTTCTTTGCGTATTCAATTCTATGCTTGAGATAATCTATATCCAACCTTTCTGTTCTACAATGCAATTTATCAGTTCTAATGTTATGAGATGTTACTTCCTCCGTGAAGCTCTCCAAGATCATCAGGAGGTGCTTACTGTTTCATTAATAAATACAGCTGTTCCTCTTGTGTGGTACTCATCAGAAATTTGCTTGGGTTGAAATGAATTATTAATATCTCTCACTTATCTTGCTGGATTTTATGTTCCTGGATAGCAGGATTTGTGTCTTATATCTTTGTTTAGTGTATCACCATATATGGAATTTAAGCACTTACTAAGTGTTTGCCAAATGAAATACAAATCAGTGAACCTGCCAATATTCACTTAGAAAGCACAGTATTTTTCAAAAAATTTCAGATAATGAGATTGTATAAACAATGACAAAGTTAAACCCAATTAAAATGCCATAGGTCTCATATAAGAAAGAAACAATTTTCTAGGATAAAAAATTAGTTGGCATGAAATAACTTCTCACCCAAATGGTGCTTCTATTATATTTGGGTATCAATTATATGATTCCTCCAACTGTTTTATAGAGAGATTAATATTGGGCAATTAACATGATGTCCAGCTATGAGTTGAGAGAAACTTGGTTTTTCCATATTATTGCTAACTCCCAGAACAAAACCCCAAGAGCTACTAATAAGTTTTGGAGTCATCACAGGAGCTATTTAAAAAAGGTATTACATTATGATGAAAACAGAAAATGGAATAATACGTAAACCTACTGGTAACAGGTTGATAGATTTGCCTTTAAAAAGTTATTACATTTTATACTCCTGATACTACTTCCTAAATAACATCACACCAGTAATGACACTTGTTTGATATAACTTTTAGTTTAAGTCTTTTTTCCAAACTTATGGTTAGATTCATGATATATAAATTTAACAAGTAAATAAATTTAATTCACATTGAGAATGACGTCACTAGAAACAGTAAGATATTTAATTCATTAAATGAATGAATTAATAAAATGTTTAATGCTACAGTTTAAAACTTAAACTACATCAAGTTTTAGAAGCTTTAGAGAAGATATTTGATTCACACTTCCTTGCAAGGATGCCCTTAATCTCAGAATTTGGATAATATTTTCATCTTTTGTTTTTTGTTTTCCAGGCTAAGATCTAAATTCTATGTTATCATTCTACATGAAGGATGGCTGATTATCAACAGTTGTTTCCATAGAGGACATCCTGTTCTTCTGAGCAGAGATAGGACTAGTGCAATGTGAGTGAGGCACTCATAACACATACAAAATTTCAGGGATGACAAAAAAACACGATGATCAAGGTAAATACTATGTTAATGCAATATTTAAAAAAAAAATCCAATCAGCAAACTATGGGCAATAAATTGGCTGCTTATTTTGTTAGAGAAGTTTTATTAGAAGTAGCTTATTAGTGGGTAAGTGTATGTTCCATGTTGCTGGGATTTAGGCAAAGAACCTTGCTGATACTGATTAAATCATGTCATAATAGAAATCAACATTTAGTACAATACATTGATCTGCTCAAGTGGTATCTGAGGGATATAGAGTGAATCAAGTTTTTGGCAAATAATAGAAAACCAACAGTGATTATTACAGAGACTATAGACTGAACACCTTTCTCTTCAACCAACAAACAAAATATGTCAATCACTGCACTCTCACACGGACACATTCTGTTAATTTTATTTACATTACTCTGTGCTTAATTGTATGGGCCTTTATATACCTATATTCAATAGTAGAGCCCAAGAAGAAGACAAGAGTTGTAAACCTTATTTTGATGAAAAACTAAAAACGGCTTAGCAATACACGTATACTCAAAGAATACTGATAGCTTTGAATGGTGAGATTTTTACCTGAATCACAGAGACAGAGGTTATATAAGGAGGTAAGTATGTATTATTTATTTCAATAAATAATCATTTTTTGATGATGACTATATCAAGAGCTTTAGTAGATAAAGCCACATAATTTGATTTAGGAATTATCATTCACATTTAATAGATTAAAAAAATTGAGACCTGAAGTAAACTAATTACTGGTGGACAACTATTTGAACAGTTTTCTCACTCAAAAGTCAGCATTGTTTATACCAAAACACATCGCTGAAAATAACCTTAGAAGTTATTTAACCCAACTGCCTTTTTCACTACGAAGAAAATGATTCTTGTCCTGATTAAAAGCAGAATGTGGGCAAGATCCTAACCTTCTGACTCCCCAGGACAGAGCTTCTTCCATTATCCATGGTAGAAAAAGTACAGTTGCCTCACTCAGATCCCATTTACCACAGATGCACCCATCCATGGCTGCTAAAATGCTCAGAGCTCTACCTTTCTCTACATCAGTAGCCATCACACTCAGAAATGCTGAGGGAGGGAGGGAGCCCTGTAGCCAATGACTGAGTGATGCGAGGGTATCAAGAACCCAGCGCCCTCGGCACGAGGAGAAACAGCTGTGGTGCCACTGATGCTCCAGAGTTCCCTGTGAAATCACGTTGAAACTCGACCTGTGTCTTCAACTACTGTTGAAGCACAACAATAACGTTGCTTGGCTTCTTCCCTGTCTAATCCTGTGCCCTCACTGTATCCCAGGCTTTTCTCTTGAGATCACTACATCAGCTAATCACTTCTACAAGAATTGTCAAGCCTGCCTGTATAAAAGCCATACCAAGATATCTACGTTGTCTATCTCTTTTAGATATTTCTTTATTTTTATTTTATTTTTTAAAATTCTCCATTCTTTAACAAGAAAAATCTGTGAATCTTTCTAGCCTCATCACTTAACTAGTATAAACAAAAATGAAAAATGTGTCCTACATATAAGCATGCAAATTAAAAGCTTTTGGAGAAAATCAACAGAGAAACAGGTAAATCAGTTTAAAACTTTTTCTTCTGATTAAATAGTAATCCAAACTTCTTACGAAAATATATGACTACACGAAATTATTTTTAAAAGTAGCAGTTGCAGACATTTTTACTCTAAATATTGTTCTGTAGTTTCTTTGTATTTTTTACAGTTTTTATTAGATTTAAATTGTGCTACACACCAAATTTTAAATTCAGCTTTTATTTCTTAAAAAGTTGGCCTCATGGCTTTGAGTATACTGACTGACTACTCTCTGATTTGAATTTTTCTGAAGAATATCATTGCTATTAACTCAGTAACACAAACAATAGACTATATATGGAAAAAAGAAAGCTTCTGATTTTCAGTCAAAATTCTAGCTTGTGTGTTTTCTCCTTGTTGTTGACAATATTTAAATTATTCAAATACATCAAAAAATTTAATTTAAGAGGCGGAGTCAAGATGGCGGCGTAGGCAGACTCTGAACTCACCTCCTCCCGTGGACACAGCCAATTTACAACTACTCGTGGAAAAATTACCCCTGAGACAGAACTGAAAACTGGATGAGAGGAACTCCTGCAACAAGGGACAATCCTAACTGAGGTGGAAGAGGCAGAGACTCCTTTCTGGAGAGGAAAAACGCCGCCTTCACAAGCCGCCAGCTTCACGGCCGCCGGGAGCAGCGCACAGGTACGCAGCCTCCCTGGAGGCGCGGGGTCCTGAGCCGGGGAGCGCCCCCGCTGTGGGCATTTTGTGGACCCAGCACAATCGATACCAGTGGCATAATATCTGACCTTGCCTGCTACTAAAGCATTGGGGAGCACCCCCAGAAAATCCGGTTCACAAAGAAACTAAAACTGGCTCTTAAAGGGCCCGCGCACAAACTCACCCGTTCCAGAAAGCATCCTAAAATCACCAGAAAGAAAGGTGCACACTGCTTTGGTGACAAGAGACTCACCTAATAGGCCCTGAGTGCATCTCGGTGAGGGGTGAGACCTCTCCAGGGACTGGGACATTGGCGGCGGCCATTGTTGTGGCCTGGTGTGAGCGTGCTGACACAGACGCCATTGGAGTTCTCCCTGAGACCTGCTAGCCCAGGGTCTGCTCCACCCGCTAGAGCACCGATTTAATCCAGCTCAGCCAAGGCAGGCAGCCCACCCTAGAGACTGGCCCCACCTAACAACAAGCCCTCAGGCAACGTGTGGGCCTGCATAGATTGGTGACTGGATTTTCTGCAGCCTGGCAACTGAGCTGACTTGAGCGGGGCAGGGTGTGCACAAGGAGCGGGTGGAGAGTGTGGGGTGGTGGCGGAGTGTGTGGGGCTCCCGTGGAGAGACTGGGTCCGCTTGGGGAGGTCGGGCGCCACACGGGGCAGGACTGTGTTGACTGTGTGTGTGGACCTCTGGGCGGCAGGGCTTGTCAGCTGCAGAAGACTTGTGCTTCTCAAAGACCCACATAGGAGGTTTGCCCCACCTTCCAAAGCCTGAAACAATTGGGTGCTCCTGTGCCTGAGGGCAGCCCCACCCAGCTGCAATCCTCAGAGAGCTGACAAGAGACCTAATAGGCTAGAGGTTTACAGCAATTCTAAGGCCCTGAGCCTAACAACCTGCCACACTGGGGGCCTACTCACTTAAAAGAAATACTGCAACACAAATGTGGTATTAGAACTTACAGCCAACTGTGCTGGGGCTCCCCACACCTGATAAAGAGACTGAAGGGCCCACAACAACTACAAGCAGCTGAGCATTACAACAGCTGGCCAGGAGCATAACTCAGCCTCCTGGGTGCCTATAGGGAGAGCTAACAGGCCACAATAGAAGGACACACGTAGCCCACATAGGGGCCACCCTGGAACATTGAGAACTGAGGGAAGCACACTGGAAGCCTCCTAAGGCATCACTTACATAAGGTCACCTATCCAAGAGCAGGAGACATAGCTGACCTACCTAATACGTGAGACACAAGCACAGGGAAAGAGGCAAAATGAGGAGGCAAAAGAATACATTCCAAGTAAGGGAACAGGACAAAACCCCAGAAAAGGAACTAAGTGAAACAGAAATGAGCAACCTACCTGACAGAGAGTTCAAACTAAGAGTGTTAAGGATGCTCACTGATCTGGGGAGAAGAATAGATGAACTCAGTGAGAATGTCAACAAAGAAATGGAAGATAGAAAAAAGAACCAATCAGAAACGAAGAATACAATACTGGAAATGAAAAACTCATTAGAGGGACTCAAAAGCAGAGTAGAGGATACAGAAGAACGGATCAGTGAGCTGGAAGAAAGACTAGAAGAAATTACCCAAGGTGAACAGGTAAAAGAGAAAAGAATTAAAAAGAGTGAGGACAGTCTAAGGGACCTCTGGGACAAGATCAAGCGCACTAACATCCGTGTTATAGGTGTCCCGGAAGGAGAAGAGCGAGACAAGGGGGCAGAGAATCTATTTCAAGAAATAATAGATGAAAACTTCCCTAACCTAAGGAAGGAAACAGACATCCAGGTACAGGAGGCACAGAGAGCCCCAAACAAGATAAACCCAAAGAGGCCCACACCAAGACACATCATAATCAAAATGTCCAGAATTAAAGATAAAGAGAGAATCCTAAAAGCCGCAAGAGAATGTCAAGTTACATACAAAGGAAACCCCATAAGGCTATCAGCTGACTTCTCAGCAGAAACCTTACAGGCTAGAAGAGAATGGCATGATATATTTAAAGTACTAAAAGGAAAAAACTTACAGCCAAGAATACTCTACCCGGCAAGGTTATCGTTCAAAATGGAAGGAGAGATCAAAATTTTCCCAGATAAGCAAAAATTAAAGGAGTTTGTCACCAAGAAACCAGTGTTACAAGAAATGTTAAAGGGACTGATTTAAGAGGAAAAGAGAAGACCACAAATAGGAAAAATTATCTATTTCCACGATTAGAACGTAATGGATACAAATGCACAAAAAAGAGGTTAGATATGATATCAATAACATAAAAGGAGGGAGGAGGGTAGTTAAAGAGTACAGCATTCAGACAGAGGTCAAACTAAAGTGACCATCAATTCTGTATAGAAGAAGAAAGGAACAGAGAAGGACTACTTAAACACTGAGGAAAAAAAAAATAAAAAAGTTAAAAAATGGCAGTAAGTACATACTTATCAATAGCTACTTTAAACGTCAATGGACTAAATGCCCCAATTAAAAGGCATAGGGTGGCTGACTGGATAAAAAAACAAGACCCATATATATGCTGCATACAAGAGACACACTTCAGACCTAAAGACACTCACAAACTGAAAGTGAAGGGATGGAAAAAGATACTCCACGCAAATGGCAATGAAAAGAAAGCTGGGGTAGCAGTACTCATATCAGACAAAATAGACTTTAAAACAAAAACTGTAAAAAGAGACAAAGAAGGGCATTACATAATGATCAAGGGAACAATCCAACAAGAGGATATAACACTTGTAAATATCTACGCACCCAATGTAGGTGCACCTAAATATATAAAGCAATTATTAACAGACATAAAAACAGAAATAGACAGTAACACAATAATAGTAGGGGACTTTAACACTCCACTTACACCAACAGATAGATCATCCAAACAGAAGATCAATAAGGAAACATTGGCCTTAAATGACACCTTAGAACAGATGGACCTAGTAGATATATACAGAGCATTCCATCCAAAAACCGAAGAATACACGTTCTTTTCAAATGCACATGGAACATTCTCCAAGATTGATCACATATTAGGCCACAAAACAAGTCTCCATAAATTTAAGAAGATTGAAATAATACCAAGCATCTTTTTCTGACCACAACTGTATGAAACTAGAAATCAACTATAGGAAGAAAATCAGAAAAGCCACAAATACATGGAGATTAAACAAAATGCTACTGAACAACGACTGGGTTAACGAAGAAATCAAAGAAGAAATCAAAAAATACCTGGAGACAAATGAAAATGAAAATACGACATGCCAGAATTTATGGGATACAGCAAAAGCGGTTCTAAGAGGGAAGTTTATAGCGATACAGGCTTATCTCAACAAACAAGAAAAATCTCAAATAAACAATCTAACAATGCACCTAAAGGAACTGGAAAAAGAAGAACAAACAAAGCCCAAAATCAGTAGAAGAAGGGAAATAATAAAAATCAGAGCAGAAATAAATGAAATAGAGACCAAAAAAACAATAGAAAAAATTAATAAAACCAAGAGCTGGTTCGTTGAAAAGATCAACAAAATAGACAAACCTTTAGCTAGACTCACCAAGAAAAAAAGAGAGAAGGCACAAATAAGTAAAATCAGAAATGAAAGAGGAGAGGATACAACAGACACCTCAGAAATACAAAAGGTTATAAGAGAATACTATGAAAAACTATATGCCAACCAATTCGACAATCTGGAAGAAATGGATAAATTCTTAGAATCATACAACCTTCCAAAACTGGATCAAGAAGAAGTGGAGAATTTGAATAGACCAATCATCAGTAAGGAGATCGAAACAGTAATCAAAAACCTCCCCAAAAATAAAAGTCCAGGACCAGACGGCTTCCCTGGTGAATTGTACCAAACATTCAAAGAAGACTTAATACCTATCCTTCTCAAACTCTTCCAAAAAATTGAGGAGGGGGGGATGCTCCCTAACTCATTCTACGAAGCTGACATTACCCTGATACCAAAACCAGACAAGGACAACACAAAAAAAGAAAATTACAGGCCAATATCACTGATGACCATCGATGCGAAAATCCTCAACAAAATACTAGCAAATCGCATACAACAATACGTTAAAAAGATTATACACCATGATCAAGTGGGATTTATTCCAGGGATGCAGGGATGGTTTAACATTCGCAAATCAATCAACGTAATACACCACATTAATAAAATGAAGAACAAAAATCACATGATCATCTCAATAGATGCAGAGAAAGCATTTGACAAGATACAGCATCCATTTATGATAAAAACTCTGAATAAAATGGGTATAGAAGGAAAGTACCTCAACATAATAAAGACCATATATGAGAAACCCACAGCTAGTATCATCCTCAATGGTGAAAAACTGAAAGCTATCCCTCTAAGAACAGGAACCAGACAAGGATGCCCACTGTCACCACTCCTATTTAACATAGTATTGGAAGTCCTAGCCAGAGCAATCAGGCAAGAGAAAGAAATAAAAGGGATCCAAATTGGAAAGGAAGAAGTGAAACTGTCACTATTTGCAGATGACATGATTTTATATATAGAAAACCCTAAAGAATCCACCAGAAAACTTTTAGAAGTAATAAACTAATATGGTAAAGTTGCAGGATACAAAATCAACATACAAAAATCAGTTGCATTTCTGTACACTAACAACGAAGTAGCAGAAAGAGAAATTAAGAATACCATCCCATTTACAATTGCAACAAAAAGAATAAAATACCTAGGAATAAATTTAACCAAAGAGGTGAAAGATCTGTACACCGAAAACTATAAAACATTTCTGAAAGAAATTGAAGAAGACACAAAGAAATGGAAAGATATTCCGTGCTCTTGGATTGGAAGAATTAACATAGTTAAGATGTCCATACTTCCTAAAGCCATCTATAGATTCAATGCAATCCCTATCAAAGTTCCAACAACATTTTTCACAGAAATAGAACAAAGAATCCTATAATTCATATGGAACAACAAAAGACCCCGAATAGCTAAAGGAATCCTGAGAAAAAGAACAAAGCTGGAGGTATCACACTCCCTGATATCAAAATATACTACAAAGCTATAGTAACCAAAACAGCATGGTACTGGCACAAAAACAGACACACAGATCAATGGAATAGAATCGAAAGCCCAGAAATAAACCCACACATCTATGGACAGCTAATCTTTGACAAAGGAGCCAAGAACATACAATGGGGAAAAGAAAGTCTCTTCAACAAATGGTGTTGGGAAAACTGGATAGCCATATGCAAAGAAATGAATGTAGGTCCTTCCCTTACCCCATACACAAAAATTACCTCCAAATGGATTAAAGACTTGAATGTAAGACCTGAAACTGTGAAAGTTCTAGAAGAAAACATAGGCAGTACGCTCTTCGACATCGGTCTTAGCAACATCTTTTCAAACACCACATCTGACCGGGCAAGAGAAACAATAGAAAAAATAAACAAATGGGACTACATCAAACTAAAAGCTTCTGCACAGCAAAGGAAACCATCAACAAAACGAAAAGACAACCTAACAATTGGGAGAAGATATTTGCAAACCATACATCTGATAAGGGCTTAATCTCCAAAATATATAAAGAACTCATGCATCTCAACAACAAAAACTACCAACCCAATTAAAAATGGGCAAAAGACCTGAACAGACATTTCTCCAAAGAAGATATACAGATGGCCGACAGACACATGAAAAGATGTTCAAAATCACTAACTATCAGGGAAATGCAAATCAAAACTACAATGAGATATCACCTCACGCCTGTCAGAATGGCTATAATTAACAAGACAGGAAACAACATGTGTTGGAGAGGATGTGGAGAGAAGGGAACTCTCATACACTGCTGGTGGGAGTGCAAACTGGTGCAGCCACTATGGAAAACAGTATGGAGATTCCTCAAAAATCAACGATAGAACTACCATATGATCCAGCTATTCCACTGTTGGGTATTTATCCAAAGAACTTGAAAACACCAATTTGCAAAGGTACATGCACCCCTGTGTTCATTGCAGCCTTATTCACAATAGCCAAGACTTGGAAGCAACCTAAGTGCCCATCAAGGGACGAATGGATAAAGAAGCTGTGGTATATATACACAATGGAATACTACTCAGCCATAAGAAATGACGAAATCCAGCCATTTGTGACAACATGGATGGACATTGAGGGTATAATGCAAAGTGAAATAAGTCAGAGGGAGAAGGCCAAATACCGTATGATTTCCTTCATTAAGTAGTAGATAATAACAACAATAAACAAACACATAGGGACAGAGATTGGATTGGTGGTTACCAGAGGGGAAGGGGGGAGGGTGGAGGGTGAAAGGGATAATTCGCTACATGTGTGTGGTGATGGGTTGTAATTAGTATTTTGGTGGTGAACATGATGTAGTCCATGCAGAAATAGAAGTACAATGATGTACACCTGAAATTTTTGCAATGTTATAAACCAATGTTACTGCAATAAAAAAAAAAAAAAAAAAAAATTTAATTTAATTTTTTGAAAATAAATTAAATGTTAAATATTTTTATAAAAAATAATTCACAAATCTTGTATTTAAGAATCCATCTAGTTGCTAGTATAAAAATTGGTATCATGCATTACTCATATTACTTGTAGAACTACATATATACAAATTTGAGAGAAATATGAGTTTTTAATATCACAGAATATTTTTCAGTCACCATGTGCAACTGTTGCGTGCTGTTAGGACACAGTAACATGTATGTGAGGAACACATGAAGAAACAAGAGAAAACTCATCCCTTCTGGGAAGTGATTACACCAGAATCTACAGGACTCACGCTCTCTAAGAGGAAGGATTCAGCAAGTTAATTCATTTTCTTTCATCTAAGTGCTTCTATTGCTTAAAATTTCTGAATTGGACATTAAAAAGTTCTGAAATGGACAGTAGCACAACTCATACCCTTCCAGGCATTGGGTATAGCCACATTTGTTCTGAGGACTAGGGAGAGAGATGTTGAATAATGTTTCACTGGTGCTGAGTGATGGTTGTGGCATAGGGACCCTCTTGCCCAGGTCTTGCATTGGTGGTGAAGAGAGGAATTGGTTTAAGAGAAAATACCAAGACCTGGAGGATGGCATTGAAAGAAATAGAGAGAGTTGGGTCTTTGATGATGTCATTGAGCCCATGAAATAATCACCCTACCTTCAGAATTCTTATGTGAGAAAATAGAAGTCCACTGATTTAGGCTACTTTTAGTTGGTAGTTTAGTCAGAATTCAAAAAGCAAAGCGGAAACTGCTTTATGTATTTCAGGCATGAAGAATCTAATGTAGGAAGTATGAAAGCATTTGAATATGTGAGGGAATGGAACTCAAGGAAGCCACCGCTGAACATCTCGACTTGAAAAGCTAAAGTGTGAGGTTCTCAGCATTCACATGGAAACTGCCATAATTCTCAAGAATCTGTAGAAGTTTCTGCCAAGTACCCAGATAACATCAACAAATTAGGATGTTCTCAAGAGCTTATTGGTAAATGACTGTAAATCTCCTGTCTACCCATTCATCTGACTACAATTGCCCCCAGAGAACAAAGGCCTGTCTTTCTCTTCAGCCTTCTAAATCTTGCACAGTGGCCTCTCATTAAAAGAATCTGACCCTTAACCTATGGAGAAGGGGACTCTGGGCAAGGTGTACTGGATGCTGCTCTTTGGCATCCACAGAAGAGCATGTAGTTGGAGGCTGTTATGACACCAAGCTGACTACAGACAATTCAACATATTTGGGTCTTCTTTCATTTACAGCAAAAAGTACTCACTTGTCAGATCACAAGTGGCATTCAAATTAAGTTAAAGAAAAAATTAGACAATTTATTTTTAAGAATGTCTATTATACATACTTAAAAAATTGAAATATTTAAATTTCACAGTTTTCTTTACATACAATATGCTGAAGCTATCAAAATATTTGACAATCCGTGATGCAAAAGATCCCCTCATATATAATTAATTAAATTCAATAACATTTCAATTTGTTTTCATAAATTTGCTATGTATTCATCTGTATTTTTTTTAATTATTTAAAATAAGCATAAAGCTGGCCCTGTGGCTTAGAGGTTAAGTGCGCGTGCTCCACTACTGGCGGCCCGGGTTCAGATCCCGGGCGCGCACTGACGCACCGCTTCTGGGGCCATGCTGAGGCTGAGTCCCACATACAGCAACTAGAAGGATATGCAACTATGACATACAACTATCTACTGGGGCTTTGGGGAGAAAAAGGGAAAAACGAGGAGGATTGGCAACAGATGTTAGCTCAGGGCTGGTCTTCCTCAGCAAAAAGAGGAGGATTAGCATGGATGTTAGCTCAGGGCTGATCTTCCTCACTAAATAAATAAATAAAATAAAATAAAATAAAATAAGCATGTACTATATTCTAAGAAGTTTATGGATGGAAGGAATAAATTTTTTTTTTTTTTTAGAGATTTTATTTATTTTATTTTTTCCCCCCAAAGCCCCAGTGGATAGTTGTGTGTCGTAGCTGCACATCCTTCTAGTTGCTGTATGCGGGACTCGGCCTCAGGATGAACGGAGAAGCGGTGCCTTGATGCGCACCCGGGATCCGAACCCGGGCCGCCAGCATCACAGCGCGCGCACTTAACCACCAAGCCACAGGGCAGGCCCATGGAAGGAATGAATTTTTTACCCTACTTGTTTTTGCTACAATGACATGCCTCTGAAAATGGATAAAGATTGATGTACAGCTTCAAAATAAATAATAAATTATTAACACTATTAATATTTATAAATATTTTCTTTGGCACTATTCCATAGAAACATAGAACAGGTTAATACTGGAGAGATGAATTCTCTCTCTTTAAAAAGCTAGGCATTTATAGCTTAAATGACCAAGACCATTATACACGTATCTAATAACATTAAGCAACAACAAACAGGAAAACTTAGCATCTACTATAAAGAACTATATCTAAAACTAAGATCATTCAGTTATTCAAAATTTATCAAATAGCTGCAAGCTGCATTTCAATGCACTGTATGCAAGTGAAGTCGTAAATATACATAATGTCAAGTTTTTGTCTTCAACTTAATATGATGAAAAGTATATATAATAATTTCTAATTTCTAAATTCTAGAATACGCGGATGACAATATAATTTGCCATCCAAACAGGATATGAAAACTTTTAAGAGAGAATAGTGGGTGCTGTTAAGTATGGTTAGTCCCCAGGTTCAAACAAGAATATATGGCCACTGTACGGATAGGAAATGGCTTCATAGAAGAGATGTTATCTAAAATGGATCTTAAAGATTGAATCTTGTAGGAAAACTTCCATATGTGTAGAAAAGTCATTAACCTTCCAGGACAGGAGGAAATCACAACTTCTCATTATGGCTCTTGAGCACTCATATTAAAACCCAAATATATTACCTTGAGGGATGAAGAAGTTTAACACTTGTTAATATACTAGACATATGGTATATTTGTTTACCTTATTATTGTCATTTCCAAAATGTTAGTGGCAGTGAAAAGAAATTTATATTTTTAGTAAGGAGATAACATTGGCCAGAATTAAGCTGAGATCATAAATAGTTAAAGGGCAACATGAGAACTCAAACACACACAGGCCATCAAAATAGGACGGGGGAGGAGAGAGAAGACAAATTGCTATTTAACAACTTTAAGTTGAACCTAAGATTTATGAAATTGAATTTAAAAGTAACAAAATGCATGTGAATAATTACTACAAGAACAATAAAAATATGAGAAATAAACCATTTTAAAAAGATGAAGGCTGAAATTCTAGAGTGATTGAAGAAATGACTCCAGCTACACAGATTGCTTTATTCCAGTTTTGAGTGAATACCAGATTTTTTTTTTTCATGCTATAATTTTCTTGGTCTCCTCCCTTTGGCTTCATGAATCCCAGTTACTAAATCTCTTGATAAATTTGACAATTTTTTTTTCTCTCCTGATATCAATAGGCTACCTTTTTAAATTAAGGCGTCCTTAATTTGTAACTCTAGTACAATGTTGAATAGGAGTGGAAATAGTCTCCATTGTTGCCTTGTTTCTAATCTTAGTGGAAATCTCTCTATATTTTTCCCATTAAGTAATGAGAATAAATTAAAACATCCTAAAATAAGTATGTTCCAAGGAAGTTACTTTTGAGAATATTGAGGTCATGCAAGAAAATGGGAAAGTGAACCCGACACACTGTTTATTCTTTATAATCTACACATGCTAGAAAGTGAAATAGAATAGCAAAATTATCTTTAGTTTTCCATATATCTGTATTATATGAAATGAGGAACAGCATCAGTTACTATTATTTCAGAATGCTGATTTTAGAGATTATTAGACTTAAAGAAAAAAAAACCCTCTTACAACTTTCTATTCAAATACATCAATATAATTTTAATATAATATTATCATTTGAAATAATTGGGGTCAATCTATTATACCTCTAAAATACTGTTCTGTTAATCTTTAACAATAAATCACATATTGAAAATGTAAATGAGTTGGGAAGCAGCACACTGGAATGGGGCCTCAGTGAAGTATATTTTATGATTTTGCAACTACTTTTCTAAGACACCTTGGGAAGTTAACTCATTTTAGCTTAATTTCAGTGATTTCATTTCAGTGACTTCATGCTCATACAGTGAGCATCTCTTATGCCATGCTCGTTCTCCCCATCCATTTACCTAATATATCACTGTGATAGGAAATACTAGGTTAATTATTTTTCTTTCCTTTAATGAAAACTTGACGTCTTCCAAAGGCATAGAGAAAGTTCTAGTTCTTTTTCTTTGCATGCATTATTATCAACTAGGGGAAACACAGTGTTAAATTCTATTTTCATTTAAGTTTTCTTTTTTACTCTTAAGAGGAAAAGAAATACACACACGTAAACATGATTTTATGTTGATAGATATGTTTCAGTTAGGTTAGACTAGAGCAAGTTGCAGTACAGTAAAACTCTTAAAATCTCAACAGTTCACACGACAAACTTTTATTTCTTCCTCTTGTACCTTGTGCATTGAGGTTAGCTTTGCTCATTTCACCTTCTCTAGGACCAAGGGCAACTGAGACTTCATCTCGACGACCTCCTGTTCACTGCCTCAGTAGGAAAGGGCCTCTGGAGGGTCTTGCACAAAAAATCTGAAGCCTGGCCCGGTAGTGACACATGCCGTTCCCTATGCCACTCACTGGCTGGAATAGTGCCCCATCTCACCACACAGGGCCCAGAAGGTTTAGCTTTCCTCATGTCCCGTTGAGGTAAGAAGGAGAAGACCTAAATATCAGGAAGCAGCTCTAAAAGCTCACGTTAGGCAATGCCATTGACTCAGAAATCATAAATATGTTTGCCTCCACTAGTTTCAGATGAACATGGTCAAGCCGTTTGATTCCAGCTCTTGAGTTATCATCAGAAAGATGACTAAAATTAAGACTAGTTGTAATTCAAGCAAATTAAATTGAAAATTTATTATTTGGAAGAAAGCAGGGGTGAAAGTTCAGAGAGCATTAAAAATACCTAGATATATCTGGTACAGAATTTATAAGCCAGGTTTTGTTTTTTTTTTATGACGAAGATCAGCCCTGAGCTAACATCCGATGTCAATCCTCCTCTCTTTGCTGAGGAAGACTGGCCCTGGGCTAACATCTGTGGCCATCTTCCTCTACTTTATATGGGATGCTGCCACAGCATGGCCTAATAAGTGGTGCGTCGTGCGCACCCGGGATCTGAACCTGCAAACCACAGGCCACCGAAGCAGAGTGCGTGCACTTAACTGTTACGCCACTGGGCCGGCCCCCAGATTTTTTTTTATAAGAATCATATAGCTATAAAAATCAGTGAATTTAGTTATTTGTTTTCAACCAGTGACATTTCCCAAGCTACTGGATGATATTGATGCTCACGCTATAGAACAAATTCATCTCTTCTGTAGAACCTTCTCCACTAGAACTAATCTAGTTCCTTTTGGTTACTCAGTAAAACATAGACCCAAGAATTATCTCTCTCTAAGCATCCTGCCAACTATCTTCTTCGTGCTCATCATGTTTTCTACATAGATTTTTTTTCCCTTCTTACTGTGATCATCACCCTCCTCAGACTGCAAATCTACGTGGTCAGGGACCCCCTCTGCCCCATTAGCCCTTGTGTCTTTGGAGTCTATTGCCCAGTGACTGCCCTCTCCAACTTCTGAATTCCTCTGTTTCTTTGGTGTCTGTACCTCTGCTTTGACACTTTGGACTCTTGATCGCAAACCTTCCTATGTTTTTCCAATAATGCTTATTGAATGCTAAATCATTAAATATTATTAAATATTCCCTATCGGGACATTAAATAAATTGTCTTCTGAAGACACTTAGCTAGAAATCAGAAACTTGAATCTTGATAATAATAATAGAAAATACATATAGAGTACTTGCTATGTACCAAATAATAAAGTTTTACATATTTTATCTCACTTGGCCCGAAACAACCACCCTTTAAGGCAGGTACTATTATTATATTTTACACATGAGGGAATTAAAAACACAACAGGTGAGCAATTGGTTCAAGATCAAATGGCTCTCAAGTGGTAGAGCTAGGATTTGCTCTCAGACACTCTGGTTCCAAGGTCTGTGCTGTCACTCACTAAGCTAGAATGCCTCCCCCGCCTTTTCTTTTTAAGGAAGATTGGCCCTGAGCTAACATCTGTTGCCAATCTCCCTCCTTTTTTCCTTTTTTCTCCCCAAAGCCCCAGTAAATAGTTGTATGTCATAGTTGTACATCCTTCTAGTTGCTCTATGTGAGACGCCACCTCAGCATGGCTTGAGCTGTGAGTAGGTCTGAGCCCAGGATCCGAACTAGGGAACCCTGGGCCACTGAAGCGGAACGCACAGCATGAACTTAACAACTATGCCACCTGGCTGCCCCTAAAATGCCTCCTTAATGGTGTATTCCACCTTCGCTAAAATTTCTAACTTTGGAGTAGTCATTTTCTCCGTTTTTGTTTTGTTTTTCCCTTCTGTTAAAAGGAAAAAAAAAAAAAAGACTGAAACTAAATGATCCCCAGATCCCACTTTCCTTTTCATGAGTCTATGAGCAAAGTTAAAGAAATGATTGTAAATTGCAAACCTTTAGATACAAGAATCTTCACAATTTCTACTCAGATATAACTGACAGAAGTGACACAAATCTCACTTGTCATCCTTTGCTGCCATGTTGTTGTACTTCAAAGACAAAGAACAACCATAGTTGTTCAATAAGGGAGGTTTACTCATTACAACTAATTAACAGCAAAGATAAATTAGTTTCAAGAATGCCACACCCAAAATAAGTGGAAGCATCACATGTTATAACCAAGAGAAAGTCAGGAATCAAAGGCATTTGAAGCAACCATTCCTAAATACATCACAAATTTCTTTGAAAAGTTCAAAACTTCTAACTTTTTTTCAGCCCTTCAATGTCCCCAAGAAGTGGTTAGATACAGAATCTTAATTTCAGACTCAAACATGTGTGGGAAATGTGAGATTAAGCAAAGTTAAGTAAATTTCTTAGAGCATTTACTATGATGATAGAATCATATACTTCTCTTAGAAGAAACAGCCTTTCCCAACTTACTTAGCTATGGAAACCCTATTTCTCTCAGGAAGCATCTTGTGTAATTAATGGTCCCTGAAATATCCTTTAGGAAATATTGAGTTTGGAGTTAAAGGAACACAAAATAAAAACTAGTGAGCTTATTTTAAATGCCTCAGGTACTTGAAAGAAACAATAACATTTTAACTCTCTTAATAATGCCACTTTCTGATCAAAAGTTTAATTTCATATATATATCTCTATATAGATATATGTGAATATATAATTATTTACATATTATTTACACGTAAATACATAATTGTTGTAATGTGTGTGTGTATGTGATTTATCTATCTATCTCTCTATCTATCTTTATTTATTTCAAATACAAACCCTTCCTCAGTTGAGTTCTGGACAAAGCAATTAACTTTCTAAAATGTTTATGAACAACATGGATATCCGTACTAGCAAACTCTCTTTAATGGATGTACCCATGTTCTCAGAAGAATACCTTATAGGAGTAGAGGTTGCTAAGAACCACTTTAGCCAGGGCAAAAATGTTCAGTAAAATATAATCTTCTCTCATATTTTTTTCCCCAAGCTACCACTCACTGCTACAAAGGTCAGCAGGTATAGTCCTCAGTGGAATCTTAGAATGTACAATGAGGGAGTTTGAAATGATTTGTTCTGTCACCCGTTCCCAGAAAAACTGACATAATTTAACATGATGACTGTTCGCCTTTACCTCATTAAACCGGTAAAGGTGAGCTGGATAGAATCCTAAGTTATTTATGACTCACTACTTATAAAATATGAGTTTGGGATTTTAAACTCTGCTTTCCACAACTGCCTTCCTACTCCCATCCACTAGCCAAAATCATCTGTATGCATATAATAGAAAACTTGGGGCAAACTCCCTCCTGAATCAGCTGAGGTAAGCGTGTACATCACAGTGTAAATATACAACACCATCTTTGGCTTTTAGCAAAACAATGATTTGAGGACGGTTATCCTTTATACTGCCATGGCTTAGAATCAATGAGTTACAAAAGAAGAAAAGAGGAAACATTCAAAGTATGAACCACAGATAAAGAAAAAGAAATACGGAAGTTCAAAATTCATCAACTGGGACTCCACTATAGTGGTTGATAGCCTGGATTCTTAGAGGTTAACTACACAGGTAGCAAGAGGAGTCTGCAAAGTCTATTTTAGAGTTTCCAAAACTAAAATGGGAGTCATCTGTCATCGGAGTGCTCAAGAAAAACCGTCACTTTTTCTTGTGTTTGCCTAGAATTAGTTTAAGCCCATATGCTAACTTTGGTTATGTAACGCTGATCTCTGGACATTGGAAGTTATATATGTGTTTAATTAACACATTGATTGGATTTTTGAAAAAATAAATAACTATCACTTAAAAATAATAGTTTGGGGCCGGCCTGGTGGTGTAGTGGTTAAGTTTGCTTGCTCTGCTTTGGTGGCCCAGGGCTTGCGACTTTGGAACCCCGAGCACAGACCTACACACCACACATCAAGCCATGCTGTAGTGGCATCCCACATACAAAAAATAGAGGAAGATTGGCAACAGATGTTAGCTCAGGGTGAATCTTCCTCAGCAAAAAAATAAATAAATAAAAAATAAAGAAAATAATAGTTTGGCTGACAATAGGTTTATTATAAATTATTAGTATACGCAGGGTAGTATAATTCAATTCCAGATATAGAATGCCATAAAGAAGAGGCAATTTTTCAACCAGATAGAACTATACTCAAAAGAAAAGGTTTGCATCCTTCCAAGTTCCCCAGTGGACTAAATGAAATGGACATAAGAGCAAAAATTTAACATATGCCAAGAATAAGCAACACCCATAGCATTTGTAATAAATCTCATAATATTCAAAATCACAGCTTGCTAGGACTTCATTACAGATAAATAGAATAGATTATAAATAGTTAGCCGTGAACCTAACCTTCCTCAATTTGTAAAGTACTTACCAAATTTTAAAATATGATTTTTCAGTATGCTTCTTTTCAGAGGTACTACTAGGGAAGGAGGAATGTCATGGATGCTATTTCAGATCTGTCATATATAATCTTCTAATCTGCCAACTTTTTGCAACTAAAAGATTAGCTCATGTACAAGCTGACAAGAGGTGGTGATGAGTCTAGGCTTTCTTGAAGGTTGTTAAAAGTTTAAGTCCCCCCATTGTGCAGATGCTCTCTGAATTGGCTTGGCAATTTTTATAATGACAGCTGCTGTCAGGTGAGAGGGTAAATTATTCAGTTCAGCTGGGTATGTTGTCAGTAACAGTAAAAGGGTGCCATAAATAGAAGTGGTCCCGGAGAGTGGAGAGAGTGACTTGTGTAAACTTATCAAATCTCACTGGGAATCCTGGATGTTTCATCTTCCCCCAGGTATGCTTTAAAATCATCACTTCTGCTGATGACTACACTTCCTTTACATGGAAAGTGAAGTGAAAAACTTAATCAGATTAGCTGAAATAGGAAAAGATCCAGACACGTCAATCTGGAGATTTTGGCCCTGACATCCCCAAGTCTGACAACTCTTTATAAATAATATTACTACCAATTACTGTTATTAGTAGCAGTAGTACCAATACAGGCATACCTCGGAGATATTGCAGGTTCAGTTCCAGGTCACTGTAACAAAGTGAATGTCACAATAAAGGGAATAATACGAATTTTTTGGTTTCCCAGTGCATATAACGGTTGTGTTTACACTGTACTGTGGCCCATTTAGTCTGCAATAGCGTTATGTCTGAAAAAACAATGCACACACCTTAATTAAAAAATACATTGTTGCTAAAGATGCTAACCATCATCAGATTCTTTAGTGAGTCATAATCTTTTTGCCGGTGGAGGGTCTTGCCTCGATGTTGATGGCTGCTGACTGATCAGGGTGGTGGTTGCTGAAGGGTGGGGTGGCTGTGGCGATTTCTTAAAATAAGACAACAGTGAAGTTTGCCAGATTGATTGACTCTTCCTTTCACCAACAATTTCTCTGTATCGTGTCATGCTGTTTGAGAGCACTTTATCCACAGTAGAAATTCTTTCAAAATTGGAGTCAATCCTCTCAAACCCTGCAGCTGCTTTATCAAGTAAGTTTATGTAATATTCTACATCCTCTGTTGTCATCTCAGCAGTCTTCACAGCGTCTTCACCAGGAGTAGATTCCATCTCAAGAAACCACTTTCTTTGCTCATCCATAGGAAGCAACTGCTCGTCTGTTAAAGTTTTATCATGAGTTTGCAGCAATTCAGGCACATCTTTGGGCTCCACTTCTAATTCTAGTCCTCTTGCTATTTCCACCACATCAGCAGTTACTTCCCCCACTGAAGTCTTGAACCCCTCAAAGTCATCCATGAGCGTTGGAGTCAACTTCTCCCCGACTCCTGTTAGTGTTGACATTTTGACCCTTCCCATGAATTACTAGTGTTATTAACGGCATCTAGAATGGCGAATCCTTTCCAGTAGGTTTTCAATTGACTTTGCCTACATCCATCAGAGGAAACACTAGCTATTGCAGCTATAGCTTTATGAAATGCATTTCTTAAATAATAAGAATTGAAAGTCAAAATTACTCCTTGATCCATGGGCTGCAGAATGGATGCTGTGTTAGCAGCTATGAAAACAACATTAATCTCGTTGTACATCATCAGAGCTCTTGGGTGACCAGGTGCATTTTCAATGAGCAGTAATATTTTGACAGGAATCTTTTTTTGTGAGCAGTAGGTCTCAACAGTTGGTTTAAAATATTCAGTAAACCATGGAGCCACCTTCATTAATGATCTTAGCTAGATCTTCTGGGTAACTTGCTGCAGCTTCTACATCAGTACTTGCTGCTTCACCTTGCACTTTTATGTTTATTGTGTTTATTACATTTTTTATGTTTATTACATTTATTAAGTTTGCCATCTTATAGGGACACAGTTTGTGGCACCCCAAAATAAATAGTACCATCAAAGATTACTGATCACAGATCACCATAATAAATATAATAATAATGAAAAAGTTTGAAATATTGCAAGAATTACCAAAATGTGACCCAGAGATACAAAGTGAACAAATGCTGTGGAAAAATTGTGCTGATAGACTTGCTCTACACAGGGTTGCCACAAACCTTCAATTTGTAAAAAATGCAGTATCTGTGCAGAGCGATAAAGTGAAGCACAATAAAACAAGGTATGCTTGTACTACTATAAGTGTACTAAAGACTTTAACATATATATCCATAAATGCCTACAACTTGATTATTTCTCTGGCAGTGGTCAACCAAAATAGGTTACCATGTTATATTGGAATTTGGATAATTATTTTCTCTAGGCAAGTCAGGTCTAAGACGTAAGGGAAGAGACTCAAGATCTTATAGCTGACTGTGGTAACCCAAGTGAATAGGACTAAAATTATGTCAGCCTTTGGTGTAGGCTGAAAGCCTTAGGACAGTTTCAGAGAGTTGTTATAATTATTCTTTTGTTTTGTTTGTTTCATTTTATTTTTTGTCTTCTCAGTGCTTCTTTTTAATATTTCTGAAGTGGTTCCCAATTTTTTAAAATTGGAAATTTCACATAAATATACAAATTCTCATCTTCTAAGGAAAAGCAGAATATATTGGACCATAAGGATCACATTCAAACACGGTACGAGTGAGCTCTAATGGAATAGCTGCTGCTCCTTGGAAATGCCCTCAGGCCACCATGGTCCCCACCTGCTGGCTTTGTACACTTAGGTTACCTACCTGGATTCCATAAGCATCTGAGACTGAGAATTTTGCCATAGACAATGAAGAGATCCAAGTACCAATAGTTTCTTACAAGTGAGTAGACAAAACAATAGGCAATACCTAACTGGTATAACAAAATATTCAAAGGTTACTTAGGATCTGAGAGGTCTGACAATACAGAGCAAGAATTTTTAGCAATGATTTTTACCAAATTGCCTTTGAGGTCCCTGGAGAGTAGCTGACAAGACAAAAGCAGATCTCCATTATAAGGAGGGGAATAGGTCACTCAACAGCAACAATGACAAGGGCCTAGGAAAATGCTAAGTTTTACAACTTGGGGGTCTTAGAGATGGACAAGGAATAGTAAGGAATGAAAGAAAAGGATTTCAATAACTAGGTCACACTGTCATTGTTGGAAGAGCAGCACATATAACTTAAAACTGAGTCCCAGTAGACACGGCTTGTTTACTACCCATTGCCTTAGGTCAAGATTGGTGTTGGAACCTGGCAGTGGGGCCAGGCTTACAGGTCGGGTTCCAGGACCCCACTGCCACTGTGAGGTTGAGAATGGATGCAGAGACTCAAGTCTGAGCTACAATAATTGTTTGTTTCTGGGAGGGAGTTCTAGAGTGTTGGCTTAGGAAACACAAGTGATGGCTTTATCCTGATGATAAAGCTTTTAAAGCTGTGGGGATATGGAAGAGAGTCAAGTAGAGAAGTTTCATTCAGAGGCAGTGGATATTCACAGGAGACACATACTTTGATACAATCAGTGCATGGTAACGCCCCTCTGTCCAGGGACTTTATGCTCAAAATGTTCTATTATATGGTTAAATTGAAGAAACATGCTGTTCTACCAAGATATCTTAAAGAGACTTAAAATTCAAGGCAGCACTGTTCTTTAGCCTAGCAACCTGAAGTAGAGGACACTTCCCCTCTTTCTAGGTCACAAAGTCACTATAGCAACCCTGAACTGAAGCTACATGAAAAGTGTCCAGTGCCATTATCTAAAATGGCCTGGAATTCACAAGGTCAGTGTCAGATATGGAGATCTAGGCATTAAACCACATCCTTTGTCTACACTGACATGTGACCAACGTTATCAACCCAAGAGGGCATCTTCCTAGCAAACTGAATCCAATACAAACATCACAGGGAGAGGAAGAAAACAGACTCTCATGGTACTAACCAGCTGAATGAGCTAGGGTAAAATACTAGAAGCTTCATTTCCTCATATGTAAAATAAATATAATATTAGTACCTACTGCCAGGGTTGTTATGAAGATTACTTGAATAAAACACATAAAGTGTTTTGAAGTAACTCTTCACTAAATTAATATTGATGATGATGATGATGATGATGATGTTCATGGTGGCAACTAGGTAGACTACATATGGAAGAAAACAAAATTTAACACTGCCTAAAATAGAATGAAGCATTTTGACAATTGGATTCTAGCAATTATTCTAGCTGATGGATCAGGCCAGGTGGATACATGACTTGTCCTGACTAACTCCTATTTATCCCTCTAGTCTCAGATTTGATGCCACTTCTTCTGGGAAACTTTCCTTGACAGGCTGAGTTGAATCAAGTGCTTCAGCTCTGTGTGCCCATGGCATTCTGTCATTTCCTTATCATAGCACTTTTTGTGATTCATTGTGAGTAACTATTTAATTGTCTGGTCTCTCTCTCAGTTTCCTGTAAACTCCATGCAAGTTGGGACCATTCCAATGTATGCCCTACACCAAAGCACAGCACTAAGCAGTTAAGAGGTGCTCAATAAACACTTGCTAAATAAATGAATAAATTAATCTATCAATTGCCATAACGTACCTACCCACTCACCCCCCAACTTGGGTGAGAAAGTCATAAGTAAAACCATCAGATATAAAACAAGAAGCATCCAGAAGTAGTGTGATTATTTCCAACTTAGATTTAATGCAAAATTATTATGACATGAAAGTATAAGGCTGTTGGTATTATATAAGTCCAGAACCAATTTGAGAGATTTATAATTACCCATGTTTAGAAATCAAAAGGGTAATTACTTATTCATTGAAAGGCTATGAACATTTTCCACTCCTGGAATAAAGCAACGTTTAAATACAGTACATTACAGCACTCAATTATTCATTCACAGGGCAACTATCTGAGTAGCTCTTATCCTAGATTCAAGGGATGCAATAACGAACATGATAAATATGGTCCTTTGTTTTCATAGAGTTTATATTCAAGAGAGGAATAGAGAAAATAAAGAAACAAGAAACCAAGCATATGAGATAATATCAGATATTGAAAGGTACCATTCAATTGATATTGAAAGAAAATAATATTGGGTAATGGGATTCAGAGGACTGGGAGGTAATGAATGGGGCTATTTTAGACTAGATTGTCACGACTCTTTACTTCAGAGATGAACAAGAAGTTACTAGAACTGAAAAGACCTGGGAGACACAATTCCAGGCAAAAGAAACAACACGGGTTAAGGCTCTCAGAAGAGAGTGTGTGTGATGTGAGCAAAGGACCAGGAAAGCAAAGGAGGCTGAAGCATAAAGAGGAAGAGAGATTGTGGAGTGGGATGTGGTCAGAGAAGGAGGGGACTCCAGGTCCTTTACGTTTTTGTGCAATTTCGATGTTATTCTGATTCCAACGGAAATCCATGGATTTTTTCAGCATCATTTAGGTTATAAAAAACCATCATGGCTATTATAAGGAAAATGTACCCATTCTGTTATGAATGCTGAATGAACACATTATATATAAGCTGCAGACATTATTAATAATGATGTTGCTAGAGATTTTGTCTGTTTTTTCAATGCTACATAATTATTTCAACATCCTTCTGGCTGAACATTACAGTCCAATTGTTTTATATTCTCCAACATCCCCAAAATGATTTTGTTGACAGATCAATAAAATTGGCCTTAATTAAGGCAGCATGGGTCACATTTCACATGAAAGACAGCTCATTTAAATTGGGACCAAAAATTACCAAATTATAGAAAAATATTCTACAATAACTCCGGTTTATGGAGTACCACCGCCCAAATCATCCCACAGAGGTAGCAAGGTTATTCACGGACAATTTCTCGTGATGTCCCTTAAGAACCTGAAATATTCCACCCAAAACGTGACTTGCCATTTTTTCCTTTGTTTGCAACCAATTGAAATTCGAATTAAAGAAACTTAAAAAATTATGTTTTTTCTGATTTCATTTTATTTTCTCACCAGAAAACTTTTGGGACACACTTAGATGTTGCCTTCTGCTCTCCTTGTAGAATGTTGTCAGGGTGAGGTTATAACTGATGCTGACTCTCAAGCTGGCTGTGACTTACTGTCCACTGCAGAGTTGAGCTCACAGCATTTGGCCATTTGTTATAAATTCATACAAAATTTCACAAGAAGGTCTCCTTGATATCTCCCTACGCTATTACCTTTAAATGCCTAGAACAATCCCTGACATTTCCGGGTAATGTAGAGATTTTTGCAGGCCTCCACTTTCTCCTTAATATTTCTGGTTCATAAATAAACAATGTATTATATGTCCCATTAGTTATTTCAAAGTAAATCATATCCTACTTTTTCCTTTCTGGATGGAAGTGTTCCAGTATACTCTATTCCATGCTAGGTACTTGTTAGTGAAAGTTGAATAAGGCATGATGGCTTCTTTTAAGGGATATAGAGCATTGTGTGGAAGACAACAATTTAGCCAACAGTTACACATTACATCTGGGAACTAGGTGCTATAAGGGATTTTAACACCCTCCCCTTCTCTTCCTCCCCCACTAAATCATTGGAAGCCTCCTTTCCTGAGGTGAAGCTTCAACAAGACTTTGAAGGATAAACAGAATTAATTATGTGAAGAAGCAATTTCTTCCATACATGAGGAGGCTGGCAGGGATTGGGGATCCAGAGCAAGCGTGAAGATTGTAGGAGGAAGACAACTTCCACTCACTGAGTCAGAAGGGAGGAAGGATAGGTCATAGGTAGAGAAATTGGTCAATTGTTGGAGAAAGAGTTGGGATGGCCACCATTATCTCAGAAAGTATGAGGTTAGGTTATCTATGGAGGGAGAAGGAGTAGAGTTAGCCGAGTTTGAGGAGAAGGATGACTGCTCATATGGCCAGTGTGGGAAGTAGGAGGCCAGAGGTTTAGACTGAACCATGAAGCCATGTACAAGGTAACAGTTCATCAGGAAAAGCCAAAGTCAGCGGCCTGGAAGTTTTGATGGAAAAGTGGTTACATTATATACTAAAATATTTATATTTGGGGATGAATTAACACAGTTGGCTATTTGTACTATACAAATAAGATAGAATTATTAGAATACTGGCATGTTTTAGAGATGTCAGTGATTCTGTGATTCAATGCTAACAACTTACAAGTGTGCCATTTATCCACATGAGATTTTGCTCCTTACCTGATCTCCACTCTGATTTCTCCCTCCACTCAGCCTTCCCCACTCCTCCTGCATCTAGAATACCCAACATGCCTGATCACCACTCTTTGTCCTCACATGGCTCCCTTGGTTCCAATTTCCTATATGACTTAAGACTTTGAATGGTTATCTAATTATCAAGGTTATAAACTCATTATAGGATAGAAATCTTGCCTTACTTTTTTTTCCTTTTTATTTCCTCAGCAGGAAAATTCCCAACTAAGCTGCACATTAAAACATGCTGTTGCCTTATCTCCGCACCTAAACAAAGTCAGAATTACCTGGAAGTGAGGACTGGGCATTAGTGTTTTGAGAAAGTTCTCCAGGTCATTTCAATGTGCAGCTGTATCAACCACAGTGTTAGTACCTACTTGGCGCTCAGAGAAAAGTAGTGAGAAGCTTTTGTATATAAGAAGAAAACTAGCCAATTTGCTACCATCAAACTGCAACAGCACAAACGTCACAATTGTTACTCCTTTTGCAATGGCAGCGTCAATGTCCTTTAAATCACAGATGATGTTTTAGAGCTAGGTATTATCAACAACGGTGCAATTTAAATAAAGTCCATTTGTTGGAACACTCAAAGATGTTGTCAATCTCACCATTTACCTGCATCTAATTTATTTAGCAAAAAAAAAATAAAAAGCAAGGGTTCTAGTGAACTGTAATCTTCTTATGCCATTTCCTAAAAGGAATAAAAGGCAACACAAAACAATTACACTGAAACAATGCTCTGACCTCAATAATCACACATTGAAAATACTTTTATCTGGAAAAAGCCATTAGGAGAAACTGTGAACAAGGTGAAACAGCTTTTTTGTGTTTTGGATAATAGTAACTCAGCAGGATCACAAAAGTAAAGCCCTATTAAATCCGCTTCACATTCTACAATTTTTGCTTCTTCACAGAGTAACTCTTTGACTTCTGGTTTCAAAACTTTCTGTTCTCAACCCAGAATATAGTAATATAGCCATATAGACAGACTTTATGAGCATTACACTTTCCACTAGGCTATGTTAGACACTCTATGAATCCATTACAAATACACCAAGATGTATTTTACTGATAGAAATAATAACTAATTTTGTTGTTGATTATTTCTATCATACCAAGGATTGACTAGGCATTTGAAGGAGACCAAGAGCAAAATTGCTTTAGCTCGAACCTTGTCACCTCTGGGCCTCATGCTGCCCTTCTTCCACCCCCATTAGTTATAGCATCTTTGCTTCTTATCTAATGATAACACAACACTCATCCAGTCCTGCCTTTTCTGGAAAACTGTGGTTCTAAAGGCCTCTCTTTCCCTATATTTCCTTCCTCCTCCCCTCATGAAGCTTTCCTTTAGCTAGCTAACACCCGGAAAGAATAGAATCCTTTAAAATATATTAAAATTCTTAGAAAAAGCCACAAAATAACATTAAAAATAGTTTAAAAAATGAAGAGGAAAATTTCATATAAATTCACCACTCTGATAAAGTATGCATCATCATTTTTTTTGTTTGTGTCTTTGTGTCATATTCATGAATAATTTTATATATCTTTTCAATTGAGTCTTTTTTCCCTGCAGTCTTTATCTCTCTGTGGTTAATGGTGGAAATAAAACTCTAAGTTCAGATTGACTCCTAATCTGCCATTTCTGCCCCTTGCATTTTCAGTCTCTAGTGATGTCTTTGAAGTTAAAACAGAAATTGAGAGCTTGTATAGAGGTTCGACCTAAAGACATTCAGCTAATCATTTCCCTATATTGAGAAATGATCTCTTCTATCAGGCAAATTCATCCTAATTTCCCAACTCTGTAGCTGCAAGAGCAGCACGTATGGAGCATGGAAAGAGGCTGATTGCACGGTCTCTACTGTCCAGTAAACACAGGAAACGCAGCTGAGCAGTGGAGTAATAGATCTGGTAGCCCACCCATTCCCTGGGAGGCACACTGGGTGTGAAAGTGTAGTCACCCTACACTAATGACTCCATCAGAAAAAAATCCCTCTGAACCTCTCTAATGCTCATGGTCCATCAAGGAAAAGAGAGCCCAGGTAATTCCATAGAATAATTCAATATGGTAGATTAAATACAAATGTATTTAAAAGCTGAACACCGAGGAGGTGGGGCAACCCAAAGAGAAACAAGTATAGAAAGTACCCTCAGCTCTAGAGCTAGAAAGACAAAGAAAGGATATTGCTACCAGAAACTAAGTGCTAGGACCACCATGCCAGAGCTTGAAAGATAGAGAGGGTTCATCCAATAGCTACTAGAATCATGAAAGAGAAAGCAGTTATTGACTAAATCAGAACCAAAGCAGGGGGGCAGAATGAGAAATACTCACGCTTCTCCCATTCTCTTCCCCTCAATCTCCTGCCTGTGTCTACATGAGGTGAAACTAATGGGCGAGGGCACAAAAAGGGAAATGTGTTTGAAAGCACATGGACAAGTGGTTGACCCAACCTCCAATCCACTCACAACTTGATTCTGAAGATAAAAGTATTTAAAGAAAATCAAATATTTATTACCTTTACTGAATAATATCCAAAGGTATATATTTTTTGCTGGTTCTAATAATTATTAGCACCATGATCATTCTAATTCTACCACTAGTCTTTTCAGCAAAGTACAGTGGGTGAATGAACTCACTTTGACTAACCATAACATCAATTTAATGCCAGTGGGGCCACGAGACAGACTCCATTCACATAGCTATGTCTCTTGACACTTTAAAACCTACTGAAGAAGATCTTTATGGTAAATCCACCTTAGGTGTTCTCCAGATAATTCAAATCTTTCACCACTCTTTACTTTATATTAAATGTAATACGAATAAAATTTAATTATTACATTATTATATGCAGCTGTAGTCTCCAATTTTTCCATGCAATTAAAATTTTGTGTGCTATCATGTTCACTAATTCTTCATGAAAATTTTCTTTCCAACTTAGTAATATGCTTTTTGGGGATAGAAACAATGAGCAATATGTCTGTTAGTACCAATGGCACCTGATCCAGTACCATATGCATAACCTGATGAACTTCAGGGTTAATGAAATATATCCTTTTTCCTTATCACGCATACATGTAAAAATGCATAGGGTGTATGGCAGATGACCTAAGTATACAGGAAAAAAGATGCCAGAAAGCATTATTGAAATGACAAAATGATATTATTAGGTTTAGAATGTTTACAGAAAAATCATTATTCTAGGTTGATTACTTAAGAAATTACTAATAGTTATTATAATGATAATGAAACATATTATACAGAAGGGTTTCTGTGAAAATGTAAATCCACTTTGGAATTTGTGGAACTATGAATAAATACTAAGTTGTTTATATTATCTTTATGTAATCTTGATAATTCATGTGATACGTATATGTATTCCTATTTTATAGATAAGAAAAATGGAGGTACAGAAATTTAAGTAAACTTCCTTTTATCAACTATAACATAGTTTGAGAATTCAAGTCTGTTACTTTGAAAGTGTCTACTTCTCACTTTATACCATGCTGTGCCTGATACAAAAACCCTAAGGTGTTTAGTATACGTATTATATCAAGTATAATTTACTTCTAGTACAATTGTTTATACAATTTTTCTCTTGTGCACTCTATCTTTGAGAATAAAGAGAAATGAAACATTTTAGAAATGAGTTACTGTTTTCATGCAAGCAATCTTATTTTTCATACCCACTGATCACACAATGAACTTTACTGTATTTCATTAAAAATACAGAAAATATACTATTTGAAGATTTTTATCTGTCAAAATTTTGTTTCAAGGTTGCAAATTGATCTACTAATTAAAGTTGTTAAGTGTTCTGAATTAGTGGCATAGCAACTCTCATCAATATCAGTTAACATGCACAAATGATACAGGGAAACAAAACACACTGGTAGGTCATTCTGGCAAGAATGACATTCTTAAATATGATTTTCATTTTGTTTTAAGTACTGTCAACAATAACTTTAGCTTACAAAGTAGGGACATGATGTCTTGCCAAACACCTGGGGAACGTGGTCAATCTGACATGTAGGAAAAGGGCAGTGTAGACTAACATTCAAATGCAGGAACTCTGGAGTTAGATGGACTGGATTAGAACCTCAACCCACTTCTCAAGTCACTATGTCACCTGGTCATGTCTCTTAACTTTTCTTGGGCTCAGCTTCCTCATCTACAAAATGGACTTGGTGATAATAGCACCCATCTCATAGGGCTGTCATTAAGAACAAACAAATTAATATATATTAAGCATATAGAGGAGTGCCTGGTACATAGCACAATTTCAATAATGTTATCTGCCATCATTACACTGTACAAGAGCTTGAAACTAGGCCCTATATCATCTTCTGACAGCAAAAGACAAGGAAGACTTCACGAGCTGTCCTTTCCCATTGCGTGCTGAGGTCTATAACACCCAACCTCAGGACTCTCACAACCGATGTGGGACTAATGGGATAGGCTGAGCTACCCTTTTCTCTTATCTGCAAGCTGGCTCCAGATATGCTAGAGAGACTTGAGGGTTGTTGGGAAGGGGTAATCAATTCTTTGTTTGATGGAACTCCAGTAGAGGAAAAAGTGCTTTACTTCATCTCTCCTTGTAGTAGGGCAGATAAGGAAGAGATATGGAATGAATGTGGAACCAAAATGTCAACTAGCCAGTCAGCTCCTGCAATAAAAGGCTACATCTTGAGTCCTAGTGGAAACTGAAATGTAGGGACTCAGTACACCATTGTGCCTATAGTTAACAATACCATACTGTGCACTGAAAAATTATTAAGAGGGTAGATCTCATGCTAAGTGTTCTTACCACAATTAAAAAAAAGAATTCCCTTGTAGGTTAACCAAGATGTCCCTTTGAGCTTATACACTGAGCCAAAGTGAAGACCTGGCTTTGTTTTAGCAATAAAGAATTCATTAAGTTTTGCCTTTACTTAAGAGTTAATGATCTGATATGGAGGCAATATCACAATATAATTTTAACATGTAAGTAAGGTAATGAAAACAGGGATCCGTAAAAAGGATGTGTGGGACAAAATTGTAGCTTGGGAACTAAAGAGACCCATGTTTGTATCCTAACTATGTCTATTCTTTATTAACTGTCTTTGAGTGTTATTTAGATTCTCTTTATTTTTATAGTAGGAATGATAATATTTCTTTGCATAATTGTTAGTATTATTAAATGCTGTACTGTTTGCATTGCCCAGTTCCATGCCAGATGCACAGCAGGTTCACAAATGAGGCTATTTTTACTTTATTAGTTTATGTTTTCAGTGCAATGGCAATTATTCTGTACAACGGCAGAACTTAACTGAAGCTTCTTTAAATTGGCTCCAAAATAGTAAATTACTTTGCCATTTTCAATAGAAAAAACTGCTATGAGAATATTTAACTTACTGAGTTCATAGTTATTCATGTTACACTTGTATCATTAAACCTTCTCTTAAGTACCATAAGAAAAAGAGGTAAGTGGCAAAATTACTAATTTTTATATAACTTTTTTTTACCATTGTTAAATCTCACTGATATGAACGATCATTTCCAGCCATCTGTTAACTATTTCCTCTGCAAAAATATTTATTTATAATTTTGCCAGAATATAGTTCTTCTTTGAATGAAACACGTGTTGTGATATTCTGCATCCTAAAGAGGTAGTCTCTCATCTTTATTCCAGGGTGACAGTTTTCTGTGAAGTATCCTCATATTCTTTTACTAAATAATCTAGAGCCTGCTTTCTTTGGATTACATAAAATCAAAGTTCCTGTATAATTTAATTGGCTTACATTATACCTAGTAACTTTCCAAATGCCTCTTTTTAGTAAGTTGATAAAAACCATCCATATATTCCAGATATGGCTTAATGTAGTCAGTTTTGGATGGCTACTACTTTGACTATCAGTAACATAAGCAAACACGTTTTAATAATAAGTTTCCTTTGTTTAACAATATGAGCCTTCAAATTTCAACTACAATTTCTTATGTATCAAAAGACACATTTTAAGAGGAAAAAAATGATACAAAAAAGGAAAGAAAGAAAAAGTGATTGTGGAAGAAGGTTTTGAAGGAAATGAGGTCAGGGAAAAGCAGTCACTCTTAAAACCCTTGGCCTGTGTGAGTAGAAAGGTGTTTTAGATACTTCATTAATGAGATGAGTAGCTTGGCCCAAAATACACTTCAAAGTTACATGGTACAATCGGACACTTCTGTGCCCAGATGCATCACTTGCCTTTAAGAAAATGTCATGGGCTAATTAGGAGGTAGTCTAACATTATATCTCTAACAAGGTAGAATTATGACCTATTTTTTTCTTCAACTCTTCTTGGTATCTCCTCATTAAACACAAATTGGCTTATTCTCATACTTAGAGCAAAAATGAATCGAAGCCTTACTTTTGGGTCAAAACTTTAACACTCAGCTCCTATCATTTTCATTTGAAGTGGCTATGAGGCACTTTTTTATTCATCATAGTAAAGAACTGCTTCAGAACTGGCTAAACATCCAGACTTTCCTTTCTTTTAAAGTTTACTTGAACTTTGATCAGTCGAGTTTCTTTGGAATGACTGATTTTGATTGCCACTGCTGAACAATGTCAATTCTAATAAAACCTCATAGATTTCAACTACTCATGCAATCTTAATTAGTGGAAAATTTGAAATAACAGGTATATGTTTATAAATATTATTTTCTTTTGAATTATTATTGCTAATGGCAAGATCAGCTAATTATTAGTTAACTGTAAGATCCCCTCCCCCCACCCCCACCCCGCATCATTTGATCCCTGCTCCTATTCCTTGCTATGTTGCATGTAGGCTGCTGGAGTTGGTATAAGAATAAAGAGGGGAAGCTTCTATTCGTTGTAGAAAAGCTGAGGGCTGTGATTCTTTGAAAAGCCTCCCATAGCAATGCGACTAGGTCTTGGATAAACTAGAAAACGTGACTTGTTAAGCATTCCTGGGATTTCAAAAAGGTAATGGAAATCTTCCTAGATGAACAGTGAGGTGAAATGTGCTTGACACTATTTCCAGAATATGAAACGGGAAATTAGGGTGGACCTGGTTGCAAAGGAATTCCAGAAATTTTCAAATAAATGAGAGTTTATATTTTTCGTGTGCATAGAGTAACTTGAAGGCAAGGCTAGTAAAGTGTTTCTTAGAAGAAATAATAATGTGCTTACTTTAAGAAATACAGGATGCATTTGTAAGTAGCAGTATTTATTAAAATATCTCCCTTGAAGGTAGCTTGTTCGCCTAAGCTGGTAAAACTGGATCCCCTAAATTTGTGTTTTCTATTTGAAAGCGTAACATGCGACATAAGCACAGAAATTAGCCTTGTTAAGGCAGAAGCGTTTTAGAGGTTTCAAACTTATGTGTGCATAAGGATCACTTGAAGAGACTTTTGAAAAACTAGGCCAATGAATCAGGATTTCTGGGGATAATTCAGGACTGGTACCTAGATATTGATTGCTGTCTCTTCTTTAAATTCTTCAGGTAACTTTGATGAACAATTATTGTTGCCAGCCATTTTATCCTCTGTCGAGTCTTTTTTACCTAATCTGCTTACTCTGGGCACCAGAATTTTGAAGTCAACCTATTAGAGATATTAATATTTAATAATACCCATCTGGTTTCTATAGAATCACTAAGTTTATATTAACTGAAAATGATTTGAGCTACATCACAGAATGATGTATGGCCACGCCCTTGAGTAGCTAATTTATCTAGGGAGAAAAATAAAATGTACATGAAAACTGATTTGAGTTGCCTAAATCAATTTGTCTTTGCTTTTAGTATAAATTAGCACATTAAAATATACCATTTGACAGAGAAAACAGAGATATTCTTATTCATCTACAGAGATGACTTCAAAAAGCTATCTTTGGAAATGAATAGTAAGTAGCTATTACTTCTGATAAGTAATTCATTCTTACTGCACGGCAGTAAAAATAAAGAATGAAAAACATGTACATTTTTATTTAACATTTTTAAAATTTATTTTATAAAACATATAGTTATATATACTTATATATATAGTTATATTTTTATTTCAAAATATTTTTATTTTCTAAAGAGAAACATATTTGTTTATTCTAGATCATCTAGATCATTTAGATGACTCTCAAATTCATAAAGAACAAAATTTAAAGACCAACTGCAATATTTTATTAAAATGATATGAACAAGGCAATGTTCAAATTTAACCTATAACTGTTTAACCTCTAACTATCAGAGAATTCTTTCCTTCCACTCCTCCTACCCTGGGTAAAATAAACTCAAGTAGGGTTAGAGATCACAAAGCAAAAATAAAATTAGGAATGATCAGACATAACTGGTATCCTTTTTCAATTTTTATAATAATAGTTCAATGTCTTTGTCACTAGAGAATAAAAAAATATAAAGGTCCATTTATGCCTTTAAATGAACCTTTAATTGGGGATACGATGATCCATATCCCCAATTAAAATGAATAAAACACAGTTCTGCTGTGGTTGGTATTTGCTTTCTATCATCTAAGATTTCTACTGATAGTTTATTACAGATAGGATGATATATGTCTTGCAAGTGCCTAAGACAATTCCTTACACTTAATAGTTCTTTAAGAAAAGTTTGTCAAATGCTGTAAACTTTTCTCAAAAATCAAATAAGTCAAATTCAATTGTTGAGCTTAATAAGTAAAATATTTGTTCTCAGGTATAGGTTTTCCCTCTCAAGGCAAAGATACCTTCTATAAACCTGTCTTTTGATACACTTTGAATCCCTAAACAGGAACACAGCTGGGTAGACTATTATTCTGAAAGTAGAATTGTTTGCACAGGCAGAAGGGAGAATGTACTAACACTTGAGTGATTTCAGAAAGATAATTGATTTTAGACAGCATACACTATGCTTCTAAAAGATCCTCCCATTCAACATCCAATACCTCTTTCCTCATGCTCCAGGTTATATTTTCAATGTGTTGCCTTATACTCTACCGGATGGAAAGTTAATGAAATGCGTTCTCCATTGACAGTTATTCCCAGCCATATCTAGGAACAAGCTGAGATTGGGTTAATAGCACTGCCAGCTGGTTTTCTAGTTCTCAGTGCTAGTTGTTGCTAATACCTGCCTTACCAGAGTAATGCCTCCATCCCTCGTCCAGCCCCCAACACCAGTTTTATGAGTGTCGGCAGCAATCTGCCTTAAGAATTTAATGTACAGCCTCTGAGAAACAAAAGGAAAGAAAATTACACTTTTATGAATTTCCAAATTGCCATAGCTCAGGCTCAATGTTTATTTTATTTTAATATTACTGCCAAAGGGTTTTGCCAACTGAAATAAATTTAGCACTAATGAGCACATTTTGAAAGTTTAAAAACACAATTTAATAAATGATTCAATGAAATCTCTACAAAAATGACTCTAAGAGGCTGAGGAGTCATTGAGCAGGAGGAACACCATGAGGAAACAATGGAACAAAGAATAAATAGGTGAAAGCATTTATGATTTTTGCATTAGCAATTGATCAAGGAGTGTTGTTTCTTTTCAACATTACAAAGACCGTGTTGTTCAATGAGAAACCTAGGTCAGTTTAATTGTAAACACGTCCTGGACTAGTTGCTTGATTAAATTAATCTAAGAGGGCCTGGTACATAGTAGGTCTTACATATGTTTGTACTTTTCTAATCTCTATTTTGTCTTGCTTTACGTCTTAAATAAAGATCATATACTGTGGTCTAACTAGTTTCCACAGTTAAATTTATAAATTAGTTTGCCCAATAATTATTATCTTTTAAAATACAATTACTTTCTAAAAAGAATTTTTTAAAGGAACATATTTTCTAGGCTTCAAAATATGGTTGGACTTTCCAGTCTTCGTCTTATATATATGCCTACATTATTATTTTTTTTCTTGCAAAATGAGATTCATAGGTCTATTTTGTTTCTTATTATTACTATTTAAATTGTAATTAATTTATCAGTATCATTTAGGGCTTTTCAGGAAAAATAAAATATAGGAGTCACAGAGATATTATTTAATCTAATATTAACTTGATTTTGAAATACAATACAAACATAAATTCTTATAGCACAATGCAAGCCTAGGCAGAGAAAATTTGAAGAAACTGAGAATCAAAGAGATTCAATTTTATGCTCACATTCCATAACAGGTCTAAGATTTTAATCACAGTGGATGCTGCCCAAATTCATGATCTTTCACCAAACTTCACTTTTTCCACATGATAATTTTATGTTTACATTGTTAAGTGCTATGTAAACTCCCACTTCCTGTCCTCCTCTTCTCTCTTGAACCTGTTCCAATTTGTTTTAGTCCCACTCTGAGAAAGTAGAGTTCACCTGTCCCAGATTGATCTCCCGCAGACTGATCTGCGGGTAGGCTTTCTGCAAAACTGCGTGGAAACTGGATAGAGCCCAGAGCATAAGGCACTCAGTCCTGGACATCCTCAAAGCTGAGATTCAGCTCAGCTGATCATCCCAGAGGCAGGTCCGTTGCTTTTTCCACCACGCAGCCTGATGTGGGGAATCTGGCTGCCAGCTTTTCACACTACACAGCTACAAGCTCAAGACTTGGAAGCTAGCCCACTGACCACCCCAGCGAAAAGGCTGGTGCGACTCCCAACCACTAAAGCTGAGTTAGCAGGACTGGGCTGCAGCCAAGGTTCTGTCAAAATGTACGTATTCCTGCTGTGCCCTGCCCTTCTTCATATCAGGAGAAGAGCTAGTGTTTCCTTAAAGCAGCATAAAATTCCCAAAGCCAAGAGTCAGGCTCCCTTACTTGGAATCTAATGTCCATTCCTGCTAGATACCTGGGAGTTACCTTAAAATGAAAGTGCATCATGAGATCCATGTACCTGCTACTTCTCCTGTCTCCATGAGTTTTCTCCTAGTGAACCAGCGGGGCTAGCTGATGAGCTCTTTGACTATTTGACCTTTCTCCATTTTTAATGAAAATCCCCAATGATCCAACAAAATTGCTGGGCCACCTCCATGTTTCCAAGTCAAGTAATCACTACTCTATCCCAATATTACTCATCCTAGCAGCAGAATTTGACAGTGTTGATCGTGTTCCCTCTCTCCTTTGAAACCCTTTATTAACTAGTTTCTGGAATACCACGTTCTCTATACTTTTTCTAATTTACTAGTGACTCCTCCTTATTATCCTTTGCTGGATTACACTTGACTTCATGAATTGTAAAATTAGTGTCCTAGCATTTGGTCCTTCTATGTACTTCACTATACTCACTCCTCAGATGACCTCATCTTGTTCCATGACTTTGAGTATCACTTGTAACCAGTGAGTAACATCTTTATATCTCCAGCCTCAACCTCTTCTCTAAACTATGTATTCCTTTATCCAACTGACTTCTTATCTTTGTAAGAGATTAATAAACAAATGAGTTCTAACCTTATGTGGTCTATAAGGAAATCCTTACCTAGATTACTAACTACTACTTCAAGTTTAACAAGTCCAAATTTGCCTACCCCAAAACTTGCTTCTTCCCCAGTATTCCCATCCTCCTTGAATGGCAACCACATTTTTCTGGATAATTAACCTAATCGACTTGGCCTTCTTGATCTCCCTCTTTCTCTAGTACTCCACATCCAAGCTATCAGCAAATTATGTTGACAATTCTTCTGAAATATATCTAGAATCCAACTTCTGCTCCCCACCTCCACTGCTCCCTCCACAGTCAAAGGCACCATTATCACCTGTCTGGACTTAGCAATAGCTTCCTAGCAATTCCTAGCTTTCACTCCTGCACTTCTGATGAATGTTCTCCAAACAACAGCAGCAGAGCAGGAGTTTTGAGTGGACGATTGATGTCACCTTGTTGCAAATGTGTCGTTAGTATCATGACTCTCCCCTGAATACCTAAGTACACATCTGCTCAGGGTTTTTGCACTAGATGTTTCTTCTGTCTAGAATGCTATTTTCTTAAATAGCTAAATGGCTGCTTTCTTATTTTCTTCAAATCTCTGCTCACGTATCACCTTAGCAGTGTTGCCTTTTAAAAAACTTCTCGTATAAAATATCACATATCCTACAATAAATTTTTATCCTCTCACTTTGCTTTATATTTCTCCATTGCATTTACCACCATTTGAAATATTATATACGTCTGTCTTCCCCAGAGAAATATACACTACAGGAGAGCAGGACTATTTTTTTCTGGTCATTCCTCCAATTTTTCAGTGCCTAGGTCCCTATTTGGCACCTCATAAAAGTCATTCCCTTTGGAGTTTTCAGTATTTTGCTGTATATTTAGTTTCAAAACAGAAGATTTTAATATAAAAGAGCCACACCCTTTGCATTCATTCAACACATACACTAGGCAATCACATCATTAATTATTAATTTATAATTATTAATTATTCAATGCTAATAAATTATTCACCAAAGATACATTTACACCCATATAAATACAATAGACTGCGCTAAATACTGTTGAGAATACACATATAAATAAGACACCATTGTTCTCCTTAAAAACTATACAAATTGGTAAGCACCATCAGAGAGAAAAAGGTATAAAGACAACAGTCTAGGAACGTTCCAAAGAGAACAATGATTCCTACATGGCCAAAGAACAGCAATAGGAAGCTTTGTCTCATAGCTGGCAGTTGGACTAGGTCTTGATGTAATTTAAACATAAAAATATTGAGAAGAAATAGTAATTTTGTCACTTGCTAATTATATGATCTTTGAAATTATTTTTCTTTAAACTTTTGTTGATGTTTTGTTTTTAACTCTCTGATATTTAGTTTCCTCATATATATAACAGGGGATTTTTATTAAATGAGGAAAGTGTTCATAAAGCATATACCTAGTGCCTGGCACATAGTGAGTCTTTAATTATTATTATTATTATTATTATAATAGTAAGGACAATGTAGACTAAATGAACAGCATGAATGGTGTAGCCATAGAATGGCAGGGCTTATCTTTAATGCAGTTTTTTAAAAAAGAAATAGCTATTACTTTAATAGTAACAAAAAATAACACAAGCTATTACGAACAAATAGACAAAATAGTTTCTATTTTGTAATGGTCATTTTTGTATATGACCAGCACACTTGCTTTTCACTGTTCTTCACAAGATTACCAGTTAATGCAGCTAGAGTTGCCAGATTTAGCAAATAAAAACACAAAGTTCCCAGTTAAATTTGAATTTCAGATAAACAAAAAATAATTTTCTATATAAGCGTGTCTCAAATATTACATGGGACATGGTTACACTTAAAAAACCTTTAGTTTTTTTAACTGAACTTCAAATTTAACTGGGACACCTGAATTTAATCTGGCAACCCTAAATACAACCCCTGCATTTATTTTTTAACTTAAACAGTGGTATGCTGATGAACAGCCTCATCACACACACACACACACACACAGGTACATACACAAACAGAGGCCTAAGGTGCCATGTTTGCCAATTTCGTGAATTGAGCTGGCAAGGAACAGCTCTGATATACAACTGAAAGAGAACTCAGAAAACTGGAAGAGAACTTAGAAATCAAATTAAGATCCATTTAAAATATAGAGCAGAGATCTGCAAACTATGTCCTGTGGGCTAAATCTCATCCATGGCATTTTTTGACACAGCCCTCAAGCTAGGAAGAGCTTTTACATTTTTATATTTTACTTTATAAACAAAGAATAATATCCAAAAAGATATTAAAAAGCTTATTATATTAAAAAGATATTAAAAAGCTTAAAATATTTATTATCTGGTCCTTTATAGAGAGAGTTTGTCAACTCATGAATACAGAAGAAACTCATTCGCCATTCATTCACTCAGGGAATAATTATCGAGAGCCAACAATGTTGCAGGAACCCTGCTCAGTGCCCTTATGGAGCTTACAATGTAGTATGAAAAAAGGAGAAACACAGTAAATTAAATAAGCATTGAAATAAATCTATGAGCACTCAAATCTATATGAAAGTATAGAGCATTACACAAACCAATCATTCTAAAGTTAGGTGTTGTGACTTTTTTATAATGCAAGCTAATAATTTAGCTCTGCCAAAAAATGGAAACCTATTTTCTGATTTCTTTTTTATGTTTAGTAAGCTGGCACTTTAAATACTTAATTCAAAAATTCACTTTTCGTATACTTTTTGCTTTTCTTCAGATTATTCCTTTGTTCAGAGTTTTCAAAGAAACTCTAGCCAAGCAATGTTATAACATAACCATAGAATGATCCTCATTATCTTCCAGGTCAACTTCTTTTATCTAAAATGCAAGTTCAGCTGGGCACATACTGAGTGGTAAAACGTGAACGGGAAAAACACTCAGGCAGACAGACCCGTCAAATCTAGTCTGCTTATGAATGTGATGGTAGATATCATTACCCACTAGACTTCAGATCTGACCTTCGTCTTTACTCATACATACCGAACACATTTCCCAGGTCATCTACTCTTTGTTTCTTTAACATTTAATATTAAAGAGGAAGAATTGCTTATATAACACTAGTATTTCTGCCTAGGAACAGAATTTGAGTCCTTAAATTCTACTTAATACATACCTTTCCATGTTATTCATGAAAAAGGTATGCTCTCCACAGAGCAACTCCAGAGAGACTCTTCAGAGATTGATTCCAAATATTGCCCTGTTTGGCTGGACTGGCCTTCTTATGAGCCTCAGGATTTTCTCTTGCTTCTTTAGAACAAAGTCTAAGTCTTGCTTCCCCAGGGACAAAAGACTAATTGTGTAGCCACAAGAGGATCTTATACAGCTGCTTTCATCTGACCTCTTACCCCATGGAGGTGAATTGAACATAAGAGACGGAATCTCTGAATTTATTTTTCTCCCTTTTATTTTGCCAATGGCAGAAATGTGACATAATCTCAAAGTTTTGTAAAGGCAACATGAATATACTGTCACAAACATTCAATAATTATGTGTTAGGGTCTTTTCCACTGCTAAATTAGAAATTTAATAGAAAAAATTAAAATGTGCTTGATATCAATGGTTCTTCAAGGCATAGAATCCATTCACATTTTAAAATCATATTATTTCTCATAATGTTTGCAGTTGAGTGAAAATGTTTTTCTAAGTTCTGAGGTGAATTTTCAGATGCATACGATGAACTCAATTATTTGTCTTTAGACAGTGTGGCAAGGGGCCGGCCCTGTGGCTTAGCAGTTAAGTGTGCGTGCTCCGGTACTGGCGGCCTGGGTTCGGATCCCAGGCACGCACTCATGCACCGCTTCTCCAGTAATGCTGAGGCCGCATCCCACATACAGCGGCTAGAAGGATGTGCAACTATGATGTACAACTATCTACTGGGGCTTTGGGGAGAAAAAGGGAAAAAAAGGAGGAGGATTGGCAATAGATGTTAACTCAGAGCCGGTCTTCCTCAGCAAAAAGAGGAGGATTAGCACGGATGTTAGCTCAGGGCTGATCTTCCTCACAAAAAAAAAAAAAAAAGTGTGGCAAAACTATTTCAAGAAAAAAATCTTTAAAAGAATATTAAATATATGTACAATATAGATTGATAGAGAGTGAGAGAGAAACAGATTGCATTGCTTGAAATTTTTGAGTTTTCTAAGGTGAACATGGATAGGAAGTCTATCCTTTGGGGGTCACAAATCTTATGAAAAATTAGTATCTTAGGGGCTGGCCCAGTGACGTAGTGGTTAAGTTCGCGAGCTCCGCTTTGGCGGCCCATGGTTTGCAGGTTCGGATCCCGCGTGTGTACCCACGCACCGCTTGTCAAGCCATGCTGTGGCAGCATCCCATATAAAGTAGAGGAAGATGGGCACAGATGTTAGCCCAGGGCCAATCTTCCTCAGTAAAAAGAGGAGGATTGGCAACGGATGTTAGCTCAGGGCTAATCTTCCTCAAAAAAAAAAAAAAAATTAATATCTTAAACATACTCCTTTTGTAGAAATAAAATAGGATTTATGAAGTATTTGGAGGCTTGAGCCTTGCTAAAAATGTTTTAAAAGGTTAAAATCTACCAATTTTCTCTCCATTCTGCCCAATCTTTAAAATTCCTTGGCATAATCCTCACTGGGAGACTGGTTTTAAAGCTGCTTTTTGAAACAACCCATAACCGGGCCTCAGGGAGCCTCATCACCCTCAGCTGGGTTATAACAGAAAAGTTAAAATATTAAAGTTACCTCTATAAAATTCAGAGTTGACATCTCTTAATTTTTTTTCTTTACTAGTGTAAATCCTGGAGTATCTTGGAATCACACTTGTACCTATGCTGATTTATTATATTGATGTTTCTACTTATATTCATAGTGTAATATTTTTGTCCTTTAATTTTCTATATCACAAATTCTATACTTCAAGTTTTCTATATCTCAAATTCTCCATAGTTTGCAAATTTCAATGTTTTTATTCACCAATAAATTCACATATAATTTGATTGCTTAACAATTAAGAACATTTTATTAAAAGTGTTCTTTTGTAAATCAAAACCTCAGAGGATAGCTCCTGTGCATGAAGCTTGCCTGATAACTATTTGACTTATTAAGATTATTTTCTGAGTTGCAAATATGTGCCACCTATACAGTACATGATGTATCTGATGATATAATGGTCACATCTATTGAACTTGCTTATGTAAAACCAGATCATATAAAGAAGACATATGTCCTTGCTGTTTCCACCTCCCTCCATATTTCTAATGTTCTGTGCAGACCATTCAAAGGAATCTCAGCTGATAGCCTCCCCAACCATGATAACAGAAGAGCCCAAGGGGGCTGATTTAACTCTTTGGAAAAGACACTTCTCTCCTTAGCTCACAAAACCAAATCACTGTAATGATTTCAAATATCTGTGACTACAGTTTGGATACGGCCTCAGGTGGTATATGTGTCTACAAGTGTGAAAAATTTGATCTTGGGTTGGTTTCATTGTAGGAGATAGGATTAAAAAATGAGTATCTTCAGACAAATTAGTAATCATAATATATTTAAGAATATCATGGTTCATACGCTGAAATTTGTTATTTCACACACTTATAGGACCATTTAGGATGATTAGAGCAGTGATCTTAATCTTGGCTACTTATTAGAATCGCCTAGGTAGATTTTAATAAATACCCATGCGTGGGGCTCTGCTCAGGCCAATTAATTAAGAATGTCTGGAGGTTGGGACTTGGGCATCAGTAGTTTTTTAAAATGTCCCCCAGTGATCCTTACCAGCACCCAGGGTGGAAAACCACCACATTAGAAGCCATGCATGGTGCTCATGTTTCTGAGGTTCTTAGCTGTAGTTGTATATTAGATACCTTGGAAGCTTTTGTTGTTATTGTTGTTTAGTACTAATGCAGGAGTTCTGCTTCCACCAAAGATTCAGAAATCTGTTAAAAGCCTAACTCTCAACCTAACGACAAGAAAAATCAGATAGACTACAAAAATTATAACTTTCTTAAATCTAGATTGCCGAGGTCACAAGGCCACAACATAGCCTGAACTCTAACAACTTCCCCACCATTACCCAACGGAAATAGTTTGCAAGCACTGGCTAAATTATTGCAGAGCATGAGAGGATGAGATATAGAGTGCCCTATTAACAAGTAAGAAGAATTCATCTCAAAATTTTAATGAACTTCTAAAGGTTGAGTGTGAGCCACAATGAGAATACAGAATCACTAGGAGCTGTAGACACAGGGGAGTTCACATCTACTCTGGGGCTCTTCTCTATGAATCTCCATCAAGTTCTCATGAATAAGATTGGGAACAGAATGGGAGACTGGAGAGAGCCTCATTTGGTGCGCAAATATGGAGACGAGGACTGCCGTTAGGACAGGAAAGGCACAGAACTCCTCTAGACCCTTCTTCTCTACAGTACAAAAGCTCTAGGCTGCCTGGGAAAGGGCAGCAAATGCTGTTGCCCCAGGGCACAGCTAAGACACATTATGTTGGCACACATTATGTGCCAACTAAAAGCAAAAGCAAAAGTAACCCTACCACTAGAGGTGGGGCAGTTCTAGATCCAGAAGCTATATCAATACCATTGGCAGCCTCCTAACTTTGAAGGAGTGCAGGACATTCTGCCTCAAAAATACTAAAAAAACAAGACAGAGTTTGTCTGCTACAGGAAGGAGATATGGTAAAGGAAAGCACCACTTCTAAGACATAGGCATATAGCGCCTGCCTAACACTGAATCTGGATCACGAAAACAGAGATCCACTGCTGTTCCTGTGTCCTCCCACTGCAAAACCATGCTAGGAAGCACCAAGTAACAAGCAATTGCAGTCTGCTGCTGGGGGAGGGTAAACAGTATGCAGAGAGATCCAAGCAGAATAAATATTAAAAGCAAAGCAAAACTAAAACACTACTAGACATATTATATTCAAACTGCTTAAAGCCAAAGAAAAAGAGTCAATTTTATAGGAAGCCATTAAAATGAAAAAAAAAAAAAGGAAATATCACATACTGACTGAGGATCAAAGGCAAGAATTAGAACAGACTTCTGGTCCAGAAGCTAGGCAAACCAGAACACAAAAAAATTACATCACTAAAGTATTGAAACAAACAAAAAGTCAAACCAGCATACTATATCCAGCAAAAATAATTTTTAAAATTAAAATAAATATTTTTTAGACAAATCAGCGCTAAGAAATTCATTACTAACATACCTGCTCTATAAGAAATGTTAAACGAAATTCTTCAGACAGAAGGACTATACCACAGAGAAATTTGAAATAAAGAGCGAGCTCCAAAAATGCTCTAGGCAAAGATAAAGAGAGAGGACAATTTTATTCTTATTTTTAATCACTCTAAATATAATTGACTGTCAAAGCAAAAATAATAGCAATGCATTGTAGATTTATTGTATATGTAAAAGTAAAATATATGACAACAGTAACACAAAAGAGGAGAGGGAGGAAATGTAACCATCCTGCTGGGTATACTTGTGGCTACTGCATGAAGTTGTATCATATTATTTGAATGTAGTTTCTGATAAAGAAACAAATAAGAAGCCAATATTGTATTGGCTTTAAATGGAACAATAGTTAAAAAGAACAATAAAAAACATACCCAATCATTATAAGAGAAGGCAGTAAAAGAGGGAAATTAAAACAAAGAACAGATGGGACAAATAGAAAACTACTAGCAATCTGCTGAATTTTAAATCAACCATATCAATAGCATTAAATGTAAATGGTCTAAATGCAGCAGTTAAGAAAGAGATTGTCAGACTGGATAAAAAAGGAAGATCCAAGTATATGCTGTCCACAGAAAAGCCACTTTAAATATAAAGTTATAGATGTACTAAAAGGGAAAGGATGGGAAAAAAGTATACCTCACAAACACTAATACAAAAGAAAATTTGAGTAGCTATTTTAATAATATAGGAATATCAACAGTGATAATGAAAGTCATTCCAGAATGGTAAAGAGGTCAATCCATCTAGAAGACATAATGATCCTAAACATTTTTGCCCCTAGTAACAGGACTTAAGAATTCATAGAGCAAAAACTGATAAAAATGAAAGCAGATAAAAAAATCCACAAATTTGGTTGGAGACTTCAATACTTCTCTCTCAGTAATTGATAGTATAAGTAGACAGAAAATCAGTACAAATAGAGAAGACCTGGAGAACACTATTTGTTCTTCAGCATATTAAGTCAATTTATTTGACCTAATTGACATTTATGGAACAATCCACTGAACAACAGCAGAAGACATATTATTTTCCAGTGCACATGGACCACTATTGTTTGGAGGTGAAGTTTAAGGTATAAGCTCTGGAAGATGCTATTTCATCTTTCAGTATGCATGACTACAACACACAGATGGAGGGACTAGTGGTTAATTGATGGTTAATGTGATGGTTAATTTTATGTGTCAACTTGACTGGGCTAAGGGATGCCCCAATATTCTTTCTCATTTCTGGATGTTTCTGTGAGAGTGTCTCCAGAAGAGATTAACACTTGAATCGGTCGACTGAGTAAAGATCACCCTCGTCATCGTCTCTGTTGAGGGCCTAAACAAAAAGGAAGGGTGAATTTGCTCTCTCTGCTTGAGCTGACACATTCATCTTCTCTTGCCTTGGACATAAGTACTCCTGGTTCAAAGGATTTCAGACTCAGATCAAGACATATACCATTGGCCCTTGATTGACCATATGTGCAAAAGTTTATTTTGGGGCTTTTTATTCAGTTCCATCAACCTATATGTTTATCTTTACATCAGTAGCACACTGTTTTGATTACTGTAGCTTTAAAATGTTTGGAATTCTAGAAGTGTGTGACCTCCAAATTTGTTCTTTTTCAAGATTGTTGTGGCTACTCTGGGTCCCTTGAGATTCCACATGAATTTTAGGATGAATTATTCTATTTCTGCAAAAAACTCATTGGGATTTTGATAGAGATTGCATTGAATCTGTAGATCACTTTGGATAATTTTGACATATTAGCAACATTAAGTGACAATGAATTTTTGGATATGACACCAGAAGTACAGGCAATAAAAGCAAATGTAGATAAATAGGACTACATGAAAAGTAAATACTTCTGTGCATCAAGGACACAATCAACAGAGTGAAAAGGCAACCTATGGAATCGAAACACACATCTGAAAATTATCTATCTGATAAGGAGTTAACATCCAGAGTATACAAAGAACCGCTACAACTCAACAACAAAAAAATAAAGAAGCTGACTAAAAATGGGCAAAGGGGAGTGACGTCAGCATCATGGCGGAGTGAGCTTTCCCGTGAACTCTTCCCCCAACAAGATACAACAAAAGCAACAGTCACAGACCAACAACAGAATCCCAGACAGTGAAAACCTAGAGCGGAGGGATCCACACTGCCGCACATCTGAGAGGGGAACGTGCTGGGCCCCTGGAGGAAGTAGGGAGAGGTAAGGCGAACTCCTCTCCCTCCCCATCAGATCAGCGATCCCGGTCTGCGCGGCTCCCAGAGAGGGGGGAGGGGCGGCCCTCAGCGGGGAAACCGTGGCTCTTCGGACTCTCTCAGCCAGTGGGAAACTCCCGCACAGAGGATTCAGAGGAGCCACAGGGCTACCATCAACATCTGAGCACCCCAGAGAGCGGATAAAGAGGGGCAAACGAGAAGCCTCCCACGTCAGGGACCCAGAGGGCAAAAGAGAGAGCTCCCCCCTCCCCGCAACCCGGACTCTGCAGCTCAACCGACCAGACCAGACCTAGCGATCCACGGCAGACCTGATCAAAGGACTGGACCCGTGGTTCCCAGCGGGAAAAAAAAAAAAAAACAAAACTGCAGATCGCAGCAGAAAAACCTGGGCAGAGTGCAGGGGGCTTAGACTACACAGCGCTTTACCACTAGACAGTGGCGGCAGGTGGAAATTGCAACCAGAGACTTCCAGGATGAGGAAAAACAAAACCAACACAGGAACCACAATGCAAAAATATATGAAATCACCAGACCAGAAACAAAATGACAAGCACCCAGAAATCAACCCCGAAGACACAGAAATCCATAAACTAAATGACAGAGATTTCAAAATAGCTATCATAAAAACACTCAACGAAATATGAGACAACACAGACAAACAATTCAATGAGATTAGGAGTTTCTTCACAGAAGAGATTGAAATCATAAAGAAAAACCAATCAGTGCTGATGGAGATGAAGAACACAATGGAGGAGATAAAGGAGAATCTGGAATCTTTAAAGAACAGAGCTGACAATATGGAGGAAAGAATTAGTACTTTAGAGGATAGGAATACAGATATACTCCAGATGGAAGAGGAGAGAGAACTAAGACTAAAAAGAAATGAAGAAAGACTCCGAGAAATATCTGACTCTATTAGAAAATGTAACATAAGAATTATAGGTATTCCTGAGGGAGAGGAGAGGGAAAGAGGAACAGAGAGCCTATTCAAGGAAATAATAGCTGAGAATTTCCCAAATCTGGGGAAGGAGCAGGAAATACCAGTAAGCGAAGCCAACAGGACACCTATATATATTAACAGACAAAGGCCTTCACCACGACACCTAGTGGTAAGGCTAGCCAGGGTCAACGACAAAGAAACAATATTAAGGGCAGCTAGACAAGAACAAAAAATAACGTACAAAGGAACTCCCATCAGGCTCTCAGCGGATTTCTCAACAGAAACTTTTCAGGCTAGAAGAGACTGGAATGATATATTCAAAGTACTGAAAGACAAAAACTTTCAGCCAAGAATACTCTATCCAGCAAAAATATCCTTCAAATATGATGGAGAAATAGTAACTCTCCCAGATAAACAAAAGCTAAGGGAGTTCATGGCCACGAGACCCCCACTACAAGAAATACTCAAGAAGGCCCTCAGGCCTGAAAAAAAGAAGAGAAAGGGAACACAAAGCTTGGAGGAAGGAGAAAAGTAGGTAGACAAAATCAGAGAAATAGTAGATCTTTACCGGAATAGGTTAGCAACCACTTAAATACTAAACTCAAAGATCAAAGGAAGAAATTCACCAAAAATAAATTTAACCTCATCACTGTAAACACACAGCCACAACACAAGATAGAATAAGGTATAACAAGAGCAACTTAGAAGGGGAAGAGGAAAATGACTGAATTGACTTAGTATAAGGAAATAGGAGGCTATCAGATAATGGACTATCTCATACACAAGATTTTTTGCCCAAACCTCAAGGTAACCACTAAGCAAATAATCAAAGCAAAACCACATACGATAAACAAAGAGAAAACTAGAAGAATCATAAGACAGAACAACCAAACTGAATTGGCAGTCCAAAACAAATGGGACAAGAAACAAAGGAAATGCAAAAGAACCAGAAAATAAGTGACAAAACAGCAACATTAAGCCCTCATATATCAATAATTACCCTAAATGTAAATGGATTGAACTCTCCAATCAAAAGATACAGAGTGGCAGGATGGATTAAAAAGCAAGACCCAACAATATGCTGCCTTCAGGAAACACATCTTAGCACTAAAGACAAGCACAGGCTCAGAGTGAAAGCATGGAAGACAATACTCAAGCTAATGGCAAACAAAAGAAAGCAGGTGTTGCCATACTCATATCAGACAAAGTAGACTTCAAGATAAAACAGGTTAAGAAAGACAAAGAAGGGAAATATATCATGATAAAAGGGACACTCCATCAAGAAGACATATCACTTATAAATATATATGCACCAAACATAGGAGCACCAATGTACATAAAACAACTATTAACAAACCTAAAAGGAGAAATCAACAACAACACAATAACAGTAGGGGATCTTAACACCCCACTTACAGCAATGGATAGATCATCCAGACAAAAAGTTAATAAAGAAATATTAGACTTAAATGAAAAACTGGACGAGATGGACCTAGTAGACATATACAGAGCACTCCACCCAAAAACAGCTGACTACACATTCTTCTCAAGCACGCGTGGAACATTCTCTAGGATAGACCATATGTTGGGAAACAAAGCAAGCCTCAATAAATTTAAGAAGATTGAAATCATAACAAGCATCTTTTCAGACCATAAGGCTATGAAACTGCAAATGAACCATGAAAAAAAAACTGGGAAAGTGACAAAAATGTGGAGATTAAACAACATGCTACTGAACAACCAATGGATCATTGATGAAATTAAAGGAGAAATCAAAAACTATCTGGAAACAAACAAAAATGATAACATGCCATATCAAACCATATGGGATGCAGCAAAAGCGGTCCTGAGAGGGAAACTCATAGCGATACAAGCCCACCTTAACAAACAAGAAAAAGCCCTAATAGGCAACCTTAAACTACACCTAACAGAACTAGAAAAAGAAGAACAAACAAAGCCCAAAGCCAGCAGAAGGAGAGAAATAATAAAAATCAGAGCAGAAATAAATGAAATTGAGACCAAAAAAACAGTAGAAAGGATTAATGAAACAAAGAGTTGGTTCTTCGAGAAGATAAACAAAATTGACAAACCCTTAGCCAGGCTTACCAAGAAAAAAAGAGAAAAGTCTCAAGTAAATAAAATTAGAAATGAAAGAGGAGAAATTACAACGGATACCATGGAAATACAGAGGATTATAAGAGAATACTATGAGAAATTATATGCCAACAAATTGGACAATCTAGAAGAAATGGATAAATTCTTAGACTTATACAACCTCCCAAAATTGAACCAAGAAGGAATGGAGAATCTGAATAGACCAATAACAAATAAAGAGATTGAAATAGTAATCAAAAACCTCCCAAAAAATAAAAGTCCAGGACCAGATGGCTTCTCCAGTGAATTTTACCAAACATTCAAAGAAGATTTAATGCCCATCCTTCTCAAACTATTCCAAAAAATAGAGGAAGATGGAACACTTCCTAAATCATTCTACGAGGCCAACATCACCCTGATACCAAACCAGACAAAGACAATACAAAGAAAGAAAATTACAGGCCAATATCACTGATGAACATTGATGCAAAAATCCTCAACAAAATATTGGCAAATCGAATACAACAATACATTAAAAAGATCATACACCATGATCAAGTGGGATTTATACCAGGGATGCAGGGATGGTTCAACATCCGCAAATCAATCAACGTGATGCATCACATCAACAAAACAAAGAATAAAAACCACATGATCATCTCAATAGACGCAGAGAAGGCATTTGACAAGATACAACATCCATTTATGATAAAAACTCTCAATAAAATGGGAATAGAAGGAAAGCACCTCAACATAATAAAGGCCATATATGACAAACCCACAGCCAACATCATACTCAATGGGGAAAGACTGAAAGCCATTCCTCTGAGAACAGGAACGAGGCAGGGCTGCCCACTCTCACCACTCCTGTTCAACATAGTACTGGAGGTTTTGGCCAGAGCAATTAGGCAAGAAAAAGGAATAAAAGGAATCCAAATAGGTAATGAAGAAGTGAAACTCTCACTATTTGCAGATGACATGATTGTATATATAGAAAACCCTAAAGAATCTGTTGGAAAACTATTAGAAACAATCAACAACTACAGCAAAGTTGCGGGGTACAAAATCAATCTACAAAATCAATCTACAAAAATCAGTTGCATTTCTATATGCTAATAATGAACTAACAGAAAGAGAGCTCAAAAAGATAATACCATTTACAATTGCATCAAAAAGAATAAAATACCTAGGAATAAATCTTACCAAGGAGGTGAAGGACCTATACAATGAGAACTACAAGACATTATTGAAAGAAATCCATGATGACATAAAGAAATGGAAAGATATCCCATGCACGTGGATTGGAAGAATAAACATAGTTAAAATGTCTATATTACCTAAAGCAATCTACAGATTCAATGCAATCCCAATCAGAATCCCAATGACATTCTTCACAGAAATAGAAAAAAGAATACTAAAATTTATATGGGGCAACAAAAGATCCCGAATAGCTAAAGAAATCCTAAGAAAAAAGAACAAAGCAGGAGGCATCATAATCCCTGACTTCAAAACATACTACAAAGCAATAGTAATCAAAACAGCATGGTACTGGTACAAAAACAGACACACAGATCAATGGAACAGAATTGAAAGCCCAGAAATAAAACCACACATATACGGACAGCTAATTTTCGACAAAGGAGCTAAGAACATGCAATGGAGAAAGGAAAGTCTCTTCAATAAATGGTGTTGGGAAAACTGGACAGCCACATGCAAAAGAATGAAAGTGGACCATGTGTTATCGCCATTCACAAAAATTAACTCAAAATGGATCAAAGACCTGAAGGTGAGACCTGAAACTATAAAACTCATAGAAGAAAATATAGGCAACACACTATTTGACATTGGTTTTAAAGGAATCTTTCCGGATGACATGCCTACCCAGACTAGGGAAACTAAAGAAAAAATAAACAAGTGGGACTTTATCAGATTAAAGAGCTTTTATAAGACAAATGAAACCAGAATCAAGATGAACAGACAACCAACCAGCTGGGAGAGAATATTTGCAAAACATACATCTGACAAGTGGTTGATCTCCATAATATATAAAGAACTCACACAATTGAACAACAAAAAAACAAACAACCCGATCAAAAAATGGGCAGAGGAAATGAACAGACACTTCTCCAAGGAAGATATACAGATGGCCAATAGGCACATGAAAAGATGCTCAACATCACTAATCATCAGGGAAATGCAAATCAAAACAACACTAAGATACCACCTCACGCCCGTTAGAATGGCTATAATCACCAAGACAAAAAACAACAAATGTTGGAGAGGATGTGGAGAAACAGGAACCCTCATACACAGCTGGTGGGAATGCAAATTGGTGCAGCCTCTATGGGAAACAGTATGGAGATTCCTCAAAGAATTAAAAATAGAGATGCCCTATGATCCAGCCATCCCACTACTGGGAATCTATCCAACGCACCTGAAATCAACAACCCAAAGAGGCTTATGCACCCCTATGTTCATTGCAGCATTATTCACCATAGCCAAGAAGTGGAAGCAACCTAAGTGTCCCTCGACTGACGACTGGATTAAGAAAATGTGGTATATATATACAATGGAATACTACTCAGCCATAAAAAAAGACAAAATCGTCCGATTTGCAACAACATGGATGGGCCTGGAGCGTATTATGTTAAGTGAAATAAGCCAGAAAGAGAAGGACAAACACTGTATGATCTTACTCATATGTGGAATATAAACCAACACATGGACAGAGAAAACTGGACTGTGGTTACCAGGGGCAGTGAGGGTGGGGGGAGGAGGGTGGGGGGTGGGCACAAGGGGTGAAGGGAGTCATATATATGGTGATGGACAAACAAAAATGTACAACCCAAAATTTCACAATGTTAGAAACCATTAAAACATCAATAAAAAACAAAACAAAACAAAAAAAAATGGGCAAAGGACTTGAATAGACATTTCTCCACAGAAGTATACAGTTTCGTTCAATAATATTTTAATGTTATCATCAATAACAGACACTTATATCAAGATATTTTAAAAGAAATTTGCAGCACCAGAATGGGAACAAACATATGCGGAGATTGGCAGATACCTAAAAATAGAGGTTATGGTAGGGAGTTGCTGAAATGACTCCAATTATGCCCTCCATGCTGATATTCATGCCTTCATGTCATCCCCTCTCCTTGAGTGTGTGCTGGGTCTAGAGGCTCACAATTAACAGAATATGGCAAAAGTGATAGGATGGCATTTTTAAGATTAGGTCATAAAACACCTTAACTCCTCTCTTGTTCTCATTCTCTCTGACAGCCTCTCTCTCTCTCTTTCTGCCTCTTCTCACTTTCTCACTCTGCCGAAGTAAGTTGCCATATTTTTAATTGCTCTATGAAGAGGCCCACAGGCTGAAGCAAGCCTCTGGCCAGCAGCCAGCAAAGAATTAAGGCCCTCAGCCCAAAGCCCATGAAGATACAAATCTTGCCAATGTCCACACGAGTAACGTTGGAAGTGGGTTCTTTCTCAATAGAGCCTTGCTATGACCCTTGCCTTAGTCATCACCTTGATTAACTCTAACGAGAGGCCCAGAAAGCCAGAGGACCCAGTCAAGCCAAGCTCAGATTCCTGACCCTCCTACATCGGGAGATTATGGTTTTTCAAGCCACTAAATTTTGGAATATTTTGTTACACCAAAATAGTTAATTACTGTATGACAAATGCCATTGAATGAGACAGAAAAAAAGGTGCTAAGGGATTATGAGAAAGTTCAAAGAAGGCACTAATCTCCAAGGGTAAGGAGACAGGCAGAAATAATTCCCCAAAAGGTAGAACTCAGCATGTTTCTAAGTTAGAAATTATTGAAGTTCAGAATTAATTTTTTTTAGGGAAAGCAAAAACCAACTACATTTATTTTAAACACATTTTTGTGATAGCTTTACTGTCACCATGGACCAGTCTATGCTATTTCTTCCTCAGCGTGAACTAGCTCTCAGTTCAGCTTATGAGATAATTTTTTACATCAACATATAACATGCGTATTTGGGGTTTTGAAGCTGTAGCATGGGAAGGAAAGGAAGGGATTGAAGCGGCTTTCTCAATCATTAGTAGAGATATCAGTTTCCAGTTTCTGAATGAACACTGGAGCTGTGAAACAACATTGGACTGCATGGATTTTATCCCTGGAATCTCACAAGAGAAAATTGGTCCTTTCTACTTGCCAGGAATCTACCTTGGTCAACCATGTAACATGGTCAGCCAGTTCCATTAATCTTAAATGCCACTAAATTCTCTGTTAAATCCTTAGCTGAATGAATTATTTATCTTCCTCCAATGCCTGGTTTGACTAGTCAATTTTAGTGATGAGTAGGCAAAGCTTCCTTCAGTTTGAAACGTGTGTGATTCTAGATAGAAACATTTGCAAGTGACAAAATAAATTATTTCACTAGATTCAGTGGCTGATCAACAGTTTATATTCTACCATCTAATTGCTTAGCAATTAAAAGACATCTCCATCTGAATGTGCTTTCTAATCTCTACTTCCCCATAAATTGGGAATTAGGCAAGGTACTTCTAAGATTCATAAAGTGGTCAGCATGACAGAAGGACTCAGAAGGTATACGTCCAAATCTGATACCATTTCTCACGTATATACGTATTACAAAGGCAAATAGGTGCATCAGTGTATAAATGAACAACACTGAGTACCTGTGCTATTCAAAATTGGCATGTACGACTATTAACACTTAAAATAAAATTAAATGTTTCACTCCTCAGTCACACTACATATTTTAAGTGCTCAGTAGCCCTGTGAGTCTAGTGGCTACTGAATTGGACTGCACAAGTACAGAGATTTCCATCATCACAGAGAGTTTTATTGTACAAAGCCTCGTTAAACATCACCCTCTTTGGTTTTCCCATCTTTAAAATGAAGATGAAAATCTCTGCCTACCTCGCAATATAGATAGGATGATCAAATATGATAATAGGTGTAAAAGCTCTTTACATATTTAATGGCATATTGTTATCATCATTATTGTTTCCACTGTTTTGATTTATTTTTTATCAATGAAAATAGGACATCTTTGGATAAATTTATAGGACTATTCTCACAGGCAAACATGCCAGCTTATATAAAAGTATTTGCAAAATGTGATATTTTATACTTACATTCATATATTACATTTTAAAATATTTTTAAAATCACAATTTCAGTATTATAATCAATGTAATTTTTATTTCATTTTCTAAATAAACATCCTTCTAATAGATGAGATTTTTAAAAATTTTATTGATTGGTGTGCACATAATATTTTGATTAACAAAAGTGCAGATATGTATCACATATTGTTTTTAAAAATATGATAATCACTTGAAAATACATTTTAAATTAATAAATCATTTTAAATTAATGAAATATTAACGGTAACTGAAATAAAAACAAAATATAACTTCACAAGGGGTAGGAAATATGCAATGTACAAAATTGAGTACCTGTAATTTCTGTACACTTAAAACTTGATGTAGGTGAATTGAATGATCACAAAATCATATCAGTAGATGACTTATTGAAACATATTGTTTTTCTTTTTATTTAGAGACCTGAAAAATCTTCCCCCTGTTTTCTAGTTTCCAGCAATGGTGTCTTTTAGACAAGCATTTTAAGAATAATAGGTCTATTTGTTCTTCATATATAGCACTCAGAACAGAACTGCTTTGCAGAATCCATTGCTATTTTGAAGATCCTGTGCCTGAGAGTTATAAACCACCTAATAACTCTGAGTGGGTTCTGATTTTTGTTAAATTAGGTGCTCATCACATCTCCCAGTGCTTTCATCACTCTGTCAACATGTTGTGATTGTTAAGAAGTTGGAAAGAAAATTTTGAGCAATGCAAAAATGTGAGAATGAGGTATTCTTCCAAAAGCATGTGCATGGGTAATATTAAAAAAAAACTATTAGGTTTACATCTGTGATTAAGAATGTTGCCCACAAAAATTGAGATTAATTAATATTTTGAAAGTGTGCTTTTAGGTTTAGTACTTCCTATAAAAGCAATTAGTTATTTTAATATGATAATACTTATATTAATTATAAATTTGGAATTAATATCAATTAATATATTGATTAAATTTATATATTAATATAGAGTTATATTGATATAAATTATAATGTAAATTAATATAATGTTATGATATATATGAATTGTATCAATGATATCAATAGGTTATTGGTATATTATTTTAACTTTGTAGACATTTTGAAATTTGCTTACTCTAGGGCAAGAAATAATTATCACTGGATATTCAAATACAATTTCTGAAAATTGCTGAAACATTTTCTATATATACATTAAGTAAATATATATATTCATATGTGAATTTATATATACATAAATTTTAAGTGTTTTTATAAATATATAAATATATATAGGGGGTCGGCCCCATGGCTCAGTGGTTAAGTGCATGTGCTCCGCTACTGGTGGCCCAGGTTCGGATCCCGGGCGCGCACTGATACACCGCTTGTCAGGCCATGCTGAGGCAGCGTCCCACGTACAGTAACTAGAAGGATGTGCAACTATGACATACAGCTATCTACTGGGGCTTTGGGGCGAAAAAGGGAAAAAAAAAGGAGGAGGACTGGCATGGATGTTAGCTCAGGGCTGATCTTCCTCACAAAAAAATAAGTAAATAAATAAATAAATAAATAAAAATACACATATATGTATTCATTTGCAAAATAAAACATGGGCACAAAATAAGTATGTATATGTGTATATATAAATATTCATTTGCAAATTAAAATATGAACACAAAATCAGTGTATATTTATACAGTTGCAAAGTAAAGCATGGGCATAAAATATTGATACCAAATAAAGATAATTAATATAGACCCCTATCCAACTGGAATAAAAATGATTCATTTCTGTCTCACCAAAACCATACTTTATATAAAATCAATTCTAAGTACCATTAGAACCTGAGAGCCATGAAGTAAGCTAGAATGTCAAACTTTATGTCACTCCAACTGTATAAGTACTATTAATAGAAAATCACAAGCAATACTGAAATTATAGATACATTTAACAGTGAATGGATAAATCCAAGGTGAAAACCTTGATGTACTTTTGTTGTTCTATATGAACAGCCAAAGAAACATGCCCCCTTTTCGATTCTGTATTAATATAATTTTATTACCTTACTGTATACATAGTAAAAACAATTTCTCTATAATTCTGAAGAAATCATAAATTCTATAGGACCCCAGTTAGCAAAAAATAGATTTAAAGAAAAAAAAACTACAAAAGTTTTTCAGAAAGATGAAGGCTTAAGCACATGGATTTAAATTCTAGTTCTCTCCAACATTCCCACTGAAATTACTGAAGGCCGAGATCATATATGGAAGGATAATATTTGTATTTTGTCCTTTTGTGTTTACCCTTCTCCTCCCATTTCCAGACAGTAGTTGGGCTTTTTTTTTTTGCCATAGATTTTGGATGACCAGGAAAAAGCTAAAAGTACTTCCTCTCATTCTGTGCAATTTTAAGCTCAGCAATGAGAATTCTTGGGATTTCCAGGGAAATGGAGGAGAAAGGAGAATTAAGAAGCAGTTAGATGAGAAGAACTGAGATTGAGAAGACAGCCCACTAATATATGTCCTTGGAAACCCACAGCACCCTAGGGAGAAGGCAAGACCTCAGGGGAATACAGTGTCAAAAATATTTTTAGAGCTTGCTGTGTGCGAGACAGTGTTCCAATAACTTCACCTGCATTTATTTGTTTAATCCTTATAAAAATCTTTTGAGATCAAGTGTTAGAATTTATATATATATATATATATTTTTTTTTTTTGCTGAAGAAGATTCTCCCTGAGCTAACATCTGTGCCAATTTTCCTCTATTTTGTATGTGGGTCGCTGCCACAGCATGGCTGCCGACAAGTGGTGTAGGTCCGCGCCTAGGAACCGAACCCGGGCTGCTGAAGCAGAGCGTGCCAAACTTAACCACTAGGCCATGGGGCCGGCCCCAGAATTTATATTTTACAGATGAAAAATCCAAAACAAAGACAGGTTATATAATATGCAATGGCACACAACTAGTAGTAGAGATGGTATCTGACTCAGAACTGCTAGTTGTGTGCCATTGCGTGCCAAAATTTTAAAAATATCAATATTCCCACTCACTTTCTGACAGATAACAGTATGCAAGAAACTTTGAGGACTTTAGGCAAGATATAATACAGAAAGAACCAGACTCAATGAAAGACCAACAAATTCCTCATTCACCAAGTTCAGGACAACTACTGACCTCAGATATGTGGAGCAGATCCCAATAGATCTGCATTCCTTTTCCAGAATGCCTGGGATCAGAGATAGGGAAGCTGCTGGAGCAGCTGGGAGGTGTAAATCTTGATCCAACTGTGGCCTTGGGGAAGGTCATAGATGCCTGAGATGACACAGAGTGGGGATCCTGTCTTGGCATATGTTGCTCCCTGCTTATACTTGGGGCAGCTGGACTTGCTGAGCAAAGAGGTTTGGTTTGTTTCTTTGTTTCTTTTCCTAATAAATAAGGTCAAATGAGCCTCTGAGAGAGTAGGAGCAATGCCCTAACCAACTTCTAGTGGCACAACCAAAATGGAGACAGAGCACCACCACGCTTGCTGCCATGGTTATTTAGCTTCTCCCGTAACTCTTCGGATTTGAAGGTCTCTGAACTGAAAAGAGAATGAAAGTGAATACAAACATTTTGCTTCCTACCTCATTTAGGTGTAATCAATTCAAACCAAAAAAAAACAAAACTCTGAAATGACCATCCTGGAATTTCCATGAAGCACACGTGCACTGGGTTAGCAAGGAAGAAACCATCTCTGAAACCAAGAGTAGAGGCAACCGTAAGGAAGGAAAGAATTGAGAACAAGAAAAAACATGTTACCCACATCTTAGATGGAAACATCCCCGGCTGTTTTTGGTGGGGGGGGGGGGGCGTGGCTTAAACAGAAATTTATTTTCCCACAATTCTGGACACTAGAAGTCAAAGTTCCAGGTGTTGGCCGGTTGTTTCTTCTGAGGCTTTTATCCTTGGCTTGTAGACAGTCGCTTCTCCCTATGCCTTCACATGGTCTTCACTCTGTGTTGTTCTGTCTCTGGCTTCTAAATCTCTGTAAAATTGCCTTGAATTCCTTCTGTGACTGATTGTACGTCCCTCCCCACTAATCTCAAGCTCTTGGAAGTCCAAGGGTTTCCCAAGTATCTCTGCTAATGCTAAGGAGATTACATTCTTCTTGCTTTCTCTGTCTCTTACATTACTTAATGGCCCTAACATATCTGTCCTAACATAAAACATGACATTTAGTCCTTCCATTTTCAAACCAACAAACAAAAATTAATCATACTGAGTCACCAAATGTCCATATGCTGAAAATGTGCTGGAGCCCCATCAGAGGAATCCAGATGAGTGTCTCAGAACTTTCCATAATCTCTTTGGTTCTCTCCACCTCTCCTCTCACACATTACAATTCAGCAATCTTTCTTTGTTTCCTGAGCATTCCCTTAGCTTCTCATCCACAAGCAAAATATTTTTCCAATAGAGTTTTCTCTCTAAGAGGAATTCTTGTGCCAGCTGTTCTGAGAAATGAATGTTTCACCTCAGATGAAAAACATGATAACTGATGTAAAAACTGTAATAGAGGGAGTGTACAGAATGCTGGATATTGTGGAAACCCACATGAGTAAATTAGATGTCAATTTTAAGAAATCTTTCACAAAATACCTGAGGAAAAGGAAAAGAGAACATAAACTATGAGAGCAAGGAAGGCATAAGAAATGTACCCTGAAATACAATTAGTAGTCCAGATTGCAGTCAAGAACAAGATGAAAGTCATTCATCAAGAAGTAATAAAATGAATCTTTCTGGGATAAAGGAACACTTGAGTCTGGAGATCAAGATCATTTAAAAACTACCATGCAACATAAATATATAGAGAGCCTCAACTTTGTACTTATCTCCGTAGGAAGTCTTAAATGTCAAAGATAAAGACAACAAACAGAATTTTCTAAGTATTTTCAGGGGAGCAAACACAAATCCAATTCACACTAAAACAATATTTTATGTTGATGGCAGACTTCTTTTCTGAATCAATAATGCCAGAGAGCTATAAAATGATTGGAAGACACAATGTCGGGGAGAGGGGCATACATACAGATATACACATATATATACATATACACACACACACACACACACACATATATATATATATATGCCTGAGAGTATGTATATATACATATATTTATTTATTTATTTTTAATCCTTCAATCTATAATACATAAATCATTGCACCAAAAGAACACTGCCAGAAATATAAGAGTTTCAAAATGCAATGTAACCTAAAAAATAAAAGCTCTTAAAGATGTACTCCAGATAACTAAGAAATTAATCACATAAAACAGTGGTAATAAATAAAGTTAAAATAAACAAGTGTGGGAGATCAAGATTTGGCCACCCTGGCATATATCTCTTTACCTTGATTGTTTTCTCTGAAGGACATTTGACCTCCCCCACTAACTGCCTAAAGAATTTGACATAGTAACTCTTTCCTGGAACAGATCTTCTATCTGATGACTGTAATATAATGTAAAATAGATGTTACAATAGGAAAGGCACCAACAAGCCCATCTTATCAGAAGTTCTGTCTCTCTGGCCACATTCTCTGGATGGCCCTGCAAGGAGTTGCCAGACAAACATTTACATTTATAAGGGAAATCTCCATTTGTAAAGGTATCTCCCTCTCTGTATTGGGAAGAGGGGGGATGACCTCATTTCTAGAAATTAATCAATATGGAAGATGAGGCCTTAAATCTGCATAATAACCTTACTCTTGTTTACAGTGCTTTAGTGGTGACCTCCTGTAACTGATTCCCCCTACCCCCAACATCCTCCTTTGTCATTGGCTGAACATGGTATTTAAGACAAGAATTTCTGCTATTGTGTTGAGAAATGCAGTGTCCCTGGTTTCTCCCATATATACATGTTATTAAATTTGGTATTATTTTCTCCTGCTAACCTGTTTTGTTAATTATTTGGCCAGCCATAAGAACCTTAAGGGAAAGGGCAGAGGGGGATTCTCCCTCTTCCCCCACACAAGCAACGACTCTTGTTTCTAAAAGATGAAGTAGAAATAATTCTCTACTCTTCCTGCTAACTACAATGAAATACACTGAAGAGAAGAAAGCTGACTGGCAAGGGGCTTTGGCACGTGGGGGATGACCCAGTGGTGAGTCCTCTGGGCTTTTCTTTTTCTTCCTATATTGCAGACTTGGTGCTGCAAAAACCAGTAACCAGTAAACACCAATGGGCATAGACAAAAAAAGCCCTAACAAAAGCCTGCTCCTCTCTAACAAAAGGACAAGAAAAAAGGAAGTCTAGAAAGATAGAAAACTCAGCAAACAGCTACTTTCCTCTATCCAAACACCACAGAAAAAGTTGTGGCCCCATGTCCACCCACACCAGCAAACGCCTAGGGTAGAACTTAGACTTCCACTCTCTATTGGTTGTAAAAAGTTGCTCAACCCTTTTCTCAATGAGGATGGATCAAAGAAGTAAGAGTGATGAGCCAGGACTTTCATCCTTGCAGAGTGAGGGGTGACTAAGCTGTCTTTCCCTGTTTGGCGTCAGTGGAGACCATTTGGGAAGCCTGCACTTCCATCCCCACCTGACGGTAACAAGATACCTCCCTCCTTACTCTTGACTGCGGTGGTGTCAGAGTGGGCCTAGTAGAGAGTCAGGCTTGTAATAGTAAACTTCTTAAAACCAAAGAAAAATGAAAATTTTTAAAACAGACAGAAAGACACAACATCTTACCTAAGCTGAAAAATTTTCTAATAGTTAATTTCTCAACAGAATTCATTGAGGCCAAAGACAGTGGCACATTTTTAAGTGCTTAAGTAAAAGAACTTTCATTACAGAATCTATATCCAACAAAAATATCCTTCAAGAATAAAGAGGAAATCAAGATAGTTTTAGATGATGGAAAATAAAACAAAAGAAACAAAACAGAAAAACAAAAGAGAATTGCTGCCAGCCAACTTACCCTAAAAGAATGGCTTAAGAAAGTTATCCAATCAGAAAAGAAATGATAAAAGGACAAATTTGGACAATCAGGAAGGAAGAAAAAACAACAGAAAGCAAAACGATGGGAAAACACAATAGGCTTTCCTTCTCCTATTGAGTTTTCTAAATTATATCAGATGATTGAAGCAAAAATTATAACACTGTCTATTGTAGCTTTCAATGAATGTACTGAAAATATTTAAAACAATTATATTATAATTGAGGGAAGGTGGAGTGCTATAGAGGGAGAAAAATTTTCTACACTTTACTTGAACTGGTAAAATCTTGACACCAGTAGACTGTTAAGTTATGTATATATAATGTAATACCTAGAGCAAATATTTTAAAATTCTATATAAAATATACATTTAAAGGCATCACAGATAAATTAAAATGGAATTCGAAACAATGTTCAAATAACCCATACCAAGAGAAGAAAAAGAAAACAGAGAAATGAAAACCAGAGAGAACAAACAGAAAACAAAAAATAAAATGGGTCATAAGCCTTGACATGTCAATAATGACATTATATGTAAATGATCTAAATACAACAACTTAAAAGACAAAGATTGAAAGAGTGGATTAAAAAAATATGATGTAACTATATGCTACCTACAAGAAACTCACTTAAAATATAATGACATATATAGGTTGAAAGTGAAAGTATTTACAAAAAATATGTAAATAATCAATAGAAAGAAGGAGAGGCTATATTAATATATCAGACAAAGTAGACTTCACAGCAAAGAAAATTACCAGGAACAAAGTGGATCATTGCATAGTGATAAAATGGTCAATCCACCAAGAAGACAGTTATACTAAATGTGTATGCAGCAAACAACAGACTGCAAAATATGTGAAGCAAAACTGATAGATTGAAAGGAGAAATAGACTAATCCACAACTATAGTTAATATTTTCACGTCCATCTCTCAAGCAGTGATAGACAACTAGACAAAAATTAGCAGTGATATAAAAGAACTCAATATCATAATTAACCAACAGGATCTAATACACATTTATAGGATATTCCCACCTAACAACAGTAGATTACAAATTATGTCCACAGAACACATATCAAAATAGACCATATATTAAACCATGAAATAAGCTCAAAATATTGAAAAGAATTGAAATCATACAGGGTATATTCTCTGACCACAATGGCATCAGAGTAAAATCAATAATAGAGCAATAATAGGACAATCTCCAAACACTTGGAAACTAAACACTACACTTCTAAGTGATCCCTGGGTCAAAGAGGAAGTCTTAAGGGAAATAAAAAAAACTCATTTAACAGAATGAAGATGAAATTACAACATATTCATATATGTGAGATGCAGCTAAAGTAGTGATGAAGGGAAATTTATATCACTAAATGCCTACATTAGCAAAAAAGAGAAAGCTCAAATCAAAAATCTAGGCTCTCACATTGAGGAACTAGAAAAAAGAGCAAAAATAAACCCAAAATATGTAGGAAGAAGGAAATAAACACAAGCAGAAATCAGTGAAGTGAAAAAAACAGAGAAACCATAGAGAAAATTAATGTAACAAAATCTGGCTCTTGGATAAGTTCAATAAAATTGACAAACCTCTAGCATAACAGATGAGAAAAAAAGAAGATATTAATGTCATAAATGAAAAAGGTGATATCTATATAGTCTATACAGACATCAAAGGGATAAAAAGAGAATAGTGCAAATAACTCTACAAAAATTATTTTGACAACATGGATAAAATGGACCAATTCTAGTACTGCTCAGCCAACATGAAATAGATAATGTAAATAGCCCCATAACTATTAAGAAATTGAATTGTTTATTTAAAAAACTCTGTAAAAGAAATCTCCAGGCTCAAATTGTTTCATTAAGAAATTATACCAAACACTTGAAGAAGAATTAACGATTTTAAACAAGCTTATTTAAAAGATAAAAAATGTCCAGATGACAAAGACTGTAGAAAGAAGGAAAGAAGGAGGGAAGGAGGGAAGGAAGGAAGGAATGAAGGAAGGAAGGAAGGAGGGAAAGAAGGAGGGAAGGAAGAAAGAAAGGAGGTAGGGAGGAAGGAAGAGAACTGCAGGTCAATATTCCTTATAAATATAGACACAAAAATCCTTAACAAAATGTTAGCAAAAAGAATTCAGAAATATATAAAAGACTTGTACATTGTGACTAACTGGAGTTTATTCCAGGGATATAAGGCTGGATCAATATTCCAAAATCAAGAAATATAACCCATCATATTAACAGGCTAAGAAAGAAAAATTACATGATCTTAACAATTGATACAGAAAAAGTATTAGGCAAATTTCAACACCTATTCACGATAAAAATTCTCAGAAAACTAGGAATAGAGGGACTTCTCCAACTTGATAAAAAAAAATGTCTATAGCTAACATCATACTTACTGGTGAAAGACTGAATGTTTTTTCCCTAAGATTAGGAATAAGGCAAGGCCATGCAGTCTCACCACTGCTGTTCAATATAAAATTGGAAGTTCCAGCCAAAAGAATATGCTAAGAAAAGGAAATAAAGGCATACAGACTGAAAAGGAAGAAATAATTCCTTTTTACAGATGGCTTGATTGTCTATGTAGAAAATCCAAAATAACTAATAAAAAAAAACCCTTTTAGAATTTATAAGTGATTCCAGAAATGTCAGAGTACAAGATAAACATAAAAAAGTCAGCTGCATTTCTATATGCTAGCAATGAACACGTGGTAATCAAACTTAAAAATATAATACCAGTTATAACCCCTCAAAAAAGGGAAATAGGTATACATCTAATAAAATATATACCACTGTCATATGTTGTAAATTACAAAATGGTGATGAAATCAAAGTAATTCTAAAAAAAACAGAAAGACATAACATGATCATGAATTGGAAGACTCAACAAAAGAAACACATAAATTCTCCATAAATTGATATACACAGTCAACACAATTTCTATCAAAATCCTAGCAAGATATTTTGTAGGCATATACAAGATTACCTTAAAATTTATATGGAAAAGCAAAGGAAATAAAATAGCTATAACATTTCTGAAAAATATAATAAAGTTGTAGGAATTATGAGTCTGCCTGATTTTGAGACTTATTATAAAGCTACAATAATCAGGACTGTGTGATATTAGCAAAAGAATAGATAAATAGATCGATAGAAGAGATTACAGAATCCAGAAACAGACCTACAGAAGAAGTACAGCCAACAGAATTTTGACAAAGGGACCAAAGCAATTCACTGGAGGAAGAATAATATTTCAACAAATTGTGCTAGAGAAATACTGATACCCATGGGCAAAAAAAAATTAATCTCAGCCTAAACTTCAAAACTTATACAAAATTTAACTCAAAATGGATGGTACATTTAAATAAAAACAAAAAACTACAAAACTTTTTGAAAACATAAGAGAAAATCTTTGAGCCTTCAGCCTTGGTGAAGAGTTCTTAAATAAAAGACCAAAAAGTCATCCAAAAAAGAAAAAAAGATAAATTGAATTTCAGCAAAATTAAAAACATTTGCCTTGTGAAAGAACCTGTAAAGAGAATGAAAAAAATACGTTATAGACTGAGAGAAAATATTTGCAAATCACATATCTGATAAAACACTTAGATCAAGAATTTATCGGGGCCGACCCTGTGGCTTAGCGGTTAAGTGCACACGCTCTGCTACTGACGGCCCGGGTTCGGATCCGGACGCACACGGATGCACTGCTTCACCAGCCATGCTGAGGCCACGTTCCACATACAGCAACTAGAAGGATGTGCAGCTATGACATACAACTATCTACTGGGGCTTTGGGGAAAAAAAAGGAGGAGGATTGGCGATAGATGTTGGCTCAGAGCCGGTCTTTCTCAGCAAAAAAAGGAGGAGGATTAGCATGGATGTTAGCTCAGGGCTGATCTTCCTCACAAAAAAACAAAAAAAGAATTTATAATGAACTCATGTAACTCAACAGCGAAAACATCTAAGTAGAAAATGGGCAAAAGACTTTTCACTGAAGAGGATACATGAATGGCATATAAGTATGTGAGACAATGTTCAATATCAATGGCCACTAGGAAAATGCAAATTAAGGCCACAATGAGATATTACTACACATCTGTTAGAAGAGTTAAAACTAAAAATAGTGACAACACCAAATGCCGGTGAGGATGTGAAGAAACTCAATTTCTCACATATTCCTGGTGGGAATGTAGAATAGCAGAGTCACTATGAAAAACAGCTTGGCAGTTTCTTAAAAGACTAAACCACACATTACCATACAATAGATCAATTGCACCTCTGGGAATGCATCTCAGAGAAATAAAAACCTATATCCACACAAAAACCTGCACATGATTTTTCATAGCAATTTTATCTGTAATAGCCAAAACTGGAAGCAACAAAAATATTACTTAATACATGAATGGTTAAACAAAGTGTGGTATCTCCATATCATGGAATACCATTAATCCTCAAAAAGGAACAAAATATCAATATATGTGGTAACATGGATGATTCTCAAGTGCATTGTTCTGAATGAAAAAAGCCAATCTCTAAGGGTCACATACTGTATGATTCCATTTATATAACATTCTCAAAATGACAAAGTTATACAGACGGAGAACTGATTAACATTTGCTGGGTTTAGGAATAATGAGGAGTCAGGGATTTGGGCATGACCATAAAGAGGTAACACAATGGGGATCTTTATGGTGATGGAATAGTTCTGTATCTTGATTGTGTACTGCAGTGGTAGTTTCATGAATATACCTATGCCGTAAAATGATGGAAATATATTCACATTTTATGGTACTATCAGTTTCCTGGTTTTGCTATAAACTAGTAGCAAACAAGAACCAGTACTATAGCTATGTAAGATATAACCTGTGGGGGAAACTGGGTGAATGGTACCTGAAAACTCTGTGCAACTTCCTGTGACTATAATTATTTCAAAATAAGAAGTTAGCAAAATCAAAAAAAGGAGACCAAAAATAATTAAATAAAATCAGCACAGAGCATTGAGATAGTAAACTAGGAAACTTTTTGTGTTACTATTAAATTATTGTTTATGTTCTATGAAGGAAAATTAGCAAAAACTTGAATGTCAGGCAAGTGGATGGTTACACGTCCCCACTATCCTCAGCTTTTAATATATAAATTCCACAACTCAAATAAAAATCTCAGTGGGACTTTTATTAGCATGAGACCAAATTCTCATAAGGTTTACCTAGAAGAACAACATGGATAATATTTTCAAGAAGGTATTGGGCAGAAATTTAAAAAAACGAACATGTGTGACAGCAGGGATTTGGAGAAGGAGGCCTGGAGGAGCAGGGAAGACAGACATGTTCTAGAAGACATCAAAATATTTAATAAAATTATTACAACTAAATTCGTACATTATTGACCAAAAATTAGCAGGAAGATATTTGGCACTAATTAGAAAGTCTAAAACAAACAAAACTTTAAAAAAGAATTTAGTGTCCTCTAAAGTACTAATATTAGTGACAGAATATTCCAAGAGTCAAGAATGTGGGTTTAGGAATCAAGTAAGCTTAGATGTGAATCTGGCTCTTACATAAACTGGCTGTATGACATTGAACAAATTATTTAACTTCTCAAAAACATCTCTCAAACACTTGTAAAGTAGGAACAATAATACCTCTCTTAAAAACTTGTGTGTTGAGACAATGCACACAATATGCTGTGTCTGACATGTAGCAAGTTTTCAACACATATTTGCTGTCGTAATCATAATTATTTAATTTTGAATTCATTCAACAGAAATTTTTTGAGGGCTACCTATGTTTCAAGGACTACATACCACACTGGTAAAGCAATAATATAATCAAGATAGACTTATTCTATCTTGTAAGAAAAATCCAAGAAGGATCTAGGCAAATGAACAAGCATTTATGATACAGTGAGATACTCCTACTCAGAAAGTATGGGGAATATGGCCATCGATAGGTAAGAAATCAGATTCAGGTTGAAAAAGCGAGAGTATCCCTTCTGAAGGAAGTGATTCCTAAGGTTATATATTAAGGATGAGTAAGTGAGGCTTAGGTGAGGAATGGAGAGAAGTGACTTCAGATTGTAAACATGATTCAATACAGAGGGCACACCATTTGCAAGACTGAGAGGAAATAATTTATTCAATATTGATATAATTCGCTGACTTTTCATCCCTTCCATGTGTAACACCCATATGTTTGATAAACAAAGAGGTTCAATAGAACAACCCACATCAAGAGCCTTGTAAGTCAAAATAGAGTCATAACTCTTCAGTTAATTTTTGTGAATGGAAAGAGAAACACAGAAAGGAAAGGAGCGGGTGTTCTATTTGGAGAGTGGTGAAGCAAAAAACCCTCAGTGTCAGGAGGTTAAAGATGTGAATTAAAAGATCAGCCTAATAGATCATAGTGTTCCTTTTGGGACTAGCAGGAGAAAATTCTGTATGAAGAGAGTATAGAAACTCTGTCAGATTTTTAAGAGAGGTAATATTTCTAGAATTTACACAATATTCAGCTTTACAAAGTTATGGGTCACAGCATGGGTTACAGAGGTACAGCATGCGCTCCTCTGAAATTTCATAGAAAAGGTTGAAGAGATCAAAAACATGAGCAGAGCACAAGTGTATACCAAAGTCCCCTCCTACAGTAGATTTTCCCTACCACTTGACTTGTCATTAAAGAGATGGGAACTGCCATGAAATTGTGTGTGTGTCTGTGTGTGTGTGTGTGTGTGTTTGGTTAGTTGAATATTTGCTCTCGGTACAGAATGATCTGTATATCAGGGGTCGGAATATATCCTACAAAAGTAAGTTTCAAAGATTAGTTGTGATTCATAACATAACACTACACAAACGGGTAGCAGCATTGAGATATCAAACTTCTTGCCAAAATTTGCTAATACGTTTTTCTAATAGCCATTAACTACCACAACATCATGAAAGAGATTCTAATTTGTCACCATTTAGTTCTTGATGTTACTAAGAAAGGTAAATATGAAGTGAGCTTGCACCAGCATGCAGAAGCTAATTCAACTATACTCATAGGCACAGATGCAATAAATGCACGTCAAAACATAGCATTTTCATAGGCAATTGGGCATTTACATTTCTGAGTGGGTTTTTAGAATTATAATTATCCAGTTTAGAAGGCAAGAGGACAATTTACTTACGAAAATAAAGCCTCACCAAGCCTAATCAAAATGCAGTTGGGGACCTCATACTGATTTCTGACACTGGAATTGGAGACATTCTTAGAGTAACGATTTCCGGAGATGAAACATAGAGTAACTTGTACTTTTCCCCATCACTAGGCAATAACTTCAAAATAATCATCTCCTATATTCACACATATAGTCATTTCATGTTTCTTCTTATTTCCATTGACAAGTCTTAAGCAGGCACAAATTGGAGGAAGCATGAGTATTGTGTAGTCAATAGGAGATGGTGGAAAATATTGGGGTTCATAGTTCCTCTAGAGAAGGGATTGGGAGTATTGTGAGTATTGAAGATTAAGCAGCGTTCATAAAAGCAGAGTTGTCAAATATTTTGGAAGTATTAATAAAAAAAGAAATTGAATAAAAGTAAGCCAAGGAGTATTAAAGAATGAGGAAATAAGAAGGGGTGGTAAAGCTACTGCTCACCAAATAGTCCATTTGTTCCCTGTATTTCCCAGTCTTCTTGCACTGGGCAATTGTCATATGCCACCTTCTAGTCAATGGGCTATGAGGGAAAGTCATATGTGTCATTTCCAGACTAAGACAGTGAAGAGTCTATGTGTAATTATCCAGGATATCTTTCCTCGTTCTGGTGAACCCAGAAACTTTGTTTAACTTAATGCTGTTACATGAAGCTCCCATTAACTTTGGTCCCTGAGTAAGCATATCTCCTTGGTGCTCCAAATTGGAAATGAATATGAAAAAAAAATAAAACTGGATTACTTTAAGTCACTTTTTTTTTCATTGCTAAGTCTAGCCTCTCCTGACTAACACACATGGTGCCTGGGAACGGGGTCTTAGGATGCACCAAGGATCAGTGAGTCTGTGCAGGATTCCTAACAGCATGAGGACTACTGATCCTTGGAGAGAGGTGGTTCTCTACCCTGGTCTGTGGGTCTTGTTGACTTTGAGTGAAAACAAATTAAAAAATAGCATCTCTTACATATACCGTTCTTAAATAAACTTTCTATTTTCAAGTACTTTCAGATTTACTGAAAAGTTGCAGTATTGTACAACAGAGGGTTCCCATATGCCACTTAGCCAGTTTCCTCTATTGTTAACATCTTACATTGGTATGGTACATTTGTCACAACTAATGAACCATCATTGATACATTATTATGAATTAAAGTTCATGCTTTATTTGCATTTCTTTAGTTTTTACCTAATGTCCTTTTTCCTGTTTCAGGATCCCATCCAGAATACCATATTATTTATTTTTCATGTCTCCTTAGACTCTGCTAGACTGTGACAGTTTTTCAGACCTTCCTTGTTTTTGATAATCTTTGCAGTTTTAAGGAGTACTGGTCAGGTTTTTTGTAGACTATCTTTCCATTTGGGACATTTTTCTGATAGTTAGACTGTGGTTATGGGCTTTGGGCAGGATTATCACATCATACCAAGAGTACATGTATTAAAATGACTTATCACTGATGTTATCCTTAATTACCTGGCTGAGGTGGTGTTTGTTAGGTTTCCCCCACTGTAGAGCTACTCTTCACCTTACTTTTTCACACTGTACCCTACAGAAGGAAGTTGCTTGCATACATATATTTATACCCGGAATTCTACCTGGAATCTCATTCTGTACTTGTGGAATGTTCCAATATTTCTTGGCACCTTGTCTTAATGGTATCTATACACAGGAAGACTTCCAGGTAATAAAGTTTTTAACTTGTTGTAGAAAGATATGTTAAACTCATACTCCTTTAATATTTTTTTATAAAATTTCATCTAATACTTACACACCTACTCTCATAGCAACTTAGAATATTAGCGTTTCAGAATTACACGTAGGAAGGTATATTAGTCTGCTCAGGCTGCCGTAAAAACACCACAGACTGTGTGGCTTAAACAACAGAAATTTATTTTCTTACAGTTCTGGAGGCTGGAAATCTAAGATTAGGGGCCAGCATGGTTGGCTTCTGGTGAGTGCTCTCCTCCTGGCTTGCAGATCTCAGCCTTCTCCATCTCACGTGGCCTCACATGACCTTACCCTGGTCTGTGCCCCTGGAGAGAGAGAATGCGAGTGCTCGAGTGCTCGAGCTCTCTAGTGTCTCTTCCTATAAGGACACTAATCCTATCTGATTACAGCCTCACCTTTATGACCTCATTTAACTTTAATTACTTCCTTAGAGGCCCAACTCCAAATACAGCCAGACTTGGGGTTACAGTATCAATATGTAAATTTTCAGGAGACACATTCAATCCACAATAGAAGGAAAAGAAACCAAAGAAAACCCTAGCAATTAATAGAAGGCAATACGGGAAATCTAATTTCTCTCTCACCCATTAGAAAGAAAAGCACAGCAAATTATTAGGAAAAAAAATGTTGTTATTGAGACTATTTATCTTCAGGAAAGCAGTAATATTTACCTTTCAAATGTGCACCAGGTGTCAAGGCATGATTAGATATAAATCTATTCAAACCAACCCTAAAATGAGGCCCCTTATATAAACACACAGCACAATTAGAATGAAATGGTCATCTCAATACTGCTCTACTAATGAGATGACTATATTCATTTAATTAAAAAGCCCATTATGGATCTCATTCAAAATGCTGTTCACTGAACTCTTCAGAAGAAATCTAATTTGTTTTAGTGGAGTGTTTAGAAGTGTCATTTTTATTTGTTTTCAAAGATGGTAAAACAACAGGGTCTGGGAAAATATAATGAGCCATTCACCAGGAGAAGTCATAGTGAATGGCTTTTATAAGTTGAGAAAGCCTTAAAATCATGTCATCCTAATATGCTAAGAAAAGAACAAAAGAGAGGTTCTGCTTAATACAAGAGAGAAAAAAATGGGGCAATGACATAAAATGTAAAGCTTTTCTCTGCTTTCTACTTGTTCAGCACATTTATAAAGCTGTATTTTAACTACTCTAATTATTGTATTTGAGAAGGAAACAGTACAGTGATATCCATTGTATTAGTAACATGCTCAAAATAATGTACCACATAGTTTTACATATAATTTCATTTGATTGTAATACACGCAAAACCTTGAGAAAAGGCTTTTCAAACCCTAGAAAGTGTATATGTCTTTAGTCTATAATAAAGTTAGAATCACTAATTGATGAGGAAATAATGGATAATTAAATATATTGTGGAAGAACAACTGATTATTTTAGCAGAAAAAAATGAAGATCCTTACCTAATGTTACATTCCAAAATAAATTTCAAGTGGAATGAGATTTAAATGTAAAAATGTAAGCAGACATCAGGACCAAAATAATATTTCAACTGACTTTTGGAAAACAGAGAAGATAAAGGAGTTGTAAACAATTTAGTAAAGTGGAGGGAATTACATTCCACTGCTCCACAGAGAGGATTCTGATAAGAAAAGGGCCTATTTGCCCCGTCTGTGTCCTGAGAGGGTCCAGCAGGAATGATAGCGGATGGTGAGAGGCTGGTGCTAAAATTATGTTTGAATGGCCTGTTTCTCACCGCAGGAGGCAGGGGACAATGCTGCAGATGGACAGAGCTGCGGAGGCTCTGCATGGGGGGGTTGTTAGGCCTCATAGAGGGCAGGGACAAAGTATCCAGCTGAAACAGGGGGTGAATGAACGTTGACGTGCTAAACTCAGAGACCTCCCCTCCTCTCCCAATCTGCTCCCTGAAAATAGGTCAGAGAGTGGAAGACTGAGGAACAAACTGTACTATCTAGAGGAAACATACAAACAAAGGCATTGAAAGACTGATATATGGTGGAAGGAGGGGTTCCTCCCCCCAAAATGTCATACCCTGCTTTCCTCCTGATCCCTGTACAGTAAAGGCACCAGGAAACAAATGTCCCCATATAAATCTTCCAATAAGCTTTTTAGTGCTTCAATTAATATTGAAGAAATTTCCTAAAAAGTAGAAAATGGATCTTGAGGGTATTATGCTACGCAAAATAAGTCAGACAGAGAAAGTCAAATATCGTATGATTTCACTCGTAAGTAGAAGATAAAAACAACAACAACAACAACAACAAGCAAACACATAGATACAGAGATTATATTGGTGGTTACCAGAGGAGAGTGAGGGAGGGAGGAGGGTGAAAAGTGCAATAGGGCACATGAGTATGGTGATGAATGGTAATTAGTCTTTGGATGGAGAACATGATGTAGTCTACATAGTAATTGAAATATAATGATGTACACCTGAAATTTATATAATCTTATAAACCAATGTTAGCTCAATAAAAAAAAAAAGAAAATGAAGCAATTGAAAATAAAAGAGACTATAGTAGAAAATATAGAACAATCCAGAAGATCCAACATATCACTAATGTAAAGAGGTATATATCTAATTTGCCCTGGTGAGTCCTCTTTAGAACTGTTTTTCCAGCATATTTATTGATAATGCCACTTTCAAGTTCAAAAATATCCTAGTTTGGACTGTGAATTATATGATCACACTATTAGACAATTAGATTTCCAAAAAGAGAATAAAAAAAATTAAAAAGATGAGAAAAAGTTTCACTTTATGCTGATGAAATGTCAGAGTGCTGATGTTAAATAGAGGATCCTAAACATCTTCAGAAGTGGGGAGATAACACTACATAAACGTCCACATGAAATGATTAGGCATCTGAATAGCAATTTATGTATTTTTTCCCACTACATCTTCATCAATTACCTCTCAGTTTCCTTTATCAGCTCATAGTCTTTTCTGTCTAATTTTGTTTCCTTAAACTCAGTTCTAGGCCTTTTCATGTTTTCATTCAATACTTTTATCTTAGGTGATTTGATCCATACAAAAAACTTCAAATTCCATTAATAGGTCAATGACTTTCAAATTTGTAGTTTTTTGTTTTGTTTTTTGTTTTTCTCCCCAAAGTCCCAGTACATAGTTGTATCTCATAGTTGTATGTCCTTCTAGTTCTTCTATGTGGGATGCCACCTCAGCATGGCTTCATGTGAGTGGTGAGTAGGCTGGTGCCCAGGATCCGAACCAGTGAACCCTGGGCCGCTGAAGCAGAATGTGTGAACGTAACCACTACGCCACCAGGCTGGCCCCCAAATTTGTACTTTTGCCACATCTCATCTGAGTTCCAGGTCCAAATATATCCAAATGCCCATTTGACGTTTCCTCTAAAAAAAAATTCTCAATATCCTAAATCTACATCATAATTCCCTCTTCCTTTTATCACCTCCACCTCCAATCTGGCCCTCTTCTAGGAATCTTCTTCCCTGGGTAGTACCACTTGGTTTATCACCAAGTCTTATTTGTTTTTCCCTCCTGACTATCACTTGTCTCTCTCTAAATCTTTGCATTACCGTTCCTATCACACCGCCATCACTCTCCTCTGAACTCCTGGAATAATCTCCTCACTGCTCTTCTACCATGCATCCTTACTTTCTTCCCAATTCGTTCTGCACATTATATACCAGTGATCATTTTAAGACAGATGTGATCACATCAGTTCCTTGCTTAAAATCCACTAAGGTCATCCCAATTGCTTTTAAAACTATGACAAAAAAAATTTATAAGAGCTCAATTCATCTGTTTTCTCGCTACATTTCCAGCTCCTCAGACACTTGTTCCATAGTCACAGTGGACTAGCTGTAACAACCTTTCTTCAGTTTCTCTAATCCAGTGGTTCTCAAAGTATGTTTTCTGGACCAGCATCACCTGAGAACTTGTTAGAAATGCAATTCGTGCAAATTCTTGGACCCTGCCCCAGGCCTGCTTTAGAATGGGGCTCAGAAATGCATGTTTTAATAAGTCCTCCAGATAACTCTGATGCACTCTAAAGCTTGAGAACCACAGAACTTTTGTACATACTGATTCCTTCATTTCCGACTGTTTCCCTCCTTCCTTTTTCTTACTTTCTACTTGTTTTCCACATTTCAGCTCAAATTTTATTTCTTCTGGGACATCTTTCCTGTCACTTCAACTTTCCCTATGTTGAGTTTAGACTTTCTTGTTATAAACTTTCACAGCTTCCTGCATTTTTCATTCAAACCAACTATTGCAACTTGTGATGATATATTTTGTGATTAGTTGATTAAATGTCTGTCTTCCTAACTAGACTTTGCAAAACAGGAAGCCCTGGAGCTGGTTAGATCGACTCATAATTTATCAAGAATGCTAGCGCATAAAAGAGGCTTAATAAATATTACTAGGTTACTGTGAATATGTTAAACATAGAGATAAAATGGTGGTGATAAGACAAGGTAAAGGAAGGCAATTAGCACACTATTGTTAATGACAAGCATTCACCGATTTAAGTAAGACAATAGATTATATGTCATCATATGAAACTTACTGAATCCATGTCTGCTAGACATTCTAAGCCAGTACCATTTACAAATATTAATGAAATTCAAATATACTAATTGCTGATAATCACTAATGACTTTAATGAAAGAAAAAAAGTGCTTAGTTTTACAGAGCATGATTATACAGAGCTCTCTTATAAACAAGGGTCTTTCTTCAGTTTTTTTCTTAATTTCTTTTTCTTTCAGAGCACGAGGAGCTTTGTTCAATCTGTGCTTATCTTGCATGTGTTTTATATAAAATTTTTCTAACGTCAACAAAAATCAAATAATAAAAGAGACTGAATAGCTAATTGTTTTATCTTTGGGAACAGCGATTTATTGGAAAGAGCTCGAACTAAACTCGTGGAGCCCTGGTTCCTTAAATTCTGAATTACGTTGCCTGGTTACTAAGCAATGTGGGTGCTTCATGCAGGAACATGTTTTCAACACCAATTTAGCTGTGTCTTTCCTACCTGAGAGACATAGAAGTTGAAGCCACCTGGTCACAGGCATGCATTAAAGTAGAAAGATGGTGACTTAAGATCTGAGCTGTGACAAACGTCTGAACTGACTGATAAGGCAGCACTTGTTCATCGGCATCCCTCTGCAGAGGCTTGGGCAAAGGTAAAAACCTCTATCTTCATAAGCTATGTATTTAGGTCACTGGTTTTAAGAAAAAAAGGGACAGCTTACAAAAGTGACCTAGAAAATCGAAAAGTTAGGGCTTAATTGGAAGAAAAAAATAATAAAAGTAATAGGTCTTGCTCTCGGTTTGCCAAGGAAGGTTGTGAAATTGCATCCTTTTGCCCTTTCTTTATGCCTACTTAAAGGAGATTAGATCCAGGTCTGTCTATGATGACTGGTATAAAAATAAGGTCACCCTGGCTTGGTTCTCCTCCAAACGTCCTTGTCTGTGAAAAAGGCAATTTAAATTTGGTGTAGTAATATACATATGGTAAAGGACTCTATGAAATTAAAATCTACTAGGGCATTTTCTGGAAAAAATGTCCGCTCCTTTTTCGGAGGCTGACTGTCGAGAATCCTCATTTCATAATCCATGTTATTTTTCTTCCTCATTGTTATTTGACCATTCACATTTCCGATACCATCTCCACTCTCCTTTTCTTAGTTCATGCCTCATTAGCTACCTGGAGTCTAGACCATGAAATAGCCTCCTAAAAGATCTTCCTGAGTTCTGCTGCCCCTCTAATTCATTTGCCAGGCTACTACTCAGGTTGAAGTTTCTACATATCAATCTGATTATGCCATTTGTCTATCTTTCCATGGTTTGCTACCTCTTACTGTTGATTAACAGCCAAATCGCTTAGTATAGGATTAAAAGTGTTCTGTAACACAGTAATAGATTACTTATTTATTCTTATCTCCCACCAAAACATGCTTCCAACACCGAGCCTTATGCATACTTACTCCACAAGCACAGGTAATTCAAGCATAAGATATTATTTAAATTTCTTTGAGAATACCATGTTGTTTAACACCTTTAGGCGATTATACTTGCTGTGTTCATTTGCCCAGAATGTCCAATTCCTTCTCTAGAGTTTTCTGCCTGGTTAATTCTTAGTCCTCTTCCAAGACAGCTCATGTTCCAACTCCCCTTTAAAATCTTTCCCACCCATCTCTCCCCACTTCTCAATAAGGACAGTTATCATTCCCTCTGTAACACTCTTATTTTCTCCATGCATTTCTCAACACATGACATATTATAGATTTTATGGAGTTTTAAAATTAACTTTCTGAGAGGGCTATTTTATCTATGAGATGTTTTATGTAAACCTCATGGTAACCACAAAGTGAAAATCTAGGGCAGAGAAATGAAACATAAAAAAAGGGGAGACTGAGCAAATCACCATGGAAAACCAGCAACTTACAAAGGTAGACACAAACAGCAGAAAAAAAATTGGGAAAAAAAAATAACCAGAAGGCAAAAGATAAAATGGTTCTAATAAATCCTTACACATCAATAATCACGCTAAATGTAAATGAGTTGAACTCACCAACCAAAAGCTACAGAGTGGCTGGACGGATTAAAAAACAAGACCGAATTATATGCTGTCTACAAGAGACTTATTTCAGCTCTAAAGATAGACGTAGGCTCAAAGTGGAAGAACGGAAGATGATATTACAAGCAAACAGAAACAAAAAGAAGGTGAACATGGCCATATTTTTATCAGACAAAATAGATTTCAAGACAAAAAGGGTAACAAGAAACAAAGAAGGTCATTATATATTGATAAAGGGGTCAATACAGATATAACAATGGTAAATATATATGCTCCCAATATCTGAGCACCAAAATATATTAAGCATTTAATAACAGCTCTTAGGGTAGAAATAGCAATACAATAATTGTAGGGGACTTCCACACCCCACTGTCAGCAATGGATAGATCCTCCAGACAGAAAATACACAAGGAAATGTTGCAATTGAATCACACTTTAGAACAAATGGACTTAATAGACATATATACAGAATATTCCATCCAACAGCAGCAGAATACACATTCTTCTTAAGGGCACATGGAACGTTCTCCAGGATAGATTATATGATAGGCCACAAAGCAAATCTTAGCAAATTTAAGAAGATTTAAATCATACCAACTATCTTCTCTGACCACAATGGTATGAAACTAGAAATTAACAAGAGGAAAGTGGGAAGATCTACAAATATGTGGAAACTAAGCAACACATTTCTAACTAACCATTGGGTCAAAGAAAAAATTAAGAAGAGAATAAAAATTATCTCCAAACAAATAAAAATGAAAACACAACATATTAAATATTGTGGGATGCAGCAAAAGCAGTTCTGAGAGGACTTTATAGCAATAAATACATATATTAAGAAATTAGAAAGATCTCATATAAACAACCTAGCTTTACAACTCAAGGAACTAGAAAAAGAAGAAACTAAACCCCAAGTTAGCAGAAGGAAGGATATAATAAAGATGACAATGGAAATAAATGAAATAGAGACTAGAAAAACAATAGAAAGGATCACTGAAACTAAGAGCTGGTTCTTCTAAAAGATAAACTAAATTGACAAACCCTTAGCTGAACTAACTAAGGAAAAAAGAGAATCAAATAAATAAAATTAGAAATGAAAGAGAAGACATTACAACCGATACTGCAGAAATACACAGAATCGTAACAGACTACTGTGAACAATTACATGCCAACAAATCACATAACCTAGAAGAAATAATTAACTTTCTAGAAACACACAACCTACCAAGATAATCAGGAAGAAATATAAAATTTGAACAGACCAATAGTGAGTAAAAAGATTTAAGGAGTAATGAAAAAACTTCCAACACAGAAAACTCCAAAACCAGATGCCTTCACTTGAGACTTCTACCATACATTTAAAGAAGAATTAACACCAATCATCCTTAAACTCTTCCAAAATATCAAGGAGGAGGGAGCATTTCCAAACTCATTCTATGAGGCCAGCATTACTTTGAAACCAAAAACAGATAAGGATACCACAAGAAAAGAAAACTATAGACCAATATACCTGATAAATACAGATGCAAAAATTCTCAACAAAATATTAGCAAACTGAATTCAAGAACACATTAAAAGAATTATATACCATGACCGAGTAGGATTTATCCCTGGGATGCAAGGATGTTTCAACATACACAAATCAATAAATGGAATACATCACATCAATAAAGTGAAAGAAATATATCACATGATCATCTTACCAGATGCAGAAAAATAATTTGACAAAATACAGCATCCTTTCATGATAAAACCCCCTAACAGACTGGGTATAGAAGAAACATACTTTAACATAATGAAGCCCATATATCACAAACCCACAGCTAACATTATACTCAATGGGGAGAAATTGAAAGCATTTCCCCTAAGATCAGGAACAAGGCAAGGACGCCCACTCTCACCACTTCTATTCAATATAGCACTGGAAGTCCTTGCTAGAGCAATCAGGCCAGACAAAGAAATGAAAGGCATCCAAATCAGAAAGGAAGAAGTAAAATTGCCATTATTTGCTGATGATATGACCTTATATAGAGAAAATCTCAAAGAATCAGTCAAAAAACTGTTGGAGTTAATCAACGACTTCAGTTAAGTGGCAGCGTACAAAATCAATATACAGAAATCAATTGCATTTCTTTACACAAATAATGAAGTCCCTGAAAAAGAAATAAAGAAAACCATCCCATTCACAAAGCATCAAAAACAATAAAATATTTAGGAATAAATTTAACAGAAGTGAAAGAGCTACACAATAAAAACTACAGGGGCTGGCCCCGTGGCGTAGTGGTTAAGTGTGCACACTCCGCTGCTGGCAGCCTGGGTTCGGATCCCAGGCATGCACCAATGCACTGCTTGTCAGGCCATGCTGTGGCGGTGTCCCATATAAAGTGGAGGAAGATGGGCACGGATGTTAGCCCAGGGCCAGTCTTCCTCAGCAAAAAGAGGAGGATTGGCATGGATGTTAGCTCAGGGCTGATCTTCCTCACAAAAAAATAAAATAAAATAAATAAAATAAAATAAAATAAAAACTACAAAAGTTTGCTGAAACAAATCGAAGATATGAACAAATGGAAAGACATCCCTTGGTCGTGGATTGGAAGAATTAATATTGTTAAAATGGCCATACTACCCAAAGCCATCTACAGATTCAAGGCAATCCCCATCAAAATACCAAAGGCATTTTTCACAGAAATAGAAGAAACAATCCTAAAATTTGTATGGAACCACAAAAAACCCCAAATAGCCCAAGAGATCCTGAGAAAAGAGAACAAAGCTGAAAGTATGTTACTTCCGTATTTCAAACTATACAATGAAGCTATAGTAATAAAAACAGTATGGTACTGGCACAAAAATAGGCACATCAACCAATGGAACAGAACAGAAAGCTCAGAATTAAACCCTGGCATATATGGTCAACTAATATTTGACAAGGGAGCCAAGAATATCCAGTGGGGAAAGGACAGTCTCTTCAACAAATGGTGCTGGGAAAATGGAGAAACACATGCAGAATAATGAAATTGGACTCCTGTCTCACACCACTCACAAAAATTAGCTAGAAATAGATCAAAGACTTAAACATAAGACCTTGTGCTATAAAACTCTTAGAAGAAAACATAGGGAAAAGGCTCATGGATACTGCTCTTGGCAATAATTTTTTCGGTATGATGCTAAAAGCACAAACAACAAAAGAAAAAAATCAACAAATGGGACTACGTCAAACTCAAAACCTTCTGCACAGCAAAAGAAAACAATTAATGGATTTGCCTGGTGGTGTAGCAGTTAAGTGCATGCGCTCCACTTCGGTGGCCAGGTGTCCGTAGGTTCGGATCCCGGCGTGCACCGACACACCCCTTGTCAAGCCATGCTGTGGCAGCGTCCCATATAAAGTAGAAGAAGATGCGCACAGATGTTAGCCCAGGGCCAATCTTCCTCAGCAAAAAAAGAGGAGGATTGGTTTTGGATGTTAGCTCAGGGCTGGTCATCCTCACAAAAAAAGGAAAACAAGAAAATGAAAAGGCAATCTACAGAATGGGAGAAACTTTTTGGATAAGGGGTTAATATGCAAAGTATATAAAGAATTCAGTCAAGTTAATAACAAAAAAACCCAAACAATCAAATTAAAAAATGGGTAGAAGAACTAAATAGAAATTTCTCCAAAAAGGACATCAAAATAGCCAACAGACACATGAAAAGATGATCAACATCACTTATCATCAGGGAAATGCAAATCAAAACCATGAGACATCACCTCACATCTGTTAGAATGGCTATCATCAAGAAGATAAGAGACAACAGGTGCTAGTGAGGATGTGGTGAAAAAGGAACACTTATACATTGTTGATGGGAATATAAATAGGTCCAACCACTATGGAAAACAATATGGAAGTTCCTCACAAAACTAAAAATAGATCTACCATATGATCCAGCAATTCCACTTCTGGGTATATACCCAAAGGAAATGAAAACAGGATTTTGACAAGATATATGCACTCCCATATTTCTTGCATCATTATTCACAATAGCCAAGATATGGAAACAACCCATATGCCCATCAACAGATTAATAGATAAAAAAGATGTGGTATATATATGCAATGGAATATTATTCAGCCATAAGAAAGGAAGATATCCTTCCATTTGCAACAACATGAACGGACCTTGAACGCGTTATGATAAGTGAGATAAATCAGACAGATAAAGACAGGTACTGAATGATATCACTTATATGTGGAATCTAAAAAGTTAAACCTATAAAAAACAGAGAGTAAAATGGTGGTTACCAGGGAATGTTGAGGGGGGTGTGTGGATAAAAGTGATAGTGTTTAAGGGTACAAACTTCTAATGAGTAGTAAATAAGCCGTAGAGATCTAATGCACAGTATAATGAACACAGACAGTAATACTGCACTCTAATTACGTAACGTGATAAACATCGTTCCATTGGCAATTGTATTACAATATATAAATGTATCAAAGTAACATGTTGTACACCTTAAATTACACAAAGTTACATGTCAAATTTATTCAATTAAGAAAAAATTTTCTGGGGCCAGCCCCGAGGCGTAGCTGTTAAGTTCCCATGCTCTGCTTCGGTGGCCTCAGGTTCACCGGTTTGGATCCTGGGCGCAGACCTACTCACCGCTCATCAAGCCATGCTGAGGTGGTGACCCACATAGAGCAACTGGAAGAATGCACAATTATGACATACAACTATCTACTGGAGCTTTGGGGAGAAAAAAAAAGGAACAAAGGAGGAAGATTGGCAACAGATGTTAGCTCAGGGCCAATCTCCCTCAAAAAAAAAAAGAAAAAGAAAGAAATGGATAGATTTAAAAAAAAAAAAAAGAAAAAATGTTCTGTCTTCCTCCACTAGATAGCTCCTCAAAGATAGTAATGTTGCCTGACAACTTTATAGTCAATGCCCAGCATAGGGAAGATCCTCGGTAAATATATTATGAATGAATAATTTTAAAATTTATTATAATATGATAATTTACATTTATAGCTCTTTATTACATTAGACCGAACTGGGACTCGATGAACTCTATCTTTGTATTTCCAGTGCCTACACAAGGCCAATCACATTATAAGTGTTCAATAAAACAGTTTGAATAGATGAAGCAGTGGGTCAATAAAAGATAAGCTAAACCGCTAAACTAGACATAAACAATGTCGTAAAGAAGGAATAGTTTGTCTTTGGTCCCCACTCACTTTCATGTACACAAGCCCACCCTATTAAGCCCCCATTTCCCCTGCTCCAGGTCCTATAGGTACCATTCTAATTGGTCTTTGCGTCTCCTTTTGGGTAATCCTTGCTATCTATGACTTTTATTGAGCTGCTTGTTAGTTGATGACTTAGGCATATTGGCACTTTAATAGGAATGTCTTGGAAAATAAAAAGATTTTAAGGTCAAACAGAATAAATCGCTAAAAGGGAATGTCAAGCAATCTAATGAACATAATAATAGCCATTTGTGAAGGTGCGGGATACAGATAGAGAAGAAAGAGGGAAGGAAAAGGATCAGCAATTCACTGTATTTGAGAAGGTACAGAGGTTCCATGAAATGAGGTCATTAAACAAGTGTGTTGATCACCATTTTCAATTTCTTGACCATTAAAACAAAGTGAACCTTGTAAATATCAAGGTTTTTTTTTTTGCAAGATACAGATTTATTCAAAATTGCAGGAAGCCGTATTTTTACATGAGAGTCTATGATTTGACAGATTTTAAAGTCATGTATTTTAAAGCACAAAGAGCTTTCAGTGGCACTATTTTTTTAGTGAATTCCATCTTAATATTTTCATTCTATGTGGCATAACAAATTATAATGGGACCAATTTTAATCAGCTTGTTTTTTCATCCTGTTAATTTCCACGTCTATTTGGGTCATCCATTAAAGTCAATATCCTTAATTTAATGGAAGATTTCCTTTTGAAGTTGCTACATTTTTTCTGTCTAAATTATCACTGAGGATATGTAATGGATGTGTTAAATAGATAATGCTATTAATGGGAAAACTGCTTAAATTAAATACAAGCCTGATAATTTTCAGAGCATCTGTTTTATTTTCAACAGTTTAGATTCCCTTATGCAATGAACCAGCACTCTGAAGAAAACCAACCTCTACCCTGTATTGTCTATTACCCAAAATTTATAATCACTATGGCAAACATTTTAGTTACTAAACTCTATTCTTATTTTGATATGGATTTAACAGAAGGAAGAGTATAAGAAAATGTTCAATCTCATGTGGACCACACCTTCATACACACACACACACAAATAACCCAGGGGTTTGGGTAGATTTTATGTGGGAATCATTATTTAAGAAACCTTTAAGAGGAATAGTGAATTAAGAAATGTTATGGAATTAGATTTAAGGTTTTTAAAACCTTTAAAGGGGATAAAAATCACAGTGATTTGTTCTAATTTTATACTTCTTATTTAGAAACAAAATAACAATATCAATATATAAAAGAAGCAGCAAAAATTTTTAAAGCTTCTTGTGGTTTTCTATTTTGCTTTTGACATTTAAGGCATTTAAAAATAGACGCAACTTGTAAGATTCTTAAACTGCTGATTATATATTTATCATGCATTGATTTTTATAAAATATATGGCCAGTTATGTATCCTACTGTTCTGTAACCAGAACTTTTTCTCCTTCCCAGTTAATGCAAGATGCCTATTTCTTATTTATTTTAGTAATAAGAAAATTCTTAGGAAATGGCTCTCACAAAATATGTTTTTGAGTCTCTCCTAAAAATAGAGGCTTACGATGCTTGAGATTCATTAATTTGATTACTCTGGCAGCATTTATGTTCACGCTGGAAAAATAATGCTAAATTTTATATTTCAAAGCCCTCACATTCTTATTCTCTTTTACTTTCTCTCTTTCATACATGAAGACACACACACACACACCCTGTGTTAAGCTTTTTGGCAATCAAGGAAGAGATTTTTCTGTTGTTCAATCTATATATTAAGAGACCAAACAATCTATCACAGAAAGGTTAATGAGCATCTAGATGAGATGGAACCCAAGGGTTTTAATGTTCATTCAGAGATTTTAAATGTGGCCTTGGCTTCTGGCTGTATCTGTGGAAAAATATCTCAAATTGGAGAAGAGCATGATGAAACCACAGGTGCAATAAAGTTCACTGTGTTGGGATGATAAATGTGCTTACCTACCTATCCACATTTTTTCATGGATAGAATTTTTTTTTGCTGAGGAAGATTCACCCTGAGCTAACATCTGTTGCCAATCTTCCTCTTTTTTTGCTTGAGGAAGATTAGCCCTGAGCTAACATCTGTGCCAATCTTCCTCTGCTTTATATGTGGGTCACAGCCACAGCATGGCTGATGAGCAGTGTAGGTCTGCGCCCAAGCTCTGAACCTGCAAACCTGGGCTGCTGAAGCAGAGTGCACCAAACCCAACCATTACACCGCGGGGCCAGCCTCAGAATTTTTTTTTTTTTTTAAGAATCAACAAAAATCCTTCCAATTTGGTGTCAGGAACTATTTTATACCTCTGTGTGTTTTTTTCCTAGTGTATTTAAAGACTAAAAGTTAGGTACTAAAGCAGTAATTTCCAAGTGACATTGATTAACTCAAATGATAACATGTCAAAGGTTTTGACCAAAAAACCCCCAAAAACTATTATTGCTGTTATACTAAACGTAGGATCTCAGGGAATTTTTGGATATATTCCTATCATGAAATAACTTTTGGATTTTTAACGTCATGACCCATTGACAACATCCACTAAAGCACTCGGTACCTAATTGTTAAAATGGATATAAAGGGAGCCCCAGACAAGTTAACTAAAAATAAGTATCATTAGGTCCTTCTTTCTTAAAATTGCAAAATTCAGATAGCTTGACAGAGTATGTGGCTGGAAAAGAAATGAAGAGTAACAAGGGTTTGGTGGCCCACATTGTGCATGGGTTCCAGTGACTTAGCCATGGGTAGCAATGCAAGTGCCAGGCTCTCTGATAGCCACTGAGGACACAAAGATGAGCATTAATGTGCAAGAACACTAGAATCCTAACAGTGATGGAAACTACATACTATCTAAAGGACAAAGTTTAAGACCTAAAAGAAAAAGAGAGGGAAGAGGAAAGAAAATTGTTGCTATGGACCATTTAAACCCATCCTGACACATGCATAAGCCGCTCTGGCTGCCTATAAATAATCTCTTCCCTTAAAACTTCCACAGCACTTCTCTGTGCCACACAATTAGTACCCACCTACACTGATTTGCATTGTTATTTGTTCCTGCAGGGATTTCTTTATAACTTTTAAGCTGGTTTATAAAATCCTGTAAAAGGAGAGTGGTACTTTATAATATTTTTATTCTCCCCTCTGTCCAAGGCATTGATCAGTCTTTTCCATAATTGGTGCTAAAATAATATTTGTTGAACTTTTTTGTGGAACCAAATTTAGCCTGATGCAATCAATAGAAGCTCAGTACAAGTTCTTGAATATAATTTAAAAATATAACTGATAATCAGACAAAATTATTCTGTAGACTATGTTATTGTGCAAAAATGCCCCAGAAAATAGAATTAGGAGTATACAAATCGATTCAAGGGGCTTATAGTAGTAGGGCTTTTAAAACTATTACATCTCTTGCCTAGCTTCTAGAACATCTGTAGGAGGAGATAGGCCTCTAAGCATCTACAAATGCATTCCTCCCTAGGCTGGACCTCACCTGTGCTCACCTGTACTCAACCTGAATGACAATGCCTAGCTTGTAAACTGCTATTAGATGCAGGCATGAGAAAGTTCATGGACTCTCAAAGTTAGTGTGATACCAAATCAAAGAGACAGATTATAGAGATAAATAAAATGAAACAGATAAAGAGATAAATAAGATAATGAGAGATTTTCCTAGAGGTTTTTGCCTGGGAAAAAATTGTTTATGTGTTCAACTTGTAGGATGCGCTTTCATTGGAGTTCCCCAAATTTAAGATGACAATTCTCTTCCAAGTAAGGCTTTAAGAAAGAACTGATTTTCAAAAATTAGGAGTTAAATGGGAAACACATAAGTCATTGAGTTGAGAAGAGTTAACTGACTAACATATAAGGGCTATAGGCAAAATAACCAAACAAAGTTTAAAAAAAAAAAGTATTAAATCAATCTTCAACTACTGTTCCTAGAGTTGTCTGTTAAGTTAAAGAGCTACCCTTATCATTAAATGATAATTCTAGCCATTATAAATAGGTTGATTCTTTTTTTTGGATCTGCCGAAAAGCCTCCAAATTGATACTTCAATCTCAAAGAAACACTACACTGTAAAAATATATAACATGCTAAAAGCTAGAGAGACAGACAGAAAGACAGAGAAAGAGAGAGAGAAAGATGAAAGAAAAGGAAGGAAGGGAGGGAGGGATAGAGGAAGGAAGGAAAAAGGAAGGAAGGAAGGAAGAAAAAGAAAGAAAGGGGGGGGAGAGAGAGGGAGAGAGAGAGAGAGGGAGAGAGAGAGGGAGAGAAAGGAAGGAAGGAATGAAGGAAGGAAGGAAGAAAAAGAAAGAAAGAGAGAGAGAAAGAAAGAAAGAGAGAGAGAAAGAAAGAGAGAAAGAAAGAGAAAGAGAAAGAGAGAAAGGAAGAGAAAGAAAGGGAAAGAAGAGGAAGGGGAGGAGGGAGGGAGGAATCTTGTCATAGGAAGTATATGTAGACATACAGCTACCGTAAAATTTAAATATATATATATATTTTTTTCTAAAGACATGTTTATGTCTAACCTTAGCTGCTGGAGTGACTTATGGAAGGAAAAAGCTTAGACGCAAGAAGGAACATGGGGGATTGAGACCACCCTTGTCTTCAGCAGTGAGGAGATAGGAGAGCTCTGTCTGAGAAAAGATGAGATGTGTGTGTGTGTTTGTGTGTGTGTGTGTGTGTGTCCATGTGTGAGTTGGGGGACTCAACAGTGCCAAACAAAAATAATGAGGAGGAGAGGCCAAATTTAGAGTCCAGGGAAGAGGGTAAGTGTCGGTAAGCTTCTTAGTTGCTTTATTTCACTTTGTCTTTGGCTTTATACTCTCCATCAGTATTCTGTGCTCTTATGTGTTCATTCTTTAAAACATAATAGGCAAGGCAAGTGACTTAGAACTACAGAGCACATGTCAAGGCAGAAGGAATAATCAAAAATGTGCATTTTGAAATAATTTTATATAATGTGGCACATACCTCATTGTTCTGTACTTTCACTTTTTGGAAACAGTTATATTCAAAACCAATTAGAGACAGCAACAATGGCACAGAGAGCATATTTCCTAAGAAAATAAATTTTACTGTTTTCAGCTTTTAGTACCACTGTATAGCAATGAAAAATACTTCATTTTAGTTTAGTATGAGTTTAACCTTTCTCTCTCTGATCTGGCCAATTATAGCTCATAGAAAATCATTGTTTTGTAATTGCATATAATCTCACAGAAAATTAGAGCCTGTGTATTATGAAAATGTATAGCATAGAGACATGAAATAAGGAAGAGGTTAAACAGAAGACATATCCATCTGTCTTTTATTCAGATACCCTTTCAAATGCAGAAAATATTAAAGTTATACACACATTTTTCAGACTTCCCATTCCTTTTCTCTGCCAGCATTCGTCAAGAAAGGAACGAATGGTGAATATGCTCATGGTTAGATTATTTGAACCCAATCCACTGGAGAATGATAATTTGGACATTTTCTGGCTTGGAATGAGTTTAATGCACTGTTAAATATCTCCTTTCATATGTAAAAGCAGATGATCTCATTTTCTTAAGTGACAAATGGATTCTGTGCAGTATAGCTCATTCGTAGTGAACTTTACAAATGACTCACACCATATATGACTTGTGTAATTACATTTACATTTACTTGTCATATTTACTCTAAAATGTCACTGGGTACTTTTTAAAGTAGCTCTATATGGCAAACTAAAGATGAGAAAACTGTAGCTTTTCATTTCAGATTAATTCCAACTCTGATTAGGTGCATAAGAAAAATAAATCAAATTCATTTGCTAGGGTTAACTGGAATGTTTCACTTGGGATTTTTTGTTCTCTCCTCTCTCTCTGCTTCTCTCTATCTCTCTCTCTTTCTGTCTCTTTCTCTCCCCTGGAAGAATCACTGCCTCAAAGTCACACTGAAAGCTAATTACTGTGTTGGCATTTTACTTGGAAAGGTCACATGGCATAGTGAAAAGAGCACTGAACTTATAATTAGAAGTCCAAGGTTCAAAGCCTAGTTCTCCTCCTGTCTAGTGGGATGAATATGGGATAGTAGTAGCACCTCTAAAGCCCTGCTGACCTTCAACCAGCAATGTGACGTTGGGCAAAGACAGTGGGTCTCAGTTGCCCCATGCCCCCTTTCTTTTTTAACAGTTCTTGTAATGATCAAAAGAGATTATACCTGAGAAACATTTAGAAAAATACTAAATTTATACATAAATGAGGAACTTAAATAATTATTAAATGAAAAACATCTTCTTTGCATGTAATACTGTCTTATGACAGCTGGAAAGAGCTTAAAAACACACCATATGTATGTCTGTGCATGCTTGATTGGCACCCCCGAAATATGTTTTTCATTCCTCAATCATCTCATAGCAATAGATAAGAAACTGAGATTGACTGGAAAATTGTGGTGGTAGAGCACTAAATGTCACTTGAAAAAAGATTTTCCCAGAACTGCATAAAGATATATGGGAAGAGTTGGCAAGAAAAGTAAAAAGCCAAAAATATGAGTTTCAGGGCATATCTACAGGAAGACATGGGATAGTTAACCCAATATAGCTGAGGAGGAAGGACCCAGATATGTGTGGAGAATATATATACGCCAGACACAATATCTCACTTCACCAGTTTGTAGAGGTCATGTTCGGAAGTAGTGTATGCCATATGGATTCCATCACTTTCTGGCTCAATATTATCTAGCAAGCATTGGTTTTTTTCCTCCCATAACCACCCTCATGGGCTTGGTATTTTAGTAACCTACAGCAGTACATCCCACTGCCCTCAGTCAAGTAAGATGCATCGAGTTCCCTTTGTAAGTTAGCTCAAAGCCATGAGACTTCATTTGTCTTGTCCAAATACTTCAGTGTGATTATAACAGCCAACAGTGACTCTGTAAAACTGAGAAATCAAATAGAATATGATGCATGGTTTTAGAGACTATTACTAACTAAAAGGGTCTAAGTTTCATCCATTACTAAATTCTAAGTCTGGGTTAGAAGAAACTACAAACATTTGAAATCCAACAAATGATTGCTTGGATCCTATTCATGGGTTCATCCAACTCACTGTCATTTCATCATTGGATAACTCAAATTATTATAGACACCAAAAACTCTTTCCATGGGCCTCCTAAATATTGGTCTCATCAGAGGCCAGGGGAAATAAACCTACTTCTTTATTACCATGATGATTCTTTAAATACTTGATAAATTTATTCCAGCTTTTTTTGGGGGGGGAGCAAGGTAAATATTATTATTTCACCAAGTTTATGTAGATTATTATTCATGCATCATTTTAGCCATTCTCCTATGAACATGTTCCAGTTTGTCTACATTTTTTTCCATTGTAATACTCGTAAGTGGATATCATAAATCAATTGTTTTACCATTATAATACTGTTGAACATCTGCTCTCTTGTTCTACATATTATAATTCTATTATTTTAATACATATAGCATTAGTTTTTAGATTGTTCTCATGATATAGCTGACTATTATAGAGTCTAATAAACGCCTGGGTCTATTTTTAAATTTTTATTATTGAAAAATTTAGATATATACAAAAGAAGACTAATGTGATAAATCCCCCACGTATCCAGCAGCCAGTTTCAACAATTTTCAACTTCTAGACCATTATGAGTTGTATAAGCTATGAAGTTGGTTGAATATTATCTATGAGTTAATGAAGATAGAGTACCAGTTTTTAAGCAGGACATATTAAACTAGAAATTGCACCAGCCAGCAGCATATGCAAGTGGTTATGAGAAGAAAAACAATCCTTACCAAATGACAAAATGAGGTGTATACTTTAGAAATTTCACCCTTGCCATAACCTAGAACATACAATGAATTATAAGGAATGTGGTAGACAGCATAATGACCCACCCAAGGATGCTGATATCATAATGCCCATAAATATGACTATGCTAGGTTACATGGCAAAGAGAATTAAACTTGCAGATGGAATTAAGGTTGTTAACCAGATGACCTTAAAATAAGGAGATTATCCTAGATTATTTGGGTGAACTCAATATAATAATCACAAATGTGGAATATGAGAACAGAAGAAGAGAGTCAGAAGAAGATGTAACTAGGGAAGAGAGGCACAGAGAGATGTAACATTGCTAGCTTTGGAGATGTGATGGGGCCACAAGTCAAGGAATGCAAGTAGTCTATAGAAGCTGGAAAAAGCAAGAAAACGGATTCTCTCTAGAGCCTCCAGAATGACTGTGGCTTTGCTCACACCTTTATTTTAATTCGGTGAGACTTGGACTTCAAGTCTACAGAACTGTAAGATAATAAATTTGTGTTGTTTTAGGCCATTAAGTTTGTGGGTATTTGTTACAGTAGCCACAGAAATCTATCTCAGGGAGGCAAACTCTAACGTTAATTATATTGTCCAGAATATGCCAAAACTGATGAATGTCTTTTATATCTTCATTGCTATAATTAACTAAATTATGTAAAGGTACAGAACAAGTCAAGCAGTGTATCATATAGTAGTTCAGGGTGTGATTTTGAAGCTACACTTACTGGGTTCAAATTTTAGCTTTGACAGTTGCTATCCACATGACTTTATACAAAGTACTTAAACTTCCTTTGCTTCAGTTTTCTAACTTGAAGAATGTGTATAAAATCTCACAGACGAAGAGGATTAAGAATGTTAGAGCATGTGTGTAAAGCACATAGTGGCTTGCACATAAAGAGTTATAAATAAGTAATTGTCATTAGTTTAATATTTTAAAATTATTTACACATTACCATAACTTTTCTTCAAGCATAAATTGCCCCTAAATCCAGCTCATTTTAATTATCTCGTCAACAAGGAAAACATCAGAAGACTTGTCAAATGCCTGGCTGACATCCAGACCCTGTCTGCAGTGTCTCTAATATCCCCTGATCTATTAAGCTACTAACCCTATTAAAAGAAGAAATTGAGTTAGTCTGACATGACTTAGTTTGTGTGAACCCTTATTGAAGCTGAGAGGTATGTGTTCCTCCTTGCAGGTACTCACTAATAATTTCCTTAATAATTGGTTCAAGAATTTCATCTGAAATCAATGTCAATCTCATTTGGCTAATGTTTGCCCAATGTCCCCCTCTTCTTTTCATTGTTTCATTCCAGAAACCCATACTTAGTGCTTCTTGTGATATAAGATATTGTGAAAGCCCAGAAGCAGCTCACAGCCTAACAAGGGTCATCCTCGCAGTTCCAGAACCTAACATTATCCATGATTTCTGGAGATCATAATATTGTTTCCAGAGTTTATAATTTTTATATTTTTAAAAAATATAAAATCTTAAAAAAGATTTAAATATTTTAAGAGGAGGGATTTTCAATGAGAAAGTTAGCAACTAGCCAAGCTTATATATCTAGAGTCTTCCATTTTTCTAGCCTTCTCTTCTCCTTCCCAAAGTTACAAAGTTCTGAATCAGAGTTGGGATCAACTTCTGAAACATATAATAAGTCACTTCCTTTATTTTATTATTGTGGTAAAAAACACACAACATGAAACATGAAATCTACCCTCTTAAGTTTTTAAGTGAACATACAGTATTGTTAACTATATACATAATGTTGTACAGAAGAGCTCTAGAACTTTTTCATCTTGCACGTCTGAAGCTCTATAGCCGTTGAACAGCAACTCCCTATCCCCCTTCCCCTAGTCCCGGCAACCATCATTCTACTTTCTGCTTCTATAAGTTTGGCTATTTTAGATACTTCAAATAAGTGGAATCATGCAGTATTTGTCCTTCTGTGACTGGTTTATTTAACTTAGCATAATGTCCCCAAGCTTGATCCATGTTGTGGCATATAATGGAATTTTCTTTTTTATGCAGATTAATATCCCATTGTATGCATATACTACATTTTTTTAAATATGAGAAGTGTTGGTCAAAGGGTACAAACTTCCAGTTAGAAGAGGAATAAGTTCTGAGGATCTAAGGTACAGCTGGTGACTATAGTTAACAATATTCTAAACTTGAAAGTTGCTAAGAGAGTAGATTTTAAATGTTCTTACCATAACAATAAGAAAGTAAAATGGTAATTATGTGAGGTGAAGAATGTGTTGCTTAACCTTATTGTGGTAATCATTTTGCAATATATATGTGTATAAAATCATCACATTGTACACCTTAAACTTTACACGATGTTATATTTCAATTATATGTCAGTAAAGTTGGAAAAATCAAAGTAAATCTGGTATATATAGATTCTATATATACATGTGAGATCATACAGTATTTGTTTTTCTCTGAGTTATTTCACTTAGCATAATGTGCTCAAGGTTCATCCATGTTATCACAAATGGCAGGATTTACTTCTTTTTCATGTCTAAATGATATTCCATTGTGTATATACCAGATTTTCTTTATCCATTAATCCATCAATGGAAACTTAGGTTATTTTCACTTCTTGGTTATTGCGAATAATATTTCAACGAACATGGGTGTAAAATATCTATTCAAGATCCTGCTTTCAATTCTTTTGGATAAATATGCAGAAGTGGAATTTCTAGATCATATGGTAGTTTTATTTTTAATTTTTTGAGGAATTTCCATACTGTTTTCCATCATGGCTTCATCATTTTACATTCTAGATTTGTTTCTTAATTAGAGCTTCCATCTGTCACCATTTGGGTGACACTAGTACTTTCTCATCCTTGCTATGTCCAAACATCTACTGAGGAACTGTGAGCCACCATGACTGAAATATTAATTTCTAAACAAATGATAAAGGCAAATTTAAAATTAGTAGGAATGAAATAGGGAATTTCACACATCAACTTCTTATGTGGCTCAGCTTTGACAGTAAAAGAAAGGAAGATCTGATTTGTGATTTAGGTAATAGGGCTACCAATTTGCAACTCTTCCCAACTGATAAATTCACAGTAGAGAAAAAATGATCATGGCAGAAATGGTACATCTTACATCCAAACAGCTTTCTAATTGTGGCCAGATAGATGCAAATGGGTGAGACAGAAGCCCTGACTTAAGCAAATGTGTTAAAGAAAACATGCAAGCAAAGTGACACAAACAGCCAAGCATAGAGAGTGCACTAAGAGAAAACTTGACTACTTAGTTATGTCAGTTCTCTGTCTTCCGTCATGCTTCATAAAATACAGGTGACACACGCAAAGACTTTCATTCATATTGTGTGTGTGTGTGTTATTAGATCACCTTGTTCCTGTGTTGTCTCCTGCATATGTAAATATAGTGCCTTGTGATTCCTTAGGTGGATTCTGAAATCGTACTACTGTGTTCCTTTTTTTGTCCAACAAGCAAAGCTCACTCCTTATTTAGGAATTAATAGATAACAGCTACTTGTTGCCCAAGTATTCCTTTGGGATGCGTGTCACATGGGAAGGATGTACACCTAGAATAGTGGATATATCATAGATGCATATAATGGTCTGTTAATGATAATTCTCAAAATGTACTCATTGTCCCAGGGAATAATATTCTATTAATATTAGTTAAAGTCAGATGATAACACATATTAGAAATCCAAATTTGCCTAAACTAGTGGCTAATCACACTTCAAATCTAAAATGTTTTTCTCTTTCAATCTAATGTCTTTTTCTTAAACATAGAAAGTAGTTTAGAAAGAAAAAGACAACTATATTTAAAATTCCATGTGGACAGGTGACATATTTACTCTTGTTAAGTGATAGCAAATCACTGAAAAGATAATAAGATACCTAGCAGGCATTGAATATATTCTTGAATAATCCTGGTATTCCAGGTCAGAGGTCTCTGGTGCTATCCCCTCCATTCCATAGGTGATTAAGTAACTTTTCTCAAGATCTTATTCAAAGTTAATGATGGAGTTAGGAAAATTTGTTTTCTAAGTCCTTCTGTGTTCCTTCCACATTAACATGGTGCTTGCTTGCACAATTTCACAGTAGTGAGAGAGAGATACATTTTAAAGAAATTAGAAAATGAAGAAATCAAAGGAAACTGAATGTTGATAATCTCAACAGGCCTTGAAGTCTGCTTATCTACTGCTAAACAGGCAATTCACCCAGAAGCTAGGGAAACCTTAATACACTCATCAAAGTCCTCTTTACTATTACAGAGGTATTAAAGAAAGAGTCCAACAGTGAGAGGTGAATCTTAAGCAGTTTCAAGATTGCATTTAGATGACAAAGATAAGAGCAATATTACTTACTGCTACTATAGAGCCTTTATTCCTGGAGCCTCAGCGTATTTAACTAAAGGCCAAATGATATAAACCTCTAATAGCTGCAAAACTGGCTGAAAAACTTTATTCTAATAACGTTTTGTGCTTTTTCCTGCCCTTTTATTTTCTTGCAGTAGAAATACACCCAATACCTATATGTGAGCATTCTAGCACCAATTCTCTTTAAAAAGCGATGGGGGTATTTTCAACTTGCAGTAAATGGAAATGCCTTAGTGCTAAATTTAAACAATTTTTGAGAAAAATTAAGTCTATGTAAATTTAATTCTACCCCTAACACAAAAATTTTTAAAAATCTACTTGGCCAATAGAAATACAAAAACATAGTAGCATGACTAATCACAAGCAAATATTACAAAAATCCCATAATAAAGATAAATATTAAAAATGGATCCTGATAATCTAAAATAGAAGGGGGTAAGCAACACAAACATTTAGGTATTCTATGCCTTCCAAATTTTGCCAATTAGATTTATCTCTGTCTTCACAATGGAGGATGAGACAAGCCACATTGGATGGTATGGGAGATCAGAACTGGCCACCTCAAAATATGTGTTTTTACCTTGGTTATTTTATTGATAGATTGGGAGGGTCCTTGCCAAGACCAAACATTTACATTTATAAGGGAAATCTCCATTTGTAAAGATATCTCCCTCTCTGTACCAGGAAAAAGGGGGGATGACCTTATCTCTAGAAACTCTTATCAGCGCAGAAGGCAAGGACTTAAATCTGCATACTCTTGTTTACTGTTCTATCTGGTAATCTCCCACAGCTGACTCCCCTCCACCCCCCAAACACCCTCCTTCGTCCACCTGAATATGCTATTTAAGGTGAGAACCTCCATGATTTTGTCGAGATACTCAGTTACCCGGTGGTCTCTCCCATGTATACATGCTATAAAGCTTTGTTTGATTTTCTCCTGCTATTCAGTCTCATGTCAATTTAATTTATAGCCCAGCCAGAAAGGACCCAGAGTGGGTAGAGGAGAGTCTTCCTCACCTTCAATGGCAACACTATAAAATGACTGTAAATCTAAGCTTAAAGAAGTAAAATAAAAGTCTGCACTGCCAGACAAAATGATAAATCAAAATATTTTCTTTAAATATAAATAACTTTCTCTTATATGTAATGATAGATGTCTATGTTTATATTTCATGGCGTGTTAAACTGCATTGAATGTGATTGATGGGAAGACTATAATCTGATAAACCTTGGGAAGATTATAATCTTGTATAAGGTAAACTTGTATGTTTTCTGCTATTTACAGAATTGAAAGAATGCTGTGGATTGATTGATTTCAGGAACTGCCTCAGTCTTGTAAGTTCAGCTGGGGTATACAGATTGAAATCTAGATTTTTGAAGAGGTTAAGACTCTGTTCTTCATACTTATTTTAATGAATAATTCAGTAAAATAAAAGTGTGCTTTTAAGTACATAAAAGACAAGGTAGCCAAAGTTTACTGTAATAAATCATTCTAAGCCACTTTTATGACATTGATTTTAAAAATAGATTTTAGATAAGAATTTTTGATTAGTAATCATCATACTCTTTATCTAATTCAAAAAATTATTTAAAATCATAATATCATAAAAATTAACCTAATTGATTAAAAACATACTAAATGTTAACTAACATTTTGGCCTTTAAGCATCTGCTATTTTAGCATTATAAAATGCAAACGATTTTTTCTCTCAATTGGCAGTTCTCTTTCACCATAAATCACCACTAACAAAAATATATATCATATAAAAAAAAAAACTCTAGCAAAAAGATAGTTACGTTGTAGAAACCACACAGTGAGATTTAAGACATACAGTAGAAGCTAAGAGGAGGGCTTCTATTTTAAATTGGTATCTCTATAGGAGTTTCTAATCTACTGTAGAGTAGATTTTATAAAAATACACATTAAGATTAAAAAAAAATTATAACCAAAGAAATATCTCAGAATTGTCATATATTTGGGGGAAAAAATGAAAGCAATTGAAGCTATAGGCTACCTGAAGGAAAAACTATTCAAAATTAATCTTATTAATTTTTCCTGCCCAATCCTATCTCAGACTCTCCATCTTTGCACAAGTGAGGAAAGTAGATAGGGAAAATGAAGGATAATGTTGAGTTCACACTTGCAATCCCCAAACAAGACCCCACTGGACCCTTGGGTGAGTCAGTGCTGATTAGGCAATGCAGCATCCGTGCACAGGTAAGCCTGTATAGGTCACCCAGGAGAAAAGAACCAAGGGGAGGGTATTATGAAAATTCGGGAAGGAAACTATAGTTTGTTTTTGGACTTGTTTGTTTCACACACTGTGTTTCAGAATGTAGAGAATGAAGCAGTACACGGAGGAGAAGGAGACCAACCTAGAACAACAGAAGAATTACAGTATCTATCACAACAGGGAGCTCTTCATAGCTACTCTTCCTTTACCTTGAAATTTTATACATATGCCCATATATAAAACTTATCCAGACACAAGTGTGCAAAAAAGGGCAATCCGTTCATATCAGAGCATTGGATAAATCTATTATCTCGACATTCTTTAAGGATAAGTAAAAACAAACAAAAGACAGAAAACTACAACAACATTGGTCCTATGGTTAGAAAAAGAGGAAAATAAAAGCTTCTTCATGATTTGGGGAATGGCCCTACCTTTGAATATAACCCAGTAGAAGCTACAGAAGGAAAACACAGAAAACTGACCTACCAAATAGATGATGATAGAGCGTGGTCCTTATGAATCAGAAGCAGAGCATAAAGCAGAAAGAATAGACAAATTTTTAAAATTAGATAAAGTAATAAATTTAAAAGAGCAACATAAAAAGGAAGATAGTAAAGAAAGTAGAAAAAAATACAATGGAATTACAACACAATTTGGAGACAAATAACAAACATAATGTTGCAGAAAATCTTATGGAAAATAAACTAGCTTAAAAAAAGGTAAAAAGAAATTAGATTAATGAGAGAGAGTAGGATAGATCTGCTAAAGAGAACAGTATACGACAAGCTGACGTTTCTAAAGGAAAGATGAAAAATAAAAGGAACAGAAGTGAAAAAGCAACGCTATCTTAGAAGATAATATTCATAAACTATGAAAAAAAATGATACATAATGGTTTTAAAACCTCATTATTTTTCAGGGTAATGTGGCCAATACATCCACATACCATTGCAATGTTTTTGAACTATAAAGCTTACAGGTAGGGGAAAAAATACATACAAAGGAATCAAAATTTGTCTGTTTTCAAAATTTTACACTGCAAGCATTAGTTTTTGGAAGGAAACGGAACAGGATCTACATAGTTTTTAGGAACTAAATACCGTGATAGGTTCAAACTCATCTTGACCATCCTGTCTCCCATTTTCCTAGACTTCCTTGAAGCCAGCAGTGCTCCTGGGTCATGTTTCTGCTCAGTGGTATCTCAGGGGAAGCAAGCTGGGGTGGAGCCACAAAAATCAAGTCAGAAGTATTACTACATTACTTGTCTTTGTTTTTTTTTGTGAGGAAGATCAGCCCTGAGCTAACATCCATGCTAATCCTCCTCTTTTTGCTGAGGAAGAGCGGCTCTGAGCTAACATCTATTGCCAATCCTCCTCCATTTTTTCCCCAAAGACTCAGTAGATAGTTGTATGTCATAGTTGCACATCCTTCTAGTTGCTGTATGTGGGATGCGGCCTCAGCATGGCCAGAGAAGCCGTGCATCGGTGCATGCCTGGGATCTGAACCCAGGCCGCCAGTAGCCGTGTACGTGCACTTAACCACTAAGCCATGGGGCCGGCCCACCACATTACTTGTCTTTAAACATTGGGAAAGAAAAACAATAAGGAGACAATTGATCGATTAATTTATTAGTCACCCGTATAATGGAAAATTGTTTGCAATTTAAAATATTTTGAAAATGAACTGTTGTTTTCTAGTAGACAAATACATTTAAAATTAGTGTTATAGGTTTTTTTTTCTTTTCAAAGTTACAACTCTATAAGTATAGTTGTATCCTTTTATTAAAAACAATATTATATTGTTTTTATATGCATAAATATATATATATTTATTATATGCATAATAATATATGCATGAACTGGACCTTGCCCAGCATCACCAAGGTATGAAAGGGATTTGTTTCCACAGAGTGGTAGCATTATGCATTTTTTTTACTTCCTTTTTTTTTTTTTTGGTGAAGAAGATTGGCCCTGAGCTAACATCTGTTGCCAATCTTCCTCTTTTTGCTTGAGGAAGACTATCTCTGAGCTAACATCTGTGCCAGTCTTCCTCTATTTTATATGTGGGATGCCGCCACAGCATGGCTTGATGAGCAGTGTATAGGTCCGTATCCGGGATCGGAACCTGCAAACCCCAGGCCACGAAGTGGAGCACACGAACTCAACTACTATGCAACCCAACCGGCTCCTTTACTGCCTTTTTTTAATTCAGTTCTTTTTTTTTTTTTTGCCACAATAACATGTCTTAATTTAGGTACTAATACAAAATAGATGTTTTTATTTTCAAAAGGAATATTTGAAAGATAATGGATTTATAGCTCTGACATTTCTAAACTGAGTATGGAAACAGTCTGTTAAATGATTGTACCCTTCATTAACTACATATTTACACTTGAATGGAAACATCCATGCTTACATTATATGCTACATGATTATCATAATCCCTGGAGCTACTATCATAACCCTGATTAACATTTACATTAACAATGGGCTTCATAACACACAGTTGACAAAGAAATCTGTTATTTTATCTCATGCCAGTAACAATACATGCAAAATCAACAAGGTATGTTTGTGTTTTTAGGAATTGTTTGGAGGGCATCTGGATTACTATTGACAATTCAGACTCTGGGGCTTGTACTCAGGCCTATTTCTGTCTCCAAAGTAGGCATGTCGACTGGATTTCATATTCATTGAATAAATGATAAGATTTTTGTCTGTTCAATTCTGTTTGAAATAGCAACATCTCAATGTTTGAAAACTCGGAGGTGAATCTCTGTTAAAGATGAAGAACCACACATTATTAATCTCTTTTACCATTTTTCATATGACTCAAAATACTGTTCCTTCATCCTTTGTCTTGGCCACTGGCTCCTGGTTAATTGATCTCTTAATCCCTCAGGGAAAACTCATGAAAAACATCCAGAAGGAATTATTGTCCTATCATAATATTAAGAAGGGTTTTACTTCTTCTTTGTCAGTTGACTTTGATTGCTTAATTTTTTAATGCTTTGTAAGCAATCTTAAACATTTTGTGAACTAGAACAAGATAAAATTAATGAAAACATATACAAGACTGGAAGGAGAATCTTAAACTGTGTGATTCATTAGTCACGCTGGAGCAAATAAAAATCCAAGTCTACAAAAATGTGGATGCTAATATCATCAGTAGCAGTAACTATCAGGTGATACTGTTCCAAGTCATCATATGTTATTTATTGAAGAGCGGTTAACATGCATTTGACAAGTTTCCTTGGATGCTTGAATTCATCCTCAATGGAGTCCCATTGCTTTCAAAGTCCAAGCTCCAGGATTAACATCTAAAGCCCTTCACAATATGGCTCTACCTTTCATTCTAGCTTCCTTTTCTTCTTGCCTTCCCTACAGTTTCGGGATTTTTTAAATGCTCCAGCCACACTCAATTACTTACAGTTCTTGGAATTTGTGTTCCTCCATGCTGCATCTGCTGCCTGAAATGTCTATGACTCCTGAGTTCTCGGTGATCGGCCAGCTCAGGCATCTTTCTATCTCAGTTTAAGACAAACTTCATACAGGAGGACATTATGCTGGAGTACATCTCCCTTTTCTGCTCTCAGCGCCCATAGATAACTCCACATTCTCTCCCAGTTGAAAAAGGTAGGGACAGTGCCCTATTCAACAGTGTGTTCCCAGAGGATGGTATTTAGTAGCTGCCATAGGCTTTTTTATTATTATTTTTTTTATGTTTATAAATTCTAGGTAAGCGTTTTTGTGTGTGTGTGTGTGTGAGGAAGATCAGACCTGAGCTAACATCAATGCCAATCCTCCTCTTTTTGCTGAGGAAGACCAGCCCTGAGCTAACATCTATTGCCAATCCTCCTCCTTTTTTTTTTTTCCCTTTTTTTCCCCCCAAAGCCCCAGCAGATAGTTGTATGTCATAGCTGCACATCCTTCCAGTTGCTGTATGTGGGACGCTGCCTCAGCATGGCTGGACAAACGGTGTGTTGGTGCGCAGCCAATCGGAACCCGGGCCACAGCAGCGGAGCGTGTGCACTTAACGGCTAAGCCATGGGGCCAGCTCCTGCCATAGGCTTTCTTAACACTAGGAAAATTATTTGTGATTTTATTACACAAGCAGGAGATGGAAGGAAAACGGCAGCTGTATTAGTGAGCATGAGGCTTTTATTATACCTCCCTGGTAAGCATAGTAGGGTTAACTAAAATTGTGGCACAACCCAAACTAGTTTGTTGTAAAATGTGGAGTTTTGTGAGTAAGAAATAAAATGTTGTCAAATAAATAATGTCAAAAGAATTGTAAAATTGAAAGTCAACAATTTTAGTATTACTTTATACTATTTGTTTCTCAAATTCTACCTTGTGTATTTTTGATACATTCTTAATTCAAAAATATAGTTTAAATTTTAAGAAACCATAAAATTATAATTTCTTTTATATCTACATAGCGGTGCTTTATTTACTTCCAATGATATCAACTAAAATGATTGCCAGGAAAGATCAAAAAGTGGTATAACACTTTTCACATACAAATACTTAGCAGAGTTTCTGTGTGCTTCGGGATTTCAGATAAGAGAAGAGTTTAGAGGAAGAGGAAAATAAACAAATAAACAAACCTGTATCAAGTGGCCATTATATTTTAGCATGTGGTCTATATTTTTTCTGTTTAATAAGTCTTAGCCAAATCTGTTATTATCCCTTTTTTTTGAACAGTAAAATAAAATTTCAGCTCCATTAGATTATTTCTCTGAAACACCTCGATAGTTATTAGCAGAATTGGAAACTAAATCCAGATCACATGACTTTAAGTAAGGTACGCTTTTAAAATATATCATACTGTGTCAAGAAGAAAGTTTTTAGTTTTGTATCAAGACACTACATTGAGCTTGTGTTCTTCATTTCTTTCCTTTTCAAATGTTCACAGAAATATGTAGGAAAGTATGACATGTTGGGGAAGTAGAACCAAAATGTAAAATCAGGAGGAAAAATATGTCATCAAATAAGAAATTGAGAAATTTTCACAAGGTATAGTATAAATAGGACCCAAATGAGAAAAGTGATGATTATGACCCAACGCAACAAGAGCTAACATGTGTTGAGAACTTAATGTGTGCCAAATGAAAACATATACAAGACAGGGAGGAGAATTTTAAACTGTATGATTCATTAGACGCACTATCTGCCAAGCACTGTGACCAATACATGGCTCAACCCATTAAAAGAAAAACCATTCAAGGGGGTAAGTGAATAAAGTAGACAATTTTTCCAGAAATCCATATAATCGAAAATCAGGGAAACACTAAAATGATGATATAGATTTCTATTTATTAACATGAAAATATTAACATATTTATTGACACTATTGAAAAAGATATGAATAAGCTAAAAGTTAAGTTTACTATACATATCACTTGGATTGTGGGGAGGCATAAACACAGAAGAATAACAGAAGAAAGAAGAGAATAAATATTTGTGCAGAAAAACACTGTGGGTGATCTTTCTAGTGCTATTCAAAGACATTTATGCTTTTTTCGGATAAATGAGAGAAATGCACTTACCCACCATTTGCAATTAGTCAGGGTCATGTGACTAACCGTGGCTAATGGACTATGGCCAAAACGCTTACTTGCTGGTGTGGGGCCCTGCAGCACTAGCCTTCTTTCCCTGCCGTGGTAACCCTGACACCTCATGATGAGATGGTGGAACTTCTGGCAGCCTAGGGCCCCCGAGTGACTAAGGGAAGTAAACCCCTCAACTGGACAGTGTTGAGCATAAGTATGAGGGAGAAATAAACTTTTGTTGTTTCAACTCACTGAAATCTGGTTTTGTTACTGCATCATAGCCTAGACTAGCCAAGTAATAGGTGTGTATATACCACATACATGTATGTCAGATGTGTGTACATATGGGCATATTTATTTGTATGTGTGTATATCAAAAACATTAAATTTTTACTTATCTCTGGATGGTAGACATTTATGGATTATCATCATTCTCTGTTTTCTGCTTTTTTGTTTTTTGGGTACATTTTCTACTTCAGATGGCATGCACTATATGTGGGATAACAATGAATTATTCAATTAGTAAATAGTGCTGCTTTTGGAGAAAAAATAAGGATGGAAATGGCTCTTGAATATTTATTTTCAACTTATATCGAGTCATAATTAAAATCAGCTTTTAAGTATAGATATCTTTGATTCTCTGTTACAATAAAAATTAGAATTTGCCTAATTTTCAGAGATATTAAGAATGCAAGTAATCGGCAAAACACTTTCATATAAATTAAATATTTTAATTTAGCATTTAGAAGAACGATGGCAGTAAACAATTTTTGAAAAGAAAAGGGTTAATAAATGCAACCTTCTTCTGTTTGACAAGATGTTGGAGTAACAAACGCAGATATAAAGCTGAAAGACAGTCTTATATATGTCTTCAGAACCTAAGTACATGGAATTTATCTTTTGAGTAGGCAGGAGAATGCACATTAATGGATACCAGTGAGACACTTTTCTTGCCCTACTTGTAGCTAGACTCAAGTGTGACCTGAATGGCTCCCTAGTGCTTGGATTTATATTCTTCTCAGAGGCATTGGATATTGTATTTCACTACAAAGAGCTAAAAACATTGCAATCATTATTTATAAATCTTTTGGAAAAATGCATTTTCTTAGCAGCAACTATGGCAACAGGGAACTCGAAATGACACTGGAAAAGAATTGAGCTCAGTTGCAATGGGTAATGCACACAGGATTTATATTTTACTGCTGTCTATATTTTAAGACCGGAAAAATCAAAACAAATATTCAGTATATACGCTTATTTCCTATATTTAACCCATGTGTTCCATTTAAGTAACATTGAAACGTTGTAATACAAAGTACATTTACTTAATTGTCATGAAAAATTTATAAGCATAAAATGACTCCAGGTGATCAAAATTATCTTATTTCTAGGATACAGCCAACTTTACATATTTACAATAATACTAGCATTTCTAGCCATAGTGCTTATATTACTGTCACTCATCATAAATTTAATACACTATTTCTAGAACTGATGATATGGCCATTCTTTTTAAATGTTTAATTTAAAACAAACATGATTTCTTTTCTTTTCTTTCACAAATTTAAGAAGATACCTACAGTATTCTCTTACACTACCTTAGATACCGAAGTAGTTTACTTCTTAGCATTTGTTTCTCTTTATATTAAAAGCTCTTTTTTTAATCAGAAAAGTTTCTGCTACTAATAATTTTTCCAGCTAAGATATATACTTTTTCCTTAAAATTAAAAGCCTACATTATTTGAGGAGTTAGTTCTTATGTTGATCGGCACTTTCAGGCCCGTGTTAGCAGGTCCAGGTAAATTCCTCCTCCAAGAATAACATTGACAAACTAATATATCCAATTAAATGACTGCACCGTCATTATAACAGTTTGTTAGGGCTGCCATAACAAGTACTACAGTTGGGTAGCTTAAACCACAGAAATTTATTTTCTAACAGTTCTAGAGGCAGAACTCCAAGATCAAGGTGTCAGTGGGGTTAGTTCCTTCTGAGGGCTGTGAGGGAAGGATCTGTTCAGGCCTCTTTCTGTTTCATAAGGTGAGACCTGGAATCAGCGCAGAAGAGAGGGTTCTCTGCCCCCTGATCCTCATCACAGCTCCATTAGGTAACAAATTGGGATTCCTCTACTACCCTGGCATTGGTTGGTTTGTGTTTTTGTTGTTGTTATTGGGTGTTTTTTGTTTGTTTGTTTTTACCACATATTTCTTTTGCATCTGTATGGAGATTTTCTTCAAACACTTTAGACTTTGTAAGGGGGCTGCAGAAGCCCCTTGCAGGGTGATATGGTTTAAATTTCTAATTATACACAAAACCTTTGGGAATTAAGTATGATGGATGAGCATGTGATCTGTAAGAAACTCAAAAAGAAGAGAGTAAATTCTGCCTTTCAATAATCCAAGATCAAGAGACAAGTGGATTAATCAGTCATAGAGAGTAATATCACCTAGTGTTCTGTGTGGGTCTATCACCAAATGAAGACAATCTAATTAAGATAGACAAGCTGTTCTAAAAATTATTTCATACAAGAACCACTAAAGGAACTTTTTAAACCAATTCCCAGATCTTGTACAGACTTACTAAATTGCCATCTCAAATTGTGGAATCCAAGAATGGATATTTCCCGAAAATTCTAAAAGCTAGTTTTATGCAAAGTCAGAGTTGAAAACCACTATGATAGCTGATAAACCAAAATCATGAACTAAAAATGCATTAGCCAATCCTCTCAACAATTTAATCTCATGAAATTTACAACTGACTAATTAATTTTGCATTCATGAGAAAGTGTCCTGCTGCTATCATTACAGAGGAAAAATAACTTGAATAAAAACAATGCCATTTTTGTATTCATTTTCAAAAAAATAATGAAATTTCATTGGCACCTGAAATTATCTTACCTTACTACTAATTGTGACTCTAACCTGATAGTGATAAACCTTTGTTATTGATTAAGGTCTATGAGAAGCACATAATATGGTTTATAAAATGTATAAAAGATGATGTATTAAAATGTTTATATAAAATATTTTACAAAAATGTTCATATATTGTATAAAAATGTTCTCTTTGTAATGAAACAGAGGGAGATTTCCAATCCGGCTAAAGTGAAAAATTAAGAAAACAAATGTAGGAAAATTAATTCGGTTTTTAATATGACACTACATGGTTGTTTGCAACAATGCAGACCAGCTTCGTTGACAAGGAAGAGAAATGCACAGTGGTTTTTCCAACTTGTCATAATGTATGTATCTCACGTGAGACATATATATATATATATATATACATTTATATATCACAATTACATTCCTTCATTACCACTTTATGAGTGGTGAAAGATAATTTTGATAAAACAATTCACAAAAGATTCCTCAACTAGACAATAGACTCTTCAGAATTCAGTCTTATGACTGGAAGAACTGGGAGATTGTTTCCTTTTTGTGTAGATGCAGAATATTTGCTACTTTGAGCCATCTATTTCTAAAATTGAGTGCAGGAAAAATAAAAGCTTGTCTAAGTAAAACCGTCACATTATCCATTGTAAGATACACTGAGACTCCAAAAGGTGGACAAAAAATCTAGAGGAGTTTATCCATTATAACTTACTGAAAAGAAGTACTTTTAACCTTTCAAAGAAAACATGTTGACAGATATATGGAAGCATAACAACACATTGTCACCAAGTGTGGGGACATGATGTGAGATAATGATGATTTTTAAAAGTTTATTTGAAGCCCATGTAGTCTAATAGAGTACATAAAAGTGATGTTTTTTAGAAAACGTGGGGTTATTTTATATCTAATTTGTAGAAATGATTATTCACAAGTCATTTTCTTTAATCAGAACTGTTATCATAGCTAGAAGACTTGCACTAATCTTTTGGCGCTACTATTTAGATGAAAAATAGAAATATTTTAAACGTTGGTCAGATTCCTAAGGTATTTTTATATAAAAGGCAAGGGATAAAATAAAGTGTTAAGACAATTTAGCATTATAATCTAGGATGGTGGCTGAGTTCTATCAAAGATTAAATGGGTAATTTTGGGTTAATTTGCTTAATATGTGGCTCAATTCCCTATTTATAATACAGAGATATGAGAAATAGCACACAAGGTTGGAGTGAAGAATAAATTATATCCATGCGTACCATTTAATACAGTGTCTAACACAAAAGGAAGCTCTCAAAAAATGGTAGCTACTGCTGCTGTATGTAAATCAGATACAAACAACATGCATGCATATCATCACTTATTGATTAATTAGTACTTCTCATAAAAGGATTGGAGGCATATATTTAATGTGCACATTCGTATGTTCATTTTGTGCTTATTGGTTATCCTCATCTATTTGATTAGGATACGAACTTGCATTCTGTGGTATCCTATGCTTTCTGTGCCTTCATAGTTAAAAACAGCAAAACACACTAAGTTAAAAGGACCATGTCAATCATAATAAAAATACGATTGTTGTAAATGGAGAAGCACTTTAAATGACTCCAAATAGATGACCTTTTTTCTTTTTTTTTCCCTTAAAAGGAGCCATACAATGTCTTTTTTAAAGCCATTCGGACTTTCTAGTTTTTCTAGGGTTAACAGTACAAATATAAACCTATGAAAGAAAAACGTTCATTCCACATTTTTGATATACTCCGAAACAGACTTTTCATGAAATTTTGTTTGCTTTTTGTTTAACTTTACATATTTAAACAAGTTTGAAAGAAAATGGATAATTTTTATGATTCCAAATTTTATAACCATTGAATGTTGAGAATTTCTAATTTTGAGTTTATATACTAAAGTAATTAAATTTGAAAAATATAATACTATAACCAAAGAAATAAAGTATTGCTAAAAAGAATTTAAGTAGGTACTATCAACATAAAATATTATTAGAAAATATTTAATAAATAAGAATGATATTTTATGAGGTTTTACCCTGGAATGGTGTATATCCTGGGAACATTTTTTTTTTAATATCATTATGTCACATAGACTATATTAAATAGTAATTACAACTAACAAAATGTAATATTGTACAAATTACCAGAGCCATTCTTTTTATTAACACAACTTTATAAAAAATGAGAAAGCTATTGTTAAAACTATCACACTAATATTCCTCTGAGATTTGAACTATAATTGTAGCCACTTTTACTCTGTCCCGTGAGACACAAGAGGAATGCAGGAGGCAGCTAGCAATCCACTCATGTAATCGTACTTCTCCCTATGTTTGAAATGTTAGGCAGAATTTTTGCTAATAGAACTGAAAATGAATAGCATCCTATTCCCTTCATATTAAACTTGGGCCACAAAGAGATTCAAATACAGGGTAGAAATGGCATATTGTGTGTCTCTGCCCTCTACTAAAAATTTATTTGTAATATGGAGAAACTAAGGAATCACAAGAAATGAAGAAAAGTTAAGATATTGCCTAGCAACGCCTTGAAAAATGAAAGCTATGGAAGACTCACAGAAATGAGAACAGGTGAAATCATTTAAAAACTATTTTAGACATAGTTTCTAAGTCATCTAGGTAGAAAAAGAGAGCTAAGCAGAAATGGGCTCATTTTCCACGCATCAGAGGAGTAATAGAGGAATAGATGGAAAAAAAGACATACCTTTCTACTCATCACTGCAAACTCACATCAGGGCAGTAAGATTTCCATCAGAAATCATCAAAAATGAGTTCCAAATTTAAAGCAATAAAATATAAATCTAATGCAAAAATAAAGAATTGTGTCACAATACCATTCAGTCTTGATTCAACGTGGCATCTTAAGATTATTTCTAGTTCTTTTCATTTACTTCAAGAAATAGTAGATAAATCTAATCTTTGTTTTAAAAGTTAAATAGTTTCTTTACATTATATATTTATTTTTAATTGCTAAACCTGAGAATTCAGATGTTGATTTCTTTGCAAATGGCTCTCAAAAGCACTAATAGTGGGACTCAAGAGACTACCTTAGAGCTGTGACATAATGAAAACAATCATGGAGCTAGAAGTCAGAATATGTCTATCAGTGTTGTTGTGAGGATTAAATGAAACATGTAAATAACATTCTCTAGCACAGTCCCTACTTCACTGGGGAAAGGAGGTGTTTTCAATAAGTATTTCCTCACTCTTTCTCTGATTTGTAATATCCCATGGGCACTCTTTCCATAGCAGAGGGGACTTGTGTTGGCAAAAGCAGATGGAGCTGCTATAATCTACCCCAACACCCTTGATGAGATATCTGCAGGAGTTCTAAGTGAAATGTCTGCACACACACCCTTTCCTGGGTCTGTGGAATGACTTTAGGGAATCGCTATTAGAGAAATATTAGAGAAGGGAGGAGACGGGGCCGCTTTGTGCAGAGATAATGTTAGGGTAATACACTCTGTCTCAATATAATCTAGCCTTTGGCTGAAAGCCACCATGCACGGCCGGGGTGGGAGGATAAAAGGCAGAGACAACTCAGAAAAGCAGGCAGAAGCTTCTAGGTACTGAGAAGGGTAGGGTATTTATGCTAGGCCCTGTCACTGTTCAGGCCCTAAGAGTCTTTTGTCTTCCTGGATGATTGCAATGCGACATATCTGCCCTGCTCCCCCTGTAATGTTACCAGGGAAATCTTTCTAAAATATGAAGCTGAAAATTTCAGTCCCCTGCTTAAAACCCCATGTCTTTTCTTCTTCTCCAGAATAAAGTGTAATTGTCACAGGTTGAAAGGTATGTATTGAAAGTAGATTTGACCAAAGCCAGCAAATTTTAGCAAACAGTGTGGTTGTAATTTATGTTTTTAAAAAGACAAAGGCTTCTATATACTTTATTGGATAGAGAAGAAGGAAAAGTGATGAACAAGAACAAGCATGCCCACTGTGACTGGTAGGACCCAAGGGGGCTCTGACTGTAGCTCAGACTTTGTCAGCACAGGTCAGTGCCCTGGAGTCCACACTACTTTAACCTTCTTAACACAGTGCTGATCACGTGGTAAACACTCCACAAAAATTTGTTGAATGAGTAAAAAGAGTTCTCATGAGGACAAGTGAATGCCAAGATCTTGAATCCAGAAGGAGGAAGTGTAGACTTAAATGGCAAATTGTCCGTCATCTAGGCTACTTTAATGGAACTCCTTTTATCCATGAAATGATCAAGAATGAATGGGAAAAAAAAGTCAAATGATGTACCTGAAAAAATACTTGAGACGTAGTAGAATAGAAGCCAGACAGAAAAACTAGAGGAAGATACCTCTTTCCTCTCTGCTTTATTACAATGGCTACCAGACCATGGACTAACGCCACAATAACCAATAATTGTGTTAATGTAATAACTACCACATGCTGAGCAACTAGTATGTGATCAGGCATTATGCTCAGTGCTACCCAACACTATGTCATTTACTGTTTAAAATAACTTTGTAGAAATGGTATTATTGTGTCCATTTTTTGTTGTTAGTGCTGTCAAATCGATTCTGACACCTATGGATCCTCTGTAGAGCAGAGCAGAAACCTACCTGGTCTTTTTGTGCCATCCTCTCACCTTCCTGGCACTATATCAGACAACACTCTGCTGCTATTCACAGGGTTTTCATGGCCAATTTCTTTGGAAGTGGGTGGCCTGGTCCTTCTTCCTAGTCTGTCTTAGTCTGGAAGCTCAACTGAAATCCATCCACCATGGATGACCCTGCTGGTATCTGAAATACCGGTGACATAGCTTTCAGCATCACAGCAACATGCAGCCATCACAGTATGAGAACCAACAGATGAGAGGTATGGTTCCCTGAACGGGGAAAGAACCAGGGCCATGGAAGTGAGAGCACTGAATCTTAACCACTAGACCACCAGGGCTGGCCGTGTCTATTTTACATATATGTAGATTGAGGTTCAGAGTGATTAATTATCTCAACCAAAATCACACAGTACATGGTATGGCCAGGATGCAAATGAATGCCTTTCTGACTTCAAATCTTCTTAAGATTGTATACTAAATTTTGTCAAAACAGTGTCTTTTAAGGTCCTACTAAGAATTATACAGTCTAAATTAAGCAATCCTTTCATTCATTCATTGTGGATTAATTCTTCCTATTAGGAACATCATGCTATGTATATATATGAAAGGAAGAAACACTCTTAATGTACATCAGTCTCTGAGAACAGTGGATCATATAAACTAAAGTTGAAAAGACACACATAAAACAATTGAGATTATTATTTATTGTTTTTTAAACTCCAAACTAGTTAATTCAACACCAGTATAACATCAATTGTCTACTTTTCTTTGTTGACATAATGAATTAGGCTATTTTGTTTACCTCTTGCCAAATTTAATATATTTTTTATCTTACAAATGCAAATTCTATATACTTCATAAAAATGAATTGTGCACGACTTTGAGATTCTTGAGAGCCTGTGCTTAAATTCTCATAATGTTCAAATACTAATCCCGTTTACAACCTTTTTTCTAACTTCACGCATCTTGGAGACAAAGTTTCAATACAGGTGATAACTAAAATAATTGATTATAAAACAAAATATTTTGTAAGTAAACTTCCTTCTCAACCTTGCCTTCATTTACTAACATGAGTGCCTTTAACATAGTTCTGAAGTTTACATACATTATACTGAATGAAGTGCTTTAGGCACTAGCAATTTCAGCTGTTTAATATTCAACAGGCATAGCCCTAAAAGTCAATGCATGTTTTAAAATTTTCATTGCATATCCATGTGTTACTGCCGAGCTCTTAAAATCGTTGCTTTGTTATGCTACTAAAAGTTGGCAAGATGACTTTTTCATTTGATATCTTAAATTTAAAATAAAAAAAGGTAGATGTTGTGTTTTATGAAAATTGTGTGAAGTGGTATCCTTAAGTAGTATAACCAGAAGTATCTCTTTTATGCTCTCATAGTAAAATAATAAGCCTATACATTCTAAGATTCTAAAAATATTTCTATAAAGACATTACTACTGATTCAATATACATTATTCGGAAAGTATAGCTAAGCCAAAATAATAGTATGTGTATATATTTGTGTGTATAAAATGGATCAAATCATTTTTAAATCTATATTTTCCTTAAACTTAACCATATGTTATGACCTTATGTCCACATCTACATCTTTTTCTTTTTTTTTTTTTTTGGTGAGGAAGATTAGCCCTGAGCTGACATCTGTCGCCAATCCTCCTCTTTTTGCTGAGGAAGAGTGGCCCTGAGCTAACATCCATGCCCATCTTCCTCTACTTGATATGTGGGATGCCTGCCACAGCACGGCATCATATGCGGTGCGTAGGTCCACACCGGGGATCCAAACCTGTGAACCCTGGGCTGCCAAAGTGGAGCACGCAAATTTAACCACTATGCCCCTGAGCTGGCCCTACATCTTCTTTTTGATTAATGACTGCATGTTAACCATTACATGGATGCATCATAATCTGTTTATTCAATCCCAGATATATGGATATACATATAATTAGGTTCAATTTTTCAATATTATCATTAATTCTGTAATTTTCTGATTATGTACATAACATAAATTATTTTAAGTGAAATTGCCAAGTCAAAGGCATGATTTCTTTTAAAAGAATTTTAATACGCATTGCCTTTGTAATATGCTAACTAACAACAGAAATCAAATTTTGTGCCCTTTTGCATCCTGCAGCATCTGAGCAGTCACTCAACAATGACAGGTTGTGGGGACAATGGCTCACATCAGGATACTGTGTAACCTCCTTGCAAGAGCTCTACTGCATTCACCATGGCTTTCGCATATTGCTGATTGGCCTTGTGTTGCAAAACCTTAAACTTGATAGTTTCCATTAAGTCACACCTGAGGCACTGGGAGCAGATATATCCCAAAATGGTATGCAAATGCCACACCACTAGTTTTGAAATGACTGTTCAACTTTTGCAGCTAATAAATCCTTAATATCTCTCTCCTCCTCTCCTCCCCAAAGCAGTTAACCTGAGGCCAATTAGGAATAAATTTAATACAATTTTCTGTGATGCAGTTACCTTTCCAAGTTGAGGATATGAGAAACAACTATATTTGGAAAAGAGTTCAATAAATGTGACCCTGGTTTTCAAATAAAGTTTTTTTGTTCTTCAATCAGGTTATAAAATGATGAAATAGAAAACAAGTTAAATACCAAACAGTGAACTGTAATTGATGAGATGAAATCGCTAATGTTCTTAATGATTTTTAAAAGTAAATTAAAAACTATCTATCATTTTATATACTTTTCTAAAATAGTAGCTATATTCTGCTTTTATATATTCTTGTAGTCTACTTCGGATATTGAAATCCTATAGAATAAAATATAAATAGATTGGACACCAACCTGAAATTTTCTCTAAAATATAAATTACTAGTTACTTTTTGCCTCTCAGCTGTGTTTTCTTTTTTTTTTTTTTTTTTTTTTTTTTTTTGTGAAGAGATCAGCCCTGTGCTAACATCCGCCAATCATCCCCTTTTTTTGCTGAGGAAGACTGGCCCTGAGCTAACATCTGTGCCCATCTTCCTCCATTTTATATGGGACGCTGCCACAGCATGGCTTCACAAGCGGTGCACTGGTGCGCACCTGGGATCTGAACCGGCAAACCCCGGGCCACCGCAGCGGACTGCGCGCACTTAACCACTTGCGCCACCGGGCCGGCCCTCAGCTGTGTTTTCTTATTATATTTAACCATCCAGTATCCCAGATTTCACTTATTACCAAAATGAGATAGACTTTTTCTGTATATGATATAATGTTTATGATTTGTGCTTGTTATAAAATTTAATAATTCAATGTTTTATATATTTATATACACACACACATATGATTTTGGCATTTTATTTGCTTCTGTATAGGGAAAAGGTTAAAGAGAAAGAAAAATTATAATAAAATATTTGCTGTTAAATGGGGTGTTTCTTTCATTATTAATAAAATACAAATTCATGTTTAAAAGATCCCAATGGTAAAGAATAATACTAAGTGAAAATTGAAAGACACTAGTACCTCCCTTTCTCATTTCTAGTTCCAGTCCTAAGAGAACCATTTCAACTCTATTTTGATTATTACATTGGTTACTGCTATAATTCTCAATAACAGGGTAATACCTCAACTTCTTGATTTCTAACTTCAAATAGTATCAATTTACTAGCTCCTTTTAATTTGAGGAATCTAGTTCATATTTTCTGACTAACTCCTTTCCTCTTGTGAGTTTTTAGATCAATACCTCTTTGTTTATCTTTATGATTTTAAATAACTTACATAAACCTCTATTTACTGTTCTGTCATCTTGGGACACTGTCTCTTAATCCATACACTACATAAGAGAGGAAATAAATGCCATTACATTTTCTCACCTGTCTTCCATCATGCCCACTTTCTGACATCTATCACCATGGCAATGCATGTACATTGACAAGGTTTATTACAAGACAAACCCATTCTCTTTTAGGTCAAACTATTTTCTGTTGTAGCAGTCTCTATCAAATTACGCTATATTCTGGCATTTGGGGTGTTGGTTAATCATATCCTAAATCTCTGTAGAATGCACAAACTTTGACTTAAAAAAAACCACCACAGACCATAAACCCCAAATCAAGAAAGAATCTAATTTCAAATTCAGAATCTCCTAGCATAAATAATACAAATTTCAAAAACAAACAAAAAATATATATAAAGGCATGGAAACAAAGCCCAAACATTTCTATTCATTAACAAATTCAAGAAAAAGTAAATACAAGTTACAGACAAGAGGGCAGAAAAAAAAACATTTAATCATGATGCTTCGTTGACCATTTCCAATGCAGAAAGGCAGAAGCTGGAGAGCAGTTCAAACAACGCACTTTTAAATGACGTTAGAACAGCAACATGTCCTGAAAAATAAAATGGACAAGTCTTGCAGAAAGGATAGGACAACAAATGTCTGACTTTTTCTCCCTCCCTTTCTTAGGACTTAGAAAGGGTGAAAAATAAAGTTCATCCATCTTCCAAGCTGTGTAAATGAACCATCCAAATGCTGAAAATTTTGCAGAATGTCTGCAAAATGAGGTGCAGATATGGCCATAATAAAATAGTACACCCATCAAATGCTGTCTTGTAATTAACCTCTCTGATAAAATGGGGCACACTTAATAGAACATAGTGGAGGAAATCTGAAGTCCACAGAGGCCCTCAGGCTGGGAAGGAGAAGGCCTGGAAGTCCAGCCAGGCTGGGAGAGTTAATTGATAGGACAGCTGGCCCCCAGGGATATTAGCCACCGCACTGGGAGGATGCCCGCAGTGGAATCGTTAAAGTGCAGGAGTTTTTATAATAACAGAAAGCTGAAAGCACACAGAAATCCCATGGGAGTGAAAGGGTAAGTAAAACCACACCGTATCCATATTATGGAAGCTTATGCCAATGTTAAAATAATAGTGTTGGTCAGGAATGGGTTATTATGACTCACACATCAATTCTGGCGCACTTCTTGCTTTTGTAAATAAAGTTTTATTGGAACTCAGCCATATCCATTTATTTAACTATTGCCTATAGCTGCTTTTAAGCTACAACGGCAGAGTTGAATAGTTGTCACAGACCGTTTGGCCAGCAAAGTCTAAAATATTTGTTTTCTGGCCCTTTACAGGAAAAAAATTTCTTACTCCTGGTGTATTTATTGACATGAAAACACTTTTGTGAGATAATGTTAAGTGAAAAAAGAAATGACCAAGCATGTATGCTAAGCTTATATTTTTGTGTACCTAAAAATGTGTGTCTGTGTGTGTGCATTTGTGAGTATACGGGAAGGATAAATACCTTAATGTTAGCAATGGCTATATCTACTTTAAAGGATTATTGATGACTTCCATTTTCTCATTATTATCTATTCTTAAATTTTATCCATAAAGAAAGTATGTTACTTACATAATAAAAAAAAGATATTTTATAATGGAAAATGAGCAAAATCACTGAGGCAGTTTTTATCATTTGTTGTACAATCAGTGGTTCTAACAGCCGAATTTTCAGAAAAGGAATATGGACTCTTCTTATATTTCAGTAATAGAGAGCTTGCCAGCCTCAAGGCACATGTGGGCCTCATCCTAGTGCAGGGCAGGTGCAAATTATTTCAAGGTTCTAAGAGTTTGATAGCAGTTGTCTGGAAGGGGGACAACTACTCATTTTCAACTGTGGTCTCCCAAGCGTGGAGAGACTGTTATTTTCATCTGTGCTCCCTCAGTCGAACGTGGAACAGCTGTCACAAGACTACTGTCTGATGTGGCAGCAAAAGTTTCTCGTGATCTACGAGCCCAGCTGCTGCTATAGGATCAGACAACTACAGCCAATATGTCAATACCTGTACCAGACTGCCACGATCCATTCATTTTTAATAACAACAAGCACTGAGGCATTGGGAATAATAATCATGGCAACATTTTATACATATATAGTTTGTATGTATTATATATATGTATATATACACATATGTTTAAATGGTTTGTGTTTAGTCTGTCATTTGACCTAAAATAGACTCATCCTTAAAGTAAATTGTTATAATATATTTGAAATATTTAAATCTCTCTCATAATTCACGGTTTTCATTTGCAGTATGAACTTAAGCCTTGGACTGCAAAGTTTGCATTTCATTGTCAACTAGAGATGTGTAAATATTGCTACAGAATATCCCCAAATTATTTGAGAGTACTGAAGATTTTTTTTGCAAAAATTGAGTTGAATTAAAATGCAACTGTAAAACAGTGCCCAAGATTAACAAATTAGGGTGCAAGGTAGAAATGTGATGAACTTTAAAAGCCTGGGCCTTTTTAAAAATGTTCTCTGTATATCATTTTTGCATTTATTAAAACTCTCCATTTTCTGCAGGTTACAGAAAAGAATACAGGTGAAATCTGGGGCTCAGAGGAATTACTTAATTTGGGGCACCTAAGGGGTGAGTGTTGATGTGAAAGAAAACAGTATCCAGGTTAAGAGCATAATCTCTGGCGTCAGAATAATTGGGGTTGAATTCTGTCTACTGGCTATGGGAAATTGGGCAAATTTCAAGTCCTCAGTTTGCTCATCTCATTGTTAAAGTTTGGGCAATTAAACTACTAGCTGTCTCTCTCATAAAGTTGTTTTGACAATCAAATAGGTTAACATTTGTAAAGTGTTTAGCACAGTAGATCGCATATACAGCAGTCCCCCCTTAGCTGTGGGGGATATGTTCCAAGACCCTCAGTGGGTGCCTGAAACTGCAGATAGTACCAAACCCTATATATACTATGTTTTTTCCTACACATACTTATGATAAAGTTTAATTTATAAATTAGGAGCAGTAAGAGAATATCTGAATTGTCAGCATCACTACCTCTGTGCTTTAGGGCCATTATTAAGTTAAAAAAGGGTTACTTTAACACAAGAACTGCAATACCAAGACAGTAGATCTGATAACCGAGATGGTTACTAAGTGACTAACGGGAGGGTAGCATATACAGCGTGGATATGCTGGACAAAAGGATGATTCACATCCCAGGTGGGACAGCGAGGGATGGCATGAGATTTCATCAGGCTACTCAGAACCGCATGCAATTTAAAACTTATGAATTGTTTATTTCTGGAATTTTCTTTTTAATATTTTCAGACCTAGGTTAACCGCAGGTAACGGAAACTGTGGAAAGTGAAACCATGGATAAGAGAGGACTATTGTATCAAAGACTGTATGTATTATGTATTGGTTAAGTAAATGGAGACAGGCATAAAGCTTATTTGAAAGGCCATAATGGCCACCAATATAAAGTCACAAGGAAGAGTGAGCACAAATGAAAAAGCACTTAGGATGGGGAGACAAGTTTTGTTGTAAGCTCAAGGCAAAGGCCAGACACAGACTTAAGAAACAATTCTGAAAGGAACAAGACTGTTGAGAATTCCAGGTTTGTTAGAAAATGAGGATGGACTAAAAATTTTTTTAGAGAGTCTAACAAAATACTGAGTTGTCAGGAGAAATGCAAGTAAATTTTGTTTAACTCTTACCCTGGCCATTCTAAATGGATATGAGGCAATCCATGTAGGGGACATGGGATTGTGATTTTCTTCTCTTTATTATTCCACAAATGACTACCAGGTACAGCACATTTTGCCTTTTTATCATTCCTCAATGTTAGAGTGTTGGTGAGTTCCTGTAACCTCCACCCGTACCCCAAACCCCTACCTTGGACACACAAGCTACTGAAACATACGATGCTTCTTATAAAAGTTGTTTGACTTCAATCCATTCACTGCCCACATATCCCTGTCATTAATATGAATTTCTCCCATTTATTTCTCAACAGTGTATTCTATTCTACAAAAGTATATAATTTCTCAGTGTTAATTAGATGTCACTTAAATCTTCCTAATAATGTACAAGTGACCTGCTTATTCATGTTGTAGTTCAACCTCTTCTGGACTGTGATTGTTTCAATCAGTGAAAAATGCTGTTATTGAATCCCATTCAGTTACATCAACAAAGTATCTACACAATTATGCAAATACGATTTTATTTTGCTGACATTACCAGATAATTTTAGATCAGTACACATAGCTTCATTTATCCACTTTGAACCTCAACTTAAAAATCTAAAGTTTGAAGGCAAAAATGTTTCTCAATTTAAGCATTTCTTTGTTAGGTAATACATAAATATGCCCTTATTTATTTCACTATGTTTTATAAAAACTGTACTTCAATTATTTCAGCTCTGCATAACTACCTATGTGGTTCTTGACACACACACACACACACTTCTATAATGTAGCTTAAACTTTAAGTCCCTTATAAAATCTTATCTAAGTAAACAAATGGAAATCCATTGTCTAATAAGCCTGACCTACTCTGAAAAAAGAAAAAAAAAATTAAACAAATACCAACTCAAATAACTCTAAAACTAAAATAGGAATTTGATATGGCCCTTCTAGAATCACACAGTGTTAAGGGAGAATATTGAATAGATAAAGTCACACGGATAAGGTCAAGTGAGTTAGTGTCAACAACACCTCTTTGATTAGAGTTCTGGAAGTGAAGGGGAAAGGTCTTCAGAGAGACAATGATGAATGCCTCAAGTTAGAGTAAATAAGTTTATAGAAAAAGTAGGCATCATCTCTTTAGGGTGTTTTATTTCCTTCCATCATTAGGAAAATTTAACCCATATCATAGAGGTACATTTTCAGATTGCTTAAATCAAAACCCGCCTTCAATGACAAAACAGCCTCCCAGCAACTGTTGCTATGATACCCTTCCCTACCTTTTGCCTTCATCCTGGCATCCATGAGCATCCTTGATGCTTTTTTTCCCATATTATTTTTTATCTTCTTTCAAGACCTAGCACATAATATCCCTCTTGTTTATCTGTTGCTGTCCTGATCATCTGCATGGTATTCTTGCCCCCAATCTCTCCTTCTCTTTGGTTCATCCCACATAACATTAACGGAGTGTGCGCCCTGAAACAAACAAAGCCAATGTTCTTCTCTTTGAACACAAAAAATACCCCTAAACTTCAATGATTCCCCAAAGGCTACCCAGTCACATTCAAATTCCTTAGCAAACCATATTCCACTCAAAATCAAAATATTTTGATGCTTTGTTACACTCTCCTTTGAACAAAAAGGTGTTATTTATGCTTTACTACAGAAGTCTATGGTAAAATGAAAAAACATTGCAGTGGAAATTGCTATCCTCGATTTTGAAACAAAGTTCCTTTGCTATCTTTAAATTGCTGACAATGTAACTGATAATATCCTCTGTGGCCGAAGAGGTAACTTTTGGAGGCTGTCTACATTTCAGAAGATTGTAGGAAACAAATTTTCACACATGTTTTAAATCAAGCTTATTTATAATATTCAAAGCATCTAAATTTTTATTTATTTGGTTTTCTTGAGTGTTCAAATACTGAAAAAAGTATAATAGTCTCAACAATTATAGAGTTTCTCATATTCTAGGTACATTTTGTTAGTTTGTTTTAATATTTTGCCATGTTTTAATGTTCAGTGAACAAATGTTCATCAATCATAACTTTTTAAAATAAATATTTTTCATGTAATTTTATAAATGAAATCTATGCTCAAATATTGAATAACAAAAATAAGAAAATAAAATTCATCCTATGAAATAGAAGTAAGCACTGTTCAGATCTTGGTTTATAGCCTTTTATATATTTTATACATATATCTGTACCAGTTTTCTAAGACTAGTTTCACAACATATTTACTGCTTTTCAATCAGGTTTTTTTTTTCACTTAACATTATATGTTCCATGCTTGACACCTTTACTAATTGAAAATTATTCTGCAAGATCACTTCCTAGCTGTGAGACCCTAGGAGAGTAACTGAGTATCTCTGTGATTAAATTTTTTTATCTGAACTATAGAGATGAAAATAGTACTTTCCTCTTAGGGCTCTTGAGAGGATTAAATGAAAAGTACCTAGAAAACATAGTATGCACTATAAAATAATAATAATAACATGCTGTTATTATTATTATGCAAAAGTAAATAATTTTTCTGGAATAGTATATGGCATGTACACATTTTATTATTAGGTTGAAAACAATCTATGTGAAATGTAGGGGTTTGCTTAAATTATCAAACACTGACAAAAAGTCAAATAGAAATTTACAATGATATTGTAGAGTGTTATTTACAAAGAATAATGTTTAAAATACATTGTTAATTGGAAAAAGTAGGTAAGTTATTTACATAATATACATAAATAACTAGTCTAAATAAAGTTTTCCTGCCACTCAGTTGTTTCTCATTTTTCTACAATATAGATTGCTAGTGCTGTAAAATTTACTAAATTATAAAGTGAAATATAGTTGGTGAAAATTATTTACAATACTTATGACTAACACAGAGTTAATTTCTTTGAATATCAAAGGTTATTATGAGCGACCAAGAAGCCCTTAAAGTTCCCCTCAGTTTGACTAAAATTTAGACAGGCTTCTTCCTGCCTCTAGGTCCCTGACTTCCCTTTTCTTAAAGCAATTTAATTGTAAGGTCAATGTAATTGTAAATCCTTTCTCTACCCAAAGCCTCTTGACAGTTTTTAAAGCCAGAACTCTCTTTCTCAAGGGTCTGAGAACTCTCTCTTTCAAATATAATCATCAAGGAAGATAGTGCCCCTATCTGCTAGTTTCTGTGGGAGAGTAGGAGCCTAACTTTGGCAAGAGACTTACCCCAAATTGTAAAATTATCTCCAGCAACAAAGATATAGGAAAGTGCTTTTCCTTTAGGTAAGGCCAATAGCAAACACAGGTGACCTATGATCCTCCCCAACCCCAGGTCTTAAAAACTTTCCAGACTTTTGTTTCAGCATGACTGGGTTATCCACACTTGATCTGTTCTCTCTTCCCTCTTGCTGGCAATTTTATCAAAATAAAATCAACTTCTGTTTGCTTATCTTGTCCTGTGAGTTTTTATTTTTTAAAGCTTTCTGTTTGTTCATTTTTTTCTTTTTTGAGGAAGATTGGCCCTGTGCTAACATCTGTTGCCAATCTTCCTCTTTTTCTTTTTTTTCTCCCCAAAGCCCCAGTACATAGTTGTGTATCATAGTTGTAGAGTTGTAGCTCTTCTATGTGGGACGCTGCCTCAGCATGGCTTGATGAGGGGTGAGTAGATCCGTGCCCAGGATCCAAATTGGCTAACCCTGGGCCACTGAAGCAGAACTTTCGAACTTAACCACTATGCCACTGGACCTTCTTTAACAGAGTCACAGTGGTTCTGGATTCTTACTGCTTATTGTATAATTTGGGGCAAGTGACATGGTTAAACTTTAATTTATAAATAGGAATTTATAGCACTTCCCAAGCAGGGTGGTTGTCAAGATCAAAGATAATGTATGTAAAGTATTCTACAGAATGATGCATAGGAAGTGCTCAGTGGAGTTTAGAAATAAGATTGTCTAAGGGTTTGAACAGGCAATTAGAAAATTTATCTGCCAATTAACGCTTGAAAAAATGTTCCATGTCAATTGTAAATTTTTAAAAAAATGCAAGTTTAAATAGTGAAACGTCAGTTTCCAGCAATCAAAATGGCATAGATTTTTTTTTTTAAATGTCTCTATAGAGTTGGCAAGTGTTTGGCAAAGCAAATATTCTCATATGCTGGGGGTGGAAATATAAATTGCTATTATCTTTCTGGAGGGCAGTATGACAATAAGTATGAAAAATCTTTAAATTATGCCTACCTAGCAATTCCGCTTTTAGGGCTAAGAAATAGTTTGACATTGGTAGATGTTAATCAACACCGATGTTTATCCCAGCTCTATTCCTAACAATGAAAAATTGGAACCAACCTAAGAAACCAAATTATAAGAGATAACTTAAATAAATGATTGTACTACATCAGAGAATATACTATGTAAACATTTAGAATCACATTTAAAACCCTTTTATAGTTTGAGAAAATTTTCATGATAAATGTGCAGTGAAAAAAAGTAAAATAATTTATATATTATAATTTATACGCTCTATATCAAGGGAGCTAGTTAGCAGTCTAAAATATATCATGCAAAACATTAACTGTGATTATCATCTTTTCAGTTTTCTGCCATTTCATAACTAATCACAAAAAATGTGAAAATGATCAAAGTAATCAGCTTTGCTATTCATCCTCTAGTTAAAAAGTGGGATTTCCTTTTAGGCCATTATTTTTATAATAGGAATTAAAATAATTATTTCTATATTGTTTGATGTCTTCTTTTTAGGCATTCCTTGTTTCTTTTTTTTTAGCTTTTTTGACTTTATTCCTATGAATCCTCATTAACTCCTTTACATAGGTCAATGGTGAATTGTGTTATTCCCCAGTTAATATAATATTTACCACTATATTTTATATTTGTAAGACAATCCCACACCCTGAATGGACATTTTTTTTCTTATGCATTTTTTTCATTTAGGGGTCAATGGTATTCCTAAAATTAGACAGTACTATTTAATGTTGCCATAGAATCAGCAATCTACCAGTCAATTCAGCCAGTATACTAGTGGGAGACTGGAAGATAATCTTTTTTTTTTTTTTCTGAGGAAGATTGGTCCTCAGCTAACATCCATGCCCATCTTCCTCTACTTTATATGTGGGATGCCTGCCACAGCATGGCTTATAAGCGGTGCGTAGGTCCGCGCCTAGGATCCAAACCTGCAAACCCTGGGCCGCCGAAGCAGAGCACGCAAACTTAACCACTACACCACCAGGCTGGCCTGTGGAAGGCGATCTTTTAATAGGTACATTTGACTTGTTGGTTTATTTCTCTTCTCTACATGGATAAAACTTAAAACCACTAACTGCATATCGCCTGTTGAAGTTAAGACCTCTCATCTAAGAAATATCAAAATAACATGGACTCACTATAGGTTGGTGATGATGTTAATAAAGACTCATATGGAGGATTTTATTTGCTCAGAATATGTAAAAGTATTGTTTTCCTCTCCAAATCAACATTTCCCTTTAAATTCCTAACGCTCGATTTTATTTAAGGCATGTTTATATGGTAAGTCAGCTGACATAAATGGCATATCATGAAACTGTTTCACGTGACTCATGTGGGGATACAAACATTCAAGGACTTAAGAGCACAATGAGAAAGCAAGTTCAGACCCAGAACTTCCAGAGAACTGCTGAAGATCACATTACCTTTTGGCTGAAAATTAAAATGACACCTGGAAAATATAACTACCCTTTTCAAGGGGCAGAGCCCAAATCTAATAATCTCCTTACTAATATCATTTTGGCCCTAAATAGAATAGTTTATTTAATTTGGGTAAAGAAACAGGCAGTATCAATTCATTTATGTGGCATGTATACTGTTTTCTTTGATACTATAGTGATAATTTTAGAATGAGTAATTACTTAAGGATGATAACATTCCTTTTCACAGACTCTTATTTGAAGCTAGACGAATATAAAGATTTGTAAGAATGAACGCTTGAACGCTAAGGTAAATCTGATTGACTTCTGTAAAATTCTGAGTGTTATGGATTATTTAAATACCTATCTGCTCATTTTTCATTTTGAATTAATGTTAGACTTATAGAAAAACTGCAAAAAGGTAGAGTTCCCTTATACTTTCACCCAGATTCCCCTATTGTTAACAGCTTCTAAAACCATAGAACAATAATAGAAATGAGGAAATTACAGGGATACAATATTTTAAACTGACTTACTGATACTTTTTGAATTTTTCCAGTTTTCCCTAATTAATACACCGTTCAGGTCCAAAATCCAATCCAGCATCCTACATTGCATTTAGTTGTCATATCCCTTTAGGCCCCTCCAATCTGTGACAATTTCTTAGACTTTCTTCTTCTAACATGAATGTGACAATTTTGATGAACACTAGTCAATTATTTTGTAGAATGTCCCTCAATTTCGATTTATCTGATGTTTTCTCATGACTATACTGAAGTTAGGGATTTTTGGTAAGAATCGCCCAGAAGTGATGTTGAGCCATTCTCAGTGCATCCTATCATAAGGTACATGATGTTATTCTGAATTATTATATCCTTGCTTTTCGGAGGATGAAATGTCCTCGGAAATGTCATAAAGGTAACTGTTGGCAAGTGACTATCTCAAAATGTTGTTCAACTGAATAATTCATATTTATGCCTATGATGCCTGATGAAAAATTATCATTAAGAAAAACCAACCATGTTTTTGGAAGCTAACTCTTCATTTTTCAAATATAGATAGCAACTTTTTTCTATTAAGCTGAAAGTGAGGCTAATGTATGATACAAATAAACAAAAACAACCAGAATGGTGCATCATCAGGAGAGAAATCTCTGTATTGATATTTGGGACTTTAGGGGAGGCAGAAAACTAATAAGATATATGTAGTTCAGTTACCAGGAACCGAGTGAATTTAAAGCTATAGCAAAATTAATTGACTGGTGTTTTGATATTAATTTATAGCAACTCCAAAAACTATACCCATAATTTTACATATTAAAGAAACAGATATAATATTGAATTTGAAGAGATGTCTAATTTGATTAAGTGGGTAGAGAATAAAAGAACGTATTTTCAAAAGCATTTCTCCAAACCTAAAATGAAATACAAAGAACAGGCATTAGGGTAAATTGAAATATTTTTAATATTTTAAATTTTATTGTCACTCTTACTATTGGAAGTTCCCACCATCTAACCTAAGAAACAGACTCCCTTGGTATATCTGGGGTGCAATTTATTTCTTTAAATTGGGATATCCAAGAATTAATAGACACAACTTATGCTCTGCCGGTGGAGAAAATGCAGGTGGAGTTTGGGACACTCACAGATTTGTACTTGTATTGCTGTAGGCCAGCCCCAAGTCCCAGTAAAGGTCAAATAACTTAGCTAAAACGCACATTTTACTTGATTTCATCCAACCCCCTCCCACTCTGCACTTCAAACTGAGGTGGGTCGTGGCTGGAGCAGCGATTCAGAGACCAATGAGAGCTTGACTGCTTCCTGCTTGTCCTTACGTCCCTTCTCCTATGTCTTGTGGGAACAAGGCCAGCAGGGATTTGAGATTATAGAGGATGAAACGTGCCTGATTTTGTAGCGAAAAGTCCTTGAACATGAGTGTAAACTGCGTAAGTGCAGCACTTTCAGCACAATTCACAATTAGCACAACAGCTTGTTGGCATTAAAACTAACGACACATGTCTTTTGAAGTAACTATAATACACAGACTTGGGTTATACTAAAATCAAGATTTGTTGTCCATGGAAGATGTGCTATGCACCCCCAAAGGTGAAAATTCATGTATGCTTTTAAATTAGAGATTCAAAATCCACTTATACATTTTGCTGACTTGCATGAAAACCATCATAGAGTATCCTCTCTAGCATTGCCCACGTAGAAGGCAAATTCCATTTTCATTTATTCTTAATTAAGTATGAAAAGGAAAAGATAATAATATAACCTCCTGTCTGCTGTTTTTTTCAGGGGAATGTGTCCCACTAGCTTAAGGCTCCCCATACCCTCCATTACTCCTACTTTGCTATTTTCTGAGCTTTCCCAGACTCTGTGTACCCTAGTGCCTCTGCCCTCCCTTTTCCTTATTAATGTCAGATCAGCTAAGTCCATTCACGCTCAGGTCAAAAGTGAGAGGGAAACCATACATCTATGGATGGTTCAACCATGGAGCCAAGAACACACAATAAAGGAATGTCTTTTCAGTAAATGGTGTCAGGAAAACTGGACAGCCATGTGCAAAAGAATGAAAGTAGACCATTATCTTACATGATACACAAAAACTAACTCAAAATGGATTAAACACTTGAATGTAAGACCTGAAACCATAAAACTCCTAGAAGAAAATATAGGCAGTACAGTCTTTGACACTGGTCTTAGCAGTATCTTTTTGAATACCATGTCTACTCAGGCAAGGGAAATAAGAAAAAAATAAACAATTGGGACTACATCAGACTAAAAACTTCTGCAAGGCAAAGAAGACCACGAATAAAACCAAAAGACCATCAACTGGGAGAAAATATTTGCAAATCATGTATCTGACAAGGGGCTAATTTCCAAAATATATAAAGAACTCATACAACTCAACAGCGAAAAACAAAGAACCCAAGCAAAAAATGGGCAAAGGATATGAACAGACATTTTTCCAAAGAAGATATACAGATGGCCAACAGGCACATGAAAAGATGTTCAACATCACTAATTATTAGGGAAATGCAAATCAAAACTACAATGAGCTATCACCTTACACCTGTTGGAATGGCTATAAATAACAAGACAAAAAATAACAAATGTTGGAGAAGATATGGAGAAAAAGGAACCCTCCTACACCACTGGTGGGGATGCAAACTGGTGCAGCCACTATGGAAAACAGTATGGATACTTCTCAAAAAATTAAGAATAGAAATACCATATGATCCAGCTATCCCACTACTGAATATTTATCCAAAGAACATGAAATCAACAATACAAAGAGATTTATGCACCCCTATATTCATTGCAACATTATTCACAATAGCCAAGATGTGAAAGCAACCCATTCAATGGATGAATGAATAAAAAAGATGTGGTATATATATACAATGGAATACTACTCAGCCATAAAAAAGACAAAATTGTGCCATTTGCAACAACATAGATGGATGTTGAGAGTATTATGTTAAGTGAAATAAGCTGGACAGAGAAAGACAAACACCATAAATCTCACTCATATGTGGAAGATAAACAAACACGTGGATATGGAAACAGATTAGTGGTTACCAGAGTGGAAGAAGATGGGGGGAAGGGCAAAAGGAGTAAAGGGGCACAATGTATGGTGATGGATGAAAATTAGACTATTGGTGGTGAGCAAGATGCAATTCATACAGAAACTGATATATAATAATGTACACCTGAAATTACACAATGTTATAAACCAATATGACCTCAATAAAATAATTAAAAAAAAATGAGAGATAAAATGACCACCACACACAGGCTTAAGACATTTTACAAGGGACTAAAGGGTAAAAAACAATAATAATAAAAGTAATTGTAGTTTCCCAGGTTTCAGCTGATAAAAGAGGTGGTCTTACCAGCATCTTTAATTTCCCATCTAGTAGACATTGGCCATGGAAGGAGAATAAAACTTCTCATGCTATTATAGAAGGCATTTAGTCTTCACATCGTGATGACCTCAAATGTGATCTGCACAATTCTTCCACAAAAAATCTAATTAATAAGATTTTCCTTTCTGATCTCTTTGAACAATGTATTTGAAATTACCGTTATACTATTAAACACTATATACTGCCTGGTATTATTTACATATTCATTTAAAATCAATTTCTGTCTAAAAAGGTTTTGAGGTGGCCAACCAGAAGAGCATAATACAAGTCAGTTGATTTAAGAGAAATGGAGGCCAGAACCAAAAAAAGAGACCAAATAAAATACACTAAGAGCAAACGCTAATATAGTTGTTGTTATCAGAGATCAAGAATCTTCTCTTCATGGTAATTTCATCTATATGAGTCATTTAAAATTTTTAATATTTAAAAATATTATGCATACAAAGAAAATGTGTTACCAAATCAGCATGAGTTGAAAGAATACATGTGAGTTTATCTTAATTGGAGTAATGTTAGAGGTTAAATTACTCCAACTACATAAAAACATACGGCATTGAAATAAACCATTGGGTTCTAATACTTATATTAACTTTAGCTTCTTTGATATTTCATCTCTGTCATTATTTGACAGATATCTGATAGAGCTATTGAAAAAGCTGTGCTGTTTTGTAAGTACACAAGTTAATAACAATAAAAAACACAGACTTTGCTTCATGTCATGGCAAAACATTACCTTGTCTCATTTCTGATTAGTTTTATTAAAAAAAAAAAACTCTACAGAAAGAATATTCAAGTAACCTCATAAATTTATTACTAAAAGCACTATCTGCTGGTTATTAGAAACTGATGCGTTTCAATCTGTCTCTCTTCAGATTCTTTGATAAAAGAATAGGAAAACATTTCTCTCTTGCATGCCTGCACACATTCCCCTCTGCATAGTGAAGTTGCAAGCCTAGAGAAACAGGAGGTAGATTTTATTGGTAAAATGTTTTAGTCTATGTGTGTGTGCATGCAATGGAAATCGATTTTTCAGCTTGCCTTTTATTGGAAATCTTAGGTATATAAACGAGACTATTTTCTCTTCTAAATGAGTCTTACATAACCAAAAGGCAATTGTTAGTTCAGGAAGTGCAGAGGCCTCCCCCATGGGAGATGTTACAAAATCTAAATTGAAGTATTTTAACTAGCCCAGGCTGTAGCCTGATTCTAGCCCACAGTAGGTTCTAAATAAGTGTCGGCTGAGTGAAGAAAGGAAAAATAAATTGGTAGCTATGACTCGATGAGAGATAAGATGAAACTGAGGGGGAAAACCCTCATATTTTATATTCATTAGATAGATATTTTTAACCATGCCAAAATCTGATGTGTGAATTCAGCATTAGCAAGGGAAGAGGGATGCTTTTTATTTTTAAAGTAAGATAGTCATGCAAAGAATAAATTTAGAATTTTTTGGGATTTAAAGAATGTGGCAAGGTATTAATTCCGGGAAGTTTAAAAGACTTTTAGTGTAAGCATTTGACCTAATAGATGATAAACACAGAAGACAGAAATCTTCCGCTGCTACATAGCTCTGTTGTAAATGCAATAGAACTTATTTTCCACATTCTCTTAAAAGGATTGAATTAGATTATTCCAAATTGAAATTTAAGATAGGAAATTCTGAGCTGTAGGAGGGAAAAGGATTTTTTTAAATTTTTTAATTTATTTGTATTAATTTCTTCCCTATACAGATGGAGAAATTGAGTTTCAAGGGTAATCAAGGTAAACTCTACACAGGTAGAATTGGTGAAGTTGACTTTTGAATTCAAGCCCTTTGTTAACAAAAACATTGTTTTTCAAATTTATGAAGAAGGCTCACAATTATACCAGTACTTTTTCCTAGGAGGGAGGTGAGAGGAAGTGGGTAGGTGAGGGTTGATACAATTTCTCCAATTACAAGAGTAAGCTCTAAGCTTCCCTATGATGTTATTTTACCACTCCTCTGATGTGACCTAAACATACTTTTTTAAGTAAAATAAATTGACATTAAGAACATTTACTATGCATCCGGCTCCTCTAACCATTTTGAGAATAAATTCAGTATTTCAAGATGGGATCCCATACCACAGTTGAACTAAAAATGATCTGCTTTCACTAAATGATAGGGCAAATTTAACAATTCATTCAACAGACACTTTCCAAAAATGTTGGAACATTGCCGAATTCAATGGGGAGAAAAAAATGCATTCATACAAACTCTTTAGGTGATGATAAAAATAAGTGCTTGGCATGGCTTTAGGGCGAAGCTGCTTCTGCCAGGAACACTTACCTAGTTCTAGGGTAAAAATAACCTTCACAGATCCCAATGTCAATCAGAGGTCTTCATCAAACAGGTGTCAAAATTAGTTTAAAAAAGTGAAATACCTAGAGTCCACACACAGTTTTAAAAATCCATCTGATTTTAGCATACATATGCCAGAGAAGGCCCAAGACTGAGAGTTGGGACTTTGGGACTACATGATGGCTCTCTTTTTCTGTAATGTTTGTTGCATATAACCAGTTGTGCAAAATAGAATTACAGCACTCAATATTTGTTACCTAGACATTTATATTAACAACAACACTATAATAGCAAAAATTTTTAGTGAAAATTCATTGGTTGTCCATCCAACATCATCGTCTCTCAACAGCATCTAGAAGTTCCTTGGGAGAACCACCCTTTTCCCATTGTATCCAAGACACAAGGTTAGGCAACACTGGCTTCTGGGGAGAGCTCTGATTATCACACCAGCCTCTGTTCTTCTGCTCCTCTTGCCTGGATGAGCACTAGCCCAGATCTTTGCAATTGCCTCACGGCAGTCTTCTGTCCACTTTGCTTCCTGACAAAGTTATTCTGAAAAGAGTAAATCCAGAACTTCCTTCCCCAAAATTTGTTTAGTGGTTTGAAGAGGAACACTCACTCTAAACCGGAAAGAGGCCAGCACCCTCACTGTCTGCCACCATCTTTAGATCACGAAGGGATCTAGCCTTTAGATAAAGCTGCTGTTGCAGAAAAACAGAGTTGGAAAATTTCTGAGTCCTGGAGAACATTGCTCTAACCTTTGCCTGGAGTCCACCTTACATTGGACTTTCCAGTTGCATGAACCAACCATTTCTGTTTATTGCTTATGCCAGTTTAATCTAGGCTTTCTGCACAGCATCACATAATCACAATGGCAATGACAGTAATTATTATTATTTGAGTATTTCCTAACTGAAAGGTATTATGCTAAATGCTGCCCTGAGAGGCAGCTGCTTTTATTACCTTCATTTCATTGATAAGGAAACAGATTTGGAGAGGTTAACTGACTTGCTTAAGATTACACATCTAACAAATTGTCAGAGCTACAATTCAAATGGCATCTTTCTGATAATAAAGTCCCACTCTTAAACCTTACGCTATGGGTGTCCTGGATGAGAGCACGGTTGTGAAGAAAAGTCATCCTGGGCTTAAATATTCGCTTCACCATTATTAGCTGTGTGACCTTGGGCAAGTTATTTAACCTCATTACATCTCAATTTCTTCAAATATAAATTTGGAAAATAATGGTCCCTAACTTAAATGAGGATTAAAGGAGTTAATACATATGAAGTGCTTAGAAAAGTACCTATATAACAGTCATCACTTGAAATATATTAGCTCATTATAATTACTAGTGATAAAGTTAATTCATATAGCTGGACCCACAAAAAGGAGGCTGTCCCAGTGGCCCAGCCCACTTCACAAATCTAAACAATAGAGTATAAAGACTATAAAAGACTATAAAACTTGCTCTTGCCCAAAATCCCTCAGGAAGATGCTCCACTGTTTGTGAGGCACTGTACTCTCCCCATCCATGGATTGTTTTCCCTTGAATAAAGGACATCTAATTCATTACTAAATTGTTTTAGTTCTGTCATTTGACACTAGGCTTGACAAAATTTTTTTCTGAATTTGCTTATGAGCATTTAGTAGTTTTCATGAAAAAGTTTTCAGATTAGGTTTCCTACCAACAGCATACAGATTCTTTAGGCACATCATCGCTGCCTAAAAACAGCTCTAAATAAAGCTCAGCTGGAAACATAGGGTTGTCATAGAGCTCAGATAAGAAAGGCTGCAATATTTCTGGTTTTTTCTTCTTATCCTATGTATATTTTACTTTATTGATTTTTTATCCCCAACAAATATTTATTGAGAGTTTAGCTTGTGTAAAGGAGTTTTGGAGAAGGGGGACAGAATAGCAAACATAAAGCAGATAAGGTTTTTACTTTCATGGAACTTAACAGTCTTGTGGGGCGTGGGAGATAGACACTTAAATAGGGAAGCTCACACACACACACAAATACATTTCTGAGGGAAGTGCTACAAAAGTAAAGTGTAGCGTACTGTGAGAGCAGATAAATAGAGGCTCAAATCTAGTCCAGGAAACAAGAGGAGGGTCCCCTGAAAATAAGACTTTTATCTAGAACTAGCTTCATCTGGAGAAAAGTGTGTAGGAGAGAGACAACAGCGTGCACACAGCCATGAAGCAGGAAGCAATCTCTTGCTTTCAGGCAACTCGAACATCCTCCTGTAGCTCAAGCAAAGTGAGGTAGGGGATGTATAGCTAGGAAAGTGGCTGGAGAGGTTGACACAAAACAGATCAGACGACATGTTGTAGGCCATTTTATAGATTTATGAATTCATCCGAAGAGTCTTAAGTAAGGTCATTTTGTTTTTTAAAGAAGTCACTGACTGTCTTGTGGAGGATAGATGGGAGAGGCATACAAGTGGCTTTGTGAAAAATAATTAGGAGGATATATTAGTGGTCTTGAAGAGCAAAACTCTTGCCTTGAACCAGGGTGATAGTAGAGTGATAGAGGAAAAGTAGCTGAATCAATAATTATTTAAGAATTTGAATTCATAAGACTTGGTGATGAACTAGATATAGTTGGTGGAATAGATGCTGTGGTGCTCATCCAAATCGCCTCTACTGGACCAGCTGCTGTTTAAACTGGCTGCTAGGCTCCCAGCTAATATACCTTCTACAGAGAAATTCGAGAAGCTGCTTGGAAGTTAAATACCACTCCTCATTCTTCACACCCACATCCCAAGCCAGTGACTGACAGTCTCCAAGGACCGTCTGCCTTGACACAGAATATCTTATGTATCCAAACCCCTGTCTCAGTCGCTGCTTCTAGGGAACCCCAAATAAGACAGCTGGGAGGTTGGCAAAGATTCTCATCTTTCTGGCCAAAGCAACTTTTACTTGCACTGGAGGTAGAGCTGGTTATGGAGGTTAAACATGTGAGTTCAGTTTGGGACATACTGCGTTTGAGACCCATCTGAGCCAACCAAGTAGAGATGTCAAGTTTTTGCTTAGCTATAGAAGGTTCTGGACCTCAGAAAGGAAAGGAAATAAAATTAGATTGTATAGATGTCATAAAAAGTAAATGCAGCACGGGAATGGGAGAAAGAATAGCATGAGAAAAAGGTCAAGGCTCCCCTCAAAGACTTGGAATTACCAGTGAGTCATTTGCTGAGAGAATTCTCTCCACTTCTTCTTGGCGAGCCCTTTCATGTTGAAGTTTGGGAGCTTTATCCTTTTGGTTTGTTTTGGTAAGGCCACTCTTTCTGAAGTGATACCAACTATTTTTGCAGCCTTCAGCTTTTGTACTGTGTACTGGTAAAAATTGTGTGAAAGCTTTTTTTCCTGGGCAGTGCACTGGCTTTATCTGGGGTTGATTCCGGCAGAAGAAATGTTATGGGTCATGTTTCAACCACTCATAGTTTACCTTTTTATCATCAAAATAGATCACTCCTCTCCCCACCTCTACTTCAAATAGGATCTATAGAATCTAATCTTATTGCTGCTCAATGGAATGAAAGATACTGCATTATATCCTGCAGGACTCATTTCCTTTTCTCTGTTACTATCTTGTCACAAAAATGTCATGTTTACTTCATGCAGGTTTGATACTATCATTTGACAAAATTTTTTTCCCTGATTTTGCTTATGAGCTTCCATTTCCCTTACGTGCCTGTTTTAATTTCAGAATGTAAAAAGTTCCCTAAACCTGGACATGAGCTGTGTCTCTGCTGCAAGACATATCTTAGGTGAATGGAAGATTTTTTTGTTTGTTTCATTTTGTGTTTGAATCTACAGTTCTCTTCTCTAAGGTGGATATAGTAAAGGAGTAGGGGAAGGATTTTCCTCCTAAATTAAATGTGGAGGACATCTTATCACCTAGATGCAAGGATAGCAATCAAGCTAATTATTTGTATTAGACTATATAAATACTATAGAACCAGGGTAACACTGTGAATCAAATAACTTCTGGGTCTAATCACACTGAACAAAATATAAAAAGTTATAAAAGATCTAAAAAAAACATGGAGTAACCTGAGAATGTGATACAAATTGTGTTTTTTATATAACTTCAAGACTCTCTGTTCCTACAGCTCCCCTTACAACACATGACTTAGGTGGGTGTAGAGCTCTCTTTTCCAGGGTAATTAGTAACATATCAATAACAATGCAAAGCTATTTGGCTATGGGTAAGAAAGACTATTATGTAAAACTGTTCCTTAGTCATGGTACATTTTGTATTGGAAAAAGTAACTTAAATTCTCTATAGGTAACAGAGAGAAAGGAAGCACAATAGGTCATAAGTTGGGTGGGTAGGGATAAAGCAGAGAGGAGTTGAGGGATCCCTTAGTTTTCTGTGTAAATATAGCATTTTGGAGTGACGTCATTTGTCATTTGCCTTCTACTTTTCCTTTGTTCAATTATAGGTGGGCCTCCCTTCTCTAGGCAGCATGTTTTTGGGGGGACAGGGAGCCCAGTGATAGTCACATGGGTATCCCCTTCAAAAAAAATCACAGTAGCTGGTGTGTAGAAGGAAAAATGTAAGGAGAAATGCAAGTGAAAATTGGTAAAAAGGGACAAAAAACAGAATAAATGAAAATAAGAAGTCAGCCAGAATAAAAAGAGTAAAGGAAGAGAGGTAGTGAGGAGGAGAGAAAAGGAGAGGGAATTTTAAAGGGAGGGGGGCAGGGCAGTCATGGGGAAGAAACAGTGAAGACAGAGAACAAAGGAGAAGAGAGGTGACAACACAGAGGGAAAGAAAGGCCACTTGGTGGATTTGTCGTTTCACGGATTTATATCTAGAATCCGCCTTTTATCAAAATACAAGTGTTGAGAGACATGGCATTGCATTTCTTATTATATACCATGCTAAACCCTTGGTGACTGCTTATTTTTGGTAATAAAAGTTATAATTTCAGCAAAGAGGTTTTATCCATTAACTCCATAGCCTGCTTGATATAACCTGAGATTACGTTAAATTTAAGGTCCAAGTGAGCTCAAAGGTGTAGGTGAAGGTTTTGCTATTAGGTCTGACAGAATAATAGCTCTCTGTAAAATCCCGGCCACATAAAACCTCTGCTCTGGCAGTCATAGCAACCTTGCCAGCTTCGGATGTGATTGCTGCCAGAGAGTTCACTGATTTTTCCATGGAGAATCCTGAAGCTTGCTGTTTGGGTTGACATTTTTACAACTGTGTAGTTGAAAAGGGAAATTTCCAGTAAGGGGAGTAGGTGTCATCTTTCTTTCTCCCCTCCCTCCCTTCCTTCTTTCCTTTCTTCCTTCTTCCACATTCTCTCATCCTCTTTCTTTCATTGATCTCATGATCCATGAGAACATTTTCAGGTCACAGTTTGAGGATATGTATAAGGATTGGAGCTTTACAATGACAGTTTCTAAAACCATAACTTCCCCACCATATTATACATTCATGAGCAAAATGTGAAGCCCTGGGGGAGTGTGCAGTGAGCTATGATCTATGGTTTACAAGTGCTGTCATTGGGAGAAGTTACACAAGACTCTTCACATAACTCGGCAGGTGATTTATTCCTGTTTGGGGATTTCAGGCTGTACCATAGCACATAAATTGAAATAAGCTGATGAATGGCTTCTATATTTCAGGCCTGGTATCTCAAAAGGCACTGGGCACGCTCTACATATAGACTTCCTTGGAGCAGAGATCTCTTGAGAGCGAAGTGAGACAGAACAGACCAAATGGTCCAACAGCTACCTGGGAACCTTGACCTGGTACCTTCAGTGTTTCTGATTTGAGTTTTCACACATGTAAAATTTGGAAAATAGCCAGGATTTTGTGACGCCAGATGAGATGGCCACTGAACGTTAACATCCACAGTCTTCTTCCAAGGTTAGAGAGCTTAGGTAGCTTGTCTCAGCATAAGACTAACCCTAGGACAGCCACCTGCTCATCACAGAAGCAGCTGTGTTGCTCCACTGACTGGTTAAAATACATTCAGCTATGAGTAACTTTACAGAACTCAGCCCAACCTACCAGAAAATTACTCCTGTAAAATTGTACCTTTACCTCTTTCTAATCAAAAATAGGTTTTCATTCATTAAATATTTAACTGAGTGTCTAATATGTGCTGGGCTGGGAATTCTTCCAGGTGAAGAATACTGGTGTGAATAGAATGGAAACAAAATCTTATTCTCAGGGAATGTACATTCTAGAAGGAGCGATCAGCAATTTAAACAAAAAGAACATGTAGTATAGTGAAAACTATAGCATGTTTAACAGTGCTAAGTGTTAAGGAAAAACAAGCCTGGGAGGGCTCCCTGCAGCTCTGCAGCTCCAAAACTGCATCCACTATGTTCCCCAGCCTGAAGGTGCTCAGGGCTGGTAGGGTGTCAGGCACATCAACAAATAACGGTGCACAGGCCATAGGTGCCTTCACAACAAATGCACAGGATGGTGTGGGAGGGAAGTGGAGAGGATATTCACCTCTGACTATAATGTGCGTGAGATAGAGAAGAAAATAAAGAAAAATTTCTTAGAAGTGGTTGGCACTTGTGGGGGTCTTGAGAGATGTATAGGATTTTTTCCAGATGGCCTGAGTAGCCAGGGGTATTACAGGGGTAATTATTATTATAAGAATAAACTGAATAATCCTATTCAGCCAGAAGTTGTGAGTTTATTTTGGCAAGGAACAGTCAGGAAGCTAAAAGAATGGACTGGGCTTGACTGGAATGTGGGAAGCGGGTAAGAAGAGCAAGGAAGGCCGGATCAGATCACGCCAGCTCCTCTTCCCTCCAAACAACACACTTGATTTGGCTGGACCTTTGGGTGAAAGAATGACTGGCTCAGATTCGTATTTTAGAAGTGCCACTTGGTAAATGTCACTTGGAGAGGGGTGATCTGGAGGCGCAGGACTGTAGGTGGGGAGATCGCTTGATCAGAACAGACTAGGCATTCAGCAAAAGTTTGGGAGTTGTTCTGGTATTTAATTATTTGCTTTCTTAAACTTGGTAACTTATAATGTGCCCACATGGTTCAAAAGCTAACTACTCACAGAATGAGCTGACATGCATCCAATTAATAATGCTTTATTCAATAGTGTTGATTGCAATCAAAATAGTGATATTTAAAATATTACTAATTGTTTATATTTTGTTGAGTGGGGAGAGAAGTGATCCTTCAGAGCTTCATCCTACACTAAATGAAGAATAATAACTTGATAAGCTGCCATCCAAAACTATGCTTACAAAGAATTTTAATGATGTAAAAAAATTCCTACAGCATGTGAAATAAAATGAAAATGAACTGTATTTATAATCTGGTTTCTATTGTATATGTATGTGTATGTATCTGTATATTTATAATATATATATTTATAAACATATGAATAAAATATGACATTTTATAGTTGCTGTCTTTAGGTAATTGGATAATGAGTGGTTTCTTTTTTTCTTTTACAAGTATCTAGGTGGTCAACAAAAACCTGTTCTAAACTTTCTATCAGTAAAACCACTTATTTGAAAAAATAAAATATTGGAAGCTTAATGTATTTAATTCTTTTCAAGGTGGAATCAATTTCAAAGCCCAGCATTTCATAATACTTGTTATGTTATAGGACAAGGAAATGATTAAGTTGTCAAAACATCAATATGGTACTTTATCTATTACAGAAATAAAGCAGGTGACTCAAATCAAGATTTCTCTATATACTTTTGTTCATTAAACTCTTTGGAAAGCAGCAATAATCTATTTTTTAAAGAATGGTTATGTAATTTGAAAGAAAAAAGGTAAAACTGGTGGTAGGATCTAAAGATGCAAAGAAAACACAGCTTTGAATCTAACTCAGACAGTATTTTTATCTTGTTTTCTCTTATTCTCTTTCTCTACAGTTCTCTTTCCAGTTTGCTTTCTTCTTCATGTTAAGGTTATTCTCTCTCACTTGAGACATGTATTATTTCCATGATATAGGTTTAGCAACCCCCATAGTAAAAAAAATATCCATCTCCCAGGATTTATATACAAATTCCACGGAATATTCATTGACCCTGTTTGGTTTACATATCCTTCATTGGGCCAATCTTTATTACTAGGGCAATGGGATGGGGGACAAGGATTTTCTAGGCCTACTCTTAAAGTGTGAAGAAAGAAAGATACTGTCTTTGAAAGTGTGTAGTAACTGATTAAGGAACAGGTCTATAATCCATTCTCTCCTTTTACTGAATGCTGCCCTTAGGAGAGAAAATGTCTATAGGTTATGAACCTATGTAAGCGAAAATGGAGAGATTGCATGATCAAATTGACTTCTCTTCTGTAAAGTATGTGGCTGCACACGACGACAAAGAGCCTCCTATATTAATCTGGGCCTGGATTTGGGGAATGGTGTTTGAGGTCCCAGACTTTCCTCTGCTTTGATTCTACCTTACAGTTACTTGTATTCTCAGAAATTTTAATACAGTTGATACTGGGTAAGATCTCTACTTTTTGCAAGTACAATGGACAATCCAAATCTTTGTGTTAAGCCCTGCCAAAACCATATGGAATGGAGGTGGGATAGTTCCCTAAAGAAATGAATGCACAATCATAACTAAATTATTTTTATGAAATTCTCTGAATACCAGATTTGTATTGAAAAACTTATATAGAAGGACAGAAAGTGTATTTTCATTAATTAAGATGAATTTCAATATCAGGGCAAAGTGATATTGTTACGAACAACACAAATGCGAAAATATTTCCTAGGAAAATCTTGCATTCCTATTTTTCTAGGAAAAATTGTTTCATACTGTAAACTGGCTAAATTCCAGGATTGAACGTTTTCAAACTGCACAGTCATAGACATTGCAATCCGCTAAAAACAAAACAAAACAAACGAAAACAAATATACAAACAAATCTTTTTCAGATTTAACTGCACTCATTCCTCTGATAGAACTGGGCCAGTTGGAATTTTGACTTATAAATAAGCCAAACAATAAATGTGACATGTCACAAAGAGCAATGGGTTGGATGTTTGGGAATTTCTGGTGAGAATAAAAGAAGAGAGAAATGAGGAACTGCACAATTAGTAAATTACAGGCTGGGCTATTAGTAAACATTTAGAATAGTCCTTCTCCATAATTATAAAGTTGATTTTGCTCTAATGTGAAAAATTTTTATTAGTGGTGTATGTGTGTATAGTGATGATATCAGAATCTGTCATAGGATCTCCTCCCTTAGCCAAACCATACATCAAATTCTACCTGACATCTTTTTTTTTGAGGAAGATTGGCATTGTGCTAACATCTGTTGCCAATCTTCCTCTTTTTTCCTTTTTCTCCCCAAAGCCCCAGTACACAGTTGTGTATCATAGTTGTAGAATTGTAGCTTTTCTATGTGGAACGCCACCTCAGCACGGCTTGATCAGCGGTAAGTCCGCACCCAGGATCCCAACCTGCGAACCCCGGGCAGCCAAAGCAGAATGAGCAAACTTAACTGCTGTGCCACGGGCTAGCCCCCTGACTTCTATCTTTAAATAGGGTTCAAGGAAACGTCAGAGCAACCACAGAAGGGTCAGATATATTTCCAAACATATTTTCCTCAGTAACACTATTAAAATACTCCAACATCCCTAATTTTATTACGTCTCTTATGTGTACTTGGATTGATGCTCATTTGCATAATGTAATGGTTACTCGCCCTTGGACTGCATTGTATTTCACATCTACACCTTACAATTGTATGGTTTTAATTATTCACAATTCTAGCTATTCACAATTTTGGGGAGCCCTAACCTTTGGTTGAGAGCAGCACAGTTCTATCCCTCCTTGGTATATTTACCTTTATTCTCGAGTTCCTGTCCATATTTCTTGCAGCGTGGTGCTCTACTTAGAGATGAACCATGTTTAGTCAAGGATAGATTAAGAGTCGTTCTCTTTTCTTTTAGTTTTGTAACCCCCACCACAAGTACCATTACATGTGCTAGTTTTTTTAGGCATAAGACCACATTGAGTATTTGCTTCATCTCCGAAATAGAAATAACTCTTGCACGTATGTTTAGATCAATAATAGATCTAAAACGCTAGTACAGTGCCTGGCATATAATAGATATTTAGGAAATATTAGTTTCTAATTCTAATACTCTCCTTTCCCATTTACACAGTCTCCTTAGTACTTTCTTCAGCTTGCTTCTTTTGCTTTCCCATCTTAATGTCTCTGAGTTCTTACAGATACTGGTAATCTATTACCTTTTGCTAATAGCTTATATTAATTTGGATATTGTATGATACTCTTTGTTATAGAAGCTACTAATTGATCCAATATGGAATTGGGGCTTCTGGTATATTGTTGCATATTCAATCTCCTTAAAATTTTGATCAAAATCTCCAAATCACTTCCTGCTTAAGATGAAAAACCATTACCTTGTGATGGTACAAGGCGCTGAACAATCTCATCCCTGTGCTGATTCTACGATTTCTACTCCACACACCCAGCTCCATGTTCATTTGGCTTCAGTCAGACTGGCTTCTTCCTTGTTGATCCTGTAACACACAGGCTTGTTCCTGCCTCAGGGCCTTTGCCCTGGCTTTTCTCTCTGTTTCCAATGCTCACACTTCACATTTCCCCACAGCTACACCCTCATCTTCTTCAAGTATTTGCTCAAATTACACCTGCTCAGGAAGGCCCATCTTCATCACACATTTCAAAACCGCACCTTGCCCTCGTGTGTCCCCTTTCATCATTTGTAATTTGTTTCCGTATCCAAGAAAAATCATTTGCTTATTCTGTTTATCACTTCTAAATAATATATACCTTACTTATTTACCATAATTATTATTCCTGGAGTTTAGGTTCCATGAGGACAGGAGTTTATGTCTTTTTTGAATGCTGATAAATCCCTGCTGCCTAGGTCATAGCAGGCATTCAATAATCCTATTTTGAATGAATGAATAAATTAACTCCAAATTAGGCTTATTCTAATAATTTTCATAATTTAAGCCTTGGTTAAATTAATCTCTTGAGTTGTCATGTGTCTCTATCTAATGTTGATAAAGTTGAAATTGCTCTCAGTATTTACTCAAATCCCTTCAAAAGATGTCTCAGTGGAACTTCCCTCTTCCTCATCCTATGTATTCCCAATACATATTAAAGTAAATAATTGAAATATTTGTATCTTATTTTTTCATCCCTGACATACATAAACATACTATCCATTTTCTGGTTAAGTACCCACTTGTATTAAAGTTGAACTTGCTTATATGTGAGTTTATTAATGTATTTAATTATGTAATTTTTCAAAATAATGTATAAAAGTGTATTTTATTGGAGACTATTGTTTAATACAAATACTATAAAGAGCATAGACTTAGAGGTCTGGCAAGGTTGGGTATATACACAGATTCTGACTTTTACTAGTTATTTAATCTTAAATGCTCTAAACTCTAGTTTTCTCATTTTTAAATTGGAATAAAACAGTACTTCACCCATGTGATTTTGTGAGGTCGAATGAGGTACTATAACAAAACACTTAATGTGATGCTCCCTACATAGTAATGCTTAGTACATTCCATTGGCGTAAAGAAGCATTTGCTGACCTAGCATCATAGAATGTAGTGAACACATCAATTTCCCCCTTGGCACACCCTTCAAAACCAAATTTGTCATCTCTTCTTCAGCCAGGAGTTTTCAGATAGATGTCATTTTAGAGCTTCTTGCAAAGTAGCCCTTGTTAATTTGTTTTTTTGTGTGTGTGTGTGTGAGGAAGATCAGCCCTGAGCTAACATCCCTGCCAATCCTCCTCTTTTTGCTGATGGAGACTGGCCCTGAGCTAACATCTATTGCCAATCCTCCTCCTTTTTTTCCCCTTTTTCTCCCCAAAGCCCCAGTAGATAGTTGTATGTCATAGTTGCACATCCTTCTAGTTGCTGTATGTGGGATGCGGCCTCAGCATGGCCTGACAAGCGGTGCGTTGGTGCACGCCTGGGATCTGAACCCGGGCCGCCAGTAGCGGAGCGCGTGCACTTAACCGCTAAGCCATGAGGCCGGCCCCCTCCCTTGTTATTGTTAATTTGTTATGTCTAATTAATAGTCCTCGCACTCAACAGGGTAGAGGAATAGTTATTTTTTAAGAGAATAACTAATAAACTTTGTCTATTGGCAATGCATGCATGAGATCTCTAAGTTAGAAATGAGAAAAATGAGACTCTTGAAGTGTAAATGAAGTGGTCGAGACCACATAGCTAATTACCAAGCCTTCCAGACCCTTACTCCTAAGAAATTCCCGGTGTATTATGTTGCCTTCTCCTCCCCAATGCAAGATGGGTCAGAGACAGATATATGGAGACTGGGTGGAAGGTATGAGAAGGATACAGCCATGTCTTCTCTCTCAGAGGCTGGGGACAGTGTGACAAGTGAAGGACAATGACAGGCTCATCTCCTGAGCAGAGGAAAGGTTGTCACAAGAAGTGTGTGTACTCTTAACCCTCACACTTGATTTTATTCTCTCCAATGAAGGTTACTTCATTTCCTAACAAGAATGATACACACTGATAACTGTGAACAAAGAAGTGGGCAAACACTAACAGGCCATAAACCTATATTCTGAATATGAGTTTACACAGATTTAAAGGAATGCTAGTATGAAACAGATTCCATATGAAATGTGATGCACCACATCTGATAGATTTTTAAAAAACTGATAACACATTATCAATGGATCCTTGAAATCAAAGACGTCATGGACCATGCATCTGTTGGGTTTCACGAAAATATACATCCTCTAAATATATATTTTAAAAATACACCCTCAGCCACGCATTGCTATAGGTGGTAGGAGATAGCAGTGGTTAAGAACGGTTGGCTTTGGAGTCAGAAGGGTATAAATCCACAATGTAGAAGATCACAGATCTTGGGGGAAACAACCATTCTAAGTTGGTATCTTCAGTTATAAAATTGGGATAACAAAAGAATCTGCCATATAAGACTACTGTGAGGATTACACAACTTCGTACATCTAATGAGTTTAGTATACTACCTGGCACATCATAAGTCCTTAATAAAGGTTAGGTATTCAAGTTCAAGGAATCAAATATATATGCTCGTATGCTGAAATAGCACTAAATTAACCACAATACAGCTCCACACACATTGTTGAACTTTTGAACACTTTCATTGTCACATGCAGAAAATGAGGAGTGCTTATACTTGGGGAAGAATTGGTAGGGATGGAATTATGAACCAGGAATTCATATTACTGTAGAAATAAAAGAATTTATAGTGCCACTATGTTTGTATTCTCTTGATTTATCATTTATTGAGCATCAGAAATGATTTTAATTTGGCCTCCATAACTCATGATTTCAATATTCTTTTCAGGCATTCGACACTACAAGTTGCTTAATAGAATAAAAATATGGACCTTGCTCAGGGAGCATGATCTCCATTTCAAAGTAAAGAAGATTTAAAAAAAAGTTACTTGGTGAGAGTATAGAGAGGAAATTTAACAGTGCATAGCACACAACCTCATAAAATACCTCTGAGTCAGAGAACATTAAAGCAGTGTAAAACCCTGATATAAAGCATATTGCAACTCCAATTTCAGATGTTCTACCAGTCAAGTGAAATCCTCTGTGGTCACAGTGGTGTACAGTGCCTGTCTCTCACTATCCCATGGACCATCTAGAATACAAGGGTCCATTCATTCAAAAATGCTTTTTGAATAACTAACACGAGTCATGCACTCTGCTAGTCACAAGGGCAGACATGAAGACTAGGACATAATCCTTAATATCTAGTGAGCATACCCAGGAGGAGAAAATATATCCCCATTTCTACTAGATTCCTCTTTTCATGCTCAAAATCTACGATCAAGTCCTTCTAGGCTTTTTGTTCTTCTAGTTCTGTGAATGAAACATGATCTCTTTTGCTTCTGAGCCTTTGTTCCTATTTTCATTCCACCTGGGAAGTGCCTCTCCATCTCCACTGTTCTTGTTTCCTGGTGGACCCTACTTAGCTTTGATGTTTCAGTTGAGATATCGCTCCTTCAAGTAAGCCTTTCCTTACCCTATCATAGGTTATTTCAGCTGCTATGGTTATACAGAACTATCCATACTTCCTCCAGAAAAATGTTTATCATATTTTTATTGATAGTTACCTGTTAACTTTTTTCTCCCCTACTAGCTTCTATGCCCTATGAGAACAAAAACCACATATGTTGTCATTTAGCACAAGAGAATGCACTCAATAAATATCTGTTGAATGAATGAAAAAACAAATGCCATCTGACAATTTGGATTAAATGCTGAGAGGCCGCTGAGATAAAATAATTTATTTTGGGGGAAGACTAGGGAGTTTATATTAAGTAATGACTCTTTCATATGGGTCTCTTAGACACAAATATGGGTTTATCAGGCAGGGTAAAGGAGAAGAGCATTTATGGATAGAAAGGAAGCATTTTTAAAGACTGCAGGATCTTTTCCAAATTTGACTTGGAAAAGTTTCTTGTAGAGAGTAATAGCTGGTGAAAGACAGATTGTAAAGTGCTTAATAGAACACGCAAAGGCATTGGGATCAAGATGGATGAAGTGTCAGAGTATCACAGAAGTTCTGTCAGTTAATGGGTGATTCAGAGAGAAGATAACATTTAAGTTAAATAAAATTTGGACAGATTTCATTACTGCAGGATTTCTCAAAGCTATTTGCTATACCAATGTACTAAACAATGTCTTCACCATGAAGTTATAGTATATATAGAGTTTTTAAATATGTCTGTTTAGGGAGCACTCTTCTTTTCCATGGAACGTGATGAAGGATCTGTATACACAGAACACATGTTGGGAATCAGTAATGTAGAGTAATGGTTCTAGACTGGGATGGTTTTTTCACCCCAGAGGGCATTTGGCAATGTCTGGAGATATTTTGGGTTGTCACAAGTGTGCAGGTCAAGAGTTACTACCGATTTCTAGTGAGTAGAGGCCAGGGATGTTGTTAAGCATGCTACAATGCTCAAGACAGCCCCCAAAACAAAGAATTATCCAGCTAAAATATCAATCGTGTCAAAACTGAGAAAATCTAGTGTAGTAGAAAGGGCAACAGTTGTGGGTTCAGATAGGACTTGAAGTCTCCTTTTTGTTGCTTAATAACTACTGGATCTTAAACAAATTATTTAATCTGACTAGGCCTCAGATTCTTCACCAGAAAAATAGAAATGAAATTACTTAATTTGGAGGATAAATTTTGTTTTAAGAAAGATAATGTATATGAAATTGTATACTGGAATATCTGCTGCAGAACAGTCACTTAATAAAGGAAAACTGTGATAGCTAGATGCTGTTGTTTGTTTGTTTAGTTGGTCTTTTTCATGCCCAGGAATCTTCTTCTCTCTGCTCTGTCAATAAACTCTACTCCATGTGCACACCAGTGGGATGTATCCCAAGCTGGTTCAAACTTAGGACCCTATGCCGGTAGCCACATTAAGATCCTGAGAATGGGCAGATGATCCAGACTGGGCTGTTAGTGTCTTCCCCAAGGATTCCAAACTTGATAGAAAAATAACACTTTTGCTCCCTTGTTGAGAGACTGTGATATGTTGTACTGGATATGACTACAGCTCTTTTATAGTAAGAGAGTTTGAAGCTGCAATTGAGAGGAAGGAAAATATGAGAGATGTAGATGGAAAGACTGAAATTTAAGCCCTGTTTCCAGTCATCTCTGAAGCCAATTCCTCCCCCTGTCATTTGAGGTAACAGCCAATACATCTTCTATTTTTCTTTAGCTAGCTCATTGGGTTTCTGTCACTTGCAACCGAAGGAGTCCTAACAAACACAGATACACTTATTATTTATTCTGTAATAAATGGAGAGCTCTCATATTTTCTAACATACATTATAACAGGGTTATCCTAGGTAATTGTCTTGATCCTATCAAAAAATAAATTGCCCTAGGGGAAAAATATTAAAATATTTCACAGAAAATAATGCAAATCATATTATTGAATTAAAATATTAGAGCTTCCCAAATTGTAATTTAGTTATTGGATTTTATTCAATGTATATTAACTTTTGAAGAGAAGTTGATCTCAAACATGTGGTAATAAAAATTTTTTATTCTGTACTCTATTTTAAAAATTTAATTTCTGCTTTTAAGTGTCTATGGCCAGTAGTACTTAGGTAACTTGTACTGATTTTCCTGAGAAATCTCTAAAAGAGCAAAAGACATCAGTTAAACAAATTGAAACTATCATGACCAGGACTGTCGTATACTCTAAAGATAGAATAATGAAAGAATTTTTAGCCATATTTAGCAGATTTGTTTATTTAGTAAATACTTGCTTATTTGGTATGTGCCTACTATCTGCTAGTTAGTATGGTGAAAAACTGACATATTTATCTAAATGGTGAAGACAAATAGTAGGCAAGATAAAATCTTTGTATTTTGTGCTTTGAGGTAATAAGAAATTGTGATAAAAATTTAAGTATGCAGGAGATCAGAGAAGGCTCCTCTGAACAAGGAATATTTAAGCTGATATCTGAAAGTAGAGAAGAATTTAGGCAAGACGAATTGCTGGAAGAGTGTTCCATGAAGTTTGAATACTTGGTATAAAGGCCCTTAGGGCATTAGCTTGTTGCAGTGGAAAAATAGAAGAAAAGATGCAGTGGCTTGAAAAAGGCATGGAAGATGTGGATAAAAAATAAATAGATACATTTAAAAAATTGGGCCAGTCTGGCCATTGAGTGGTAGTCACACAAGCCTGCTAAGACAAACAAGAAAGAAGCAAAAAATCAGCATTGTCTATATGATGTAAACAGGACCTAGTGTTCTATAATACAATATTCAAAATATCCAGGATGCTAAACAAAATTACATACAAAATATATCATACTATATCATATTGATATAACATAATAAAAAAGACAATGAACAGATACTAATTCTGAGATACACAGACGTTGGAATTATCTGACAAAGACTACGAAGAGCCATTATAACCATGTCCCGCGAAGTAAGGATGAACACTCTTCAAATGAATTGAGACACACCAAGTCTTGATAGAGAAATAGAAATAAAGGAGAAGTAAATGGAAGTTTTAGAACTAAAAATAATGAACTGGGCTTCATAGAAGAATGGGAATTACAGGAAAATGTGAGTGAACTTGAAGATATATCAATAGAAATTATCCAATCTGAGCAACAGGGAGGAAAAAGATTGAGGACAAAAAATAAACATACAGCCTGAGAGACTCATGGGGCAGTACCAAAAGTTTAATATTTGTGTTCTTGTAGCACCAGAAGAAAAGAAGTATGGGGTACAGAAAAAAATATTCAAACATAGTGGCTGCAAACTTCCAAACTTTGTGAAAGTGATGAATTCACAAATTTAAGAAGCTCAGAGAATCCCAAACAGGGTTAACTCAAATCTGTTCCAAGATACAATATATCACAATCACCCAACTGCTAAAAACTAAAGACAAGACTGTCTAGAGCAACTATTAAAAAACCATACAAATAGTAAAACACTCGATAAAAAGCTAAATGAAATTATAAATATATACAGATAATTCAAAGAAGAAAGAATTATAAAATGAATAAAGAGAAAACAAAGAAAAAACAACAAAACTCCAGACATGAATAACCATGTTAAATATAAATTGTGCAATCATAACAATTAAAAAGAAAAACAGAGACTGTCAAAATATATTTAAAAAATGGTAAACTGGCCTTTATTAAAGTTAAATTTTTTTTTTCTCTGAGAAATGCAGTGGTAAGAGAAGGAAAAGCCAAGCCACAGATTGGGAAAAATATTTTCAAAACATAACCAAAAACGACTTGTATCCAGAATATGTAAAGAACTCTAAAAGCTCAACAGCAAGAGACAAACAAGCTAACAGAAAAAAAGATTGGCAGAAGATTTGAACAGACATCTCATCAAAGAAGATATACAGATGGCTAATAAGCACATTAAAAGACGTTCCAACTCCTAGTGTAATGCAAATTAAATATTATGAGATATCACTATATACCTACTAGAATAAAACAAGAACAAAGCTCTGATAATACCATTTGCTGGTGAGAATGTGCAACAGTTGGAAAGCTCAAACATTGCTCATGAGAACGCCACATGATAGAGTTACTCTGGAAAATAGTTCCGCAGTTTCTTTTAAAGTTAAATATCCATTCCCCATATGAATCAGTGACCTCATTTCTAGATATTTACCCTAGAGAAATGAAGGCTTACATTCACACAAAATATGTACATCTTGTTTATAGCAGTTATACTGACAATCATAAAATGCAAAAACAATCCAAATGTCCTTCACCAAATAAATGGGTAAACAAACTGGTACTTTTGCACAATGAAATACTACTCACCAATAAAAAGTAATTTACTGTAGTTACACATAACAATCTACATGAATCTCAAAGGCATTATGCTGAGTAAAAGAAGCCATTTTCAGAAGGTGATATAACGTATGATTGCTCTACATGACATTCTGGAAATGGCAAACTATAAGGACAGGGAACAGATCAAAGGTTGCTAGGGGTGAGGCAAAGGGGAGAGCTTGACTATAAAGGAATAGTTCTAGGTGAGGTGATGGAACTGTTCTATATCCCAGTTGGTGGTGGTAGTTACACGAATCTAACCATGCGTTAAAATTCACAGTGTGGTACACCAAAAAAGAGAGTCAGTTTTACTGAAAATAAATGAATAAAGTTTTGAAGAATATGAGAAAAATGGTTATGATTATATTTTTTTCAAGATCATACAAAGGCAAAAATTGTGTTCAAAAATACAGATTTGAGGGGCCAGGCTTAAGCAGCGGTTAAGTGCGCACAGTTGAGTGCACGCGCTCCACTGCTGGTGGCCCGGGGTTTGGTCCTGGGCACACACTGATGCACTGCTTGTCAGGCCATGCTGTGGCAGCATCCCATATAAAGTGAGGAAGATGGGCACAGATGTTAGCCCAGGGCCAGTCTTCCTCAGCAAAAAGAGGAGGATTGGCATGGATGTTAGCTCAGGGGTGATCTTCCTCACCAAAAAAAAACAGATTTGAAAGAAAATTAAAATGTTTTGTGATAAATACATGCAATAAAATGGAAGCAGATTATACCTCAGGGGAAATTTTGCAATGCCCATGACAACAAAAGGTTTTAATTAACTCTAATTTATGGGGAGCTCTTGTCAATTGACTTTTAATAAGTTGATACCTAAATAAAAAGTGGATAAACAATATTAACGCAACACACAGGAAACTAAAATACAAATGGTTAAGTGATATGAAAAACTTTTCATTTTGCTATCAAATAAATATAAATTTAAGAAGTATGAGGAAGTATCTATGACCAACAGAATGACAGAGATAGAAGGAGATATGTGCTAGGGCACATATGCACATGTGTGTGGGAAGGAGTCTATGTACTTACTTGGGGACGTGGGAACCCAGGATGGCGAAAAACAGACATTCGTATACACTGTCAGCAGGAATTTTAAATTGGTATAATATTCCTTGGAATAATTATAAGCCTTAAAATATTTCAAAAATTTTCACTGAGAAACTCTACTTCTGGAAACCAAATTAAGAAATAATCACGGATGTAGACAAAAATGCAGCTATGGAGTTTTCAATTGCAGAGTTACTTATAATATTGAATAATTCAAGGAAATGTAAAATAACCAAAAATAGAAGTTTAATAATAATATAAGCAGCCATTGAAGTGATGCTGAGAATATTTACTTGAAAGGAAATAATCACTACAATAGATTTTTTTAACTGGTTTAGACTATAATGACAGTTATAGAGTATAAGGCTATAGAGTACAAGTGTATAACATTTTCTAAATAATATTTACATATTTCTTAACTTGTACACTACCCCAAATAGTACAAATCATGTACATTATACTATATATCCTTCACTCTCCTCTACAGATGTGATCTCCACCTACTTCTCCCTGCCCTGGGACTACATCAACAGTCTCCCTTACACTCTGGCTTCTAGTTGGTTTGGCCAATGTAAGGTACTGACAGAGCAGTGAGGACAGAGGAGACTGAAAATGCCTATTCCTCAGCTCTCTCCCTGTAGGCTGTGATTTGATAGTGGTTACATGCCTTAACCAAAGGCCACAACTCCTGTCAAGCAGTTAAACCCTAAAGCTAGAGTTTCCACAGATTTCCAGTAACCACTGCCTCCTGTTCAGACCCAGGTGATATGACAGTTTCATACTGGTCCAACCCCTGGAGTATTTTAGCATCTCTGGTCACTGTACTTTAATGTCTTTGTAAGTAGTATATTTATTAAATTATCTCTTTAATCACCTCCTTTTAATTACCAGATATTTCCTGCTAGGATCCTGAGCAATACTTTCACCAAAATATTTACAGAAGTTATTCTTTGCTATGGAAGGCTATTTATTTATTTATATTACTTTTATGTGGATTTACTTTTATATGTGTGTGTGTTTAATTTTATGTGGAGTTTTGTAACTACAAAAGGAAAAATACATCACTTACTAAAATAATGTTTCTCAAATTATCTGTGGTGAAAGATTAGTTGTGTTTTTTTTAATCAGTCATATCATGAATACACAGTTTAATAAAATATAAGGAAAATAAAATGCAAAAAATTAAAAAATACGTATACAAGCCCACACTTTTTATATTTAAATTCAGCAGAGATAATATTACTCTGATAAATTGCTATAAAAGTTTCTAAATGTTAATTCTCAATATATGTGGGGTTTTTGAACATGCATTGGTTTGCAGACCACACTTCTTGTAGCATTAATCTAAAATATGATCAAGTCAGTCATCAAATAAGATAATATCTGTATCTATATATATCTTTCTATACATTTGTATAATTAATGATGACTAAACAGTGCATTGTCACCATTAGGTGCTCAATAAATATTTGTGAAATATATGAATGAACAAATATTTTTTAAAAATCAAAGTTAACAAAGTGCAGAATACACACAAACATTTATATAATCTCTTTTACTGTTAAAATTTCAGAGAATAGGGCTCTCTCATATACTACCTGGAGACTGAAAATAGGCACAACCTTCCTAAATACTTAAATGAGTGTACTTCTTTTGACCTGACAATTTATGTTAACAGTACTATTCACAAGATAAGAAAAATTGGAAAAAATCCAAATTAGGTCCCACCAAAAGGAAGAGTTTAATAAACTTTCATAAAATTATGACAGAACACAACGCAGACCCTAAAATAAAATTGTAGAAGTATATATAATGTCATGGAAAGATACAAACAGTTTGTAAAAAGTGAAATATAACTTATAAGTGTACAAAGCAGAATGTCAAATTTTAACCAATTTATATCCAGAAAAATATAAAAACAATATGTTAAAAGTTGTTATTTCTATTAGTGGGCTTATGATATCTGCTTTATTTTATCCTTTTGCTTATATACAATCTTAAAATATCTTCAATGAGGCTATATTTGGAAATAAACAAATAAACACATAGGTAAAATTATAGATTAAATTTTATTTATGAACATAGTTACAAAAAGTATACAAAATAATAGCAAATAGAAGACATTAATATAAAAAAGATTATGTTCAAGTAGAACTTATTACATGAATGCAGAGATAGTTAGATAAAAAAAGAAAATCTATCAGCATAATCTTACATCCACAAATTAATGAGAAAATTAAATGAAAAGGCATTTGATAAAGTACAGCAGCCACTTAAAATAAAAACTCTAAAGAAAACAAAAATAGAAGAACATTAAAACCGACAGCAAATGTGATTATAAATGTCAAACCACTAAAATCATTTCCAGTAATATGTGGAGGTGGACAGGGATACTGGCTAGCTCCATTTTTTAAATCAACAACATTTTGGAGGATCTAGTGAATGCAATAAGAGATGAAATAATATCAGAAAATTAGAGATAATACCTAATTTATGTTGATGATATTAGAGACTAGTGAAAAGCCATTAAAATTAATCATCGACTTTTGTGCCTGGGCTGCATACAACGTAAATACATTAAAAATTAAAGCCCCAGCTAGTCTCCATTCCAGCAATAGTTGTCTGGAAAAGCAGATAGAAATAAAAACTAATCTCCCATTCACAACTATAAAAACACCTAGAAAGTACTTATGAATGAATTTTATAAGAATGGTCCAGAACAAATGGTGAAGAAAACTGTAACCATCTTTTTGAAGGACAGAAATAAGATTTAAGCAAATGGAAAGTGATACTATGCTCTTAATGAGAGGCTTATTTCTCCAAAATTTATTATACATTTAAAATAATTATGAAAGCAACCACATGTGGCATTTTTGTTGTTGATTATGTTTTTTGTTGTTGTTGGGGTGGTGGGAATGGAGATAAGATGACCTTAAAGTTTGTAAGAAAGAATAAGTGCATAAAAAAACAAAGATATATTTGCTAAAGAACAATGGAAAGAGGGGACATGCTTTCAGAGGTATTAGAAAATCTGTTAATTTACTACAAAAATTTGTATGCAAATTGGAATCAGGAAAAAAATCAATGGTGTAGAATAAGAAATTCATAAAAATAAATTTCCAATGTATATGAGAAAGAACACAAATTATGAAAGTTGTGTTATCGCTACTCAGTAGGTAAATAAAGAATTATAAATTAATTATTGTCATCGAGAAAGTTAGCCAGCTATGTAGGAGAATATAAAATTACATCTCTTAGTTTGTCACCAAGAAACCAGTGCTACAAGAAATGTTAAAGGGACTGATTTAAGGGGAAAAGAGAAGACCACAAATAGGAAAAATTATCTATTTCCATGATAAGTGGGAAATGGATACAAATGCACAAAAAAGAGGTTAGATATGATATCAAAAACATAAAAGGAGGGAGGAGGGGAGTTAAAGAGTAGAGCTTTCAGACAGAGGTCAAACTAAAGAGACCATCAATTCTGTATAGAAGAAGGAAGGAACAGAGAAGGACTACTAAAACACTGAGAAAAAAAAAGTTAAAAAATGGCAGTAAGTACATACTTATCAATAGCTACTTTAAACATCAATGGACTAAATACTCCAATTAAAAGGCATAGGGTGGCTGATTGGATAAAAAAACAAGACCGATATGTATGCTGCATACAAGAGACACACTTCAGACCTAAAGACACTCACAAACTGAAAGTGAAGGGATGGAAAAAGATACTCCATGCAAATGGCAATGAAAAGAAAGCTGGGGTAGCAGTACTCATATCAGACAAAATAGACTTTAAAACAAAAACTGTAAAAAGAGACAAAGAAGGGCATTACATAATGATCAAGGGAACAATCCAACAAGAGGATATAACACTTGTAAAGATCTATGCACCCAATGTAGGTGCACCTAAATATATAAAGCAATTATTAACAGACATAAAAACAGAAATAGACAGTAACACAATAATAGTAGGGGACTTTAACACTCCACTTACACCAACGAATAGATCATCCAAACAGAAGATCAATAAGGAAACATTGGCCTTAATGATACACTAGAACAGATGGACCTAGTAGATATATACAGAGCATTCCATCCAAAAACCGAAGAATACACGTTCTTTTCAAATGCACATGGAACATTCTCCAGGATTGATCACATATTAGGCCACAAAACAAGTCTCCATAAATTTAAGAAGATTGAAATAATACCAAGCATCTTTTCTGACCACAACGGTATGAAACTAGAAATCAACTATAGGAAGAAAATCAGAAAAGCCACAACTACGTGGAGATTAAACAAAATGCTACTGAACAACAACTGGGTCAAGGAAGAAATCAAAGAAGAAATCAAAAAATACCTGGAGACAAATGAAAATGAAAATACGACATGCCAGAATTTATGGGATACAACAAAAGTGGTTCTAAGAGGGAAGTTTATAGCAATACAGGCCTATCTCAACAAACCAGAAAAATATCAAATAAACAATCTAACAATGCACCTAAAGGAACTGGAAAAAGAAGAACAAACAAAGCCCAAAATCAGTAGAAGAAGGGAAATAATAAAAATCAGAGCAGAAATACATGAAATAGAGACCAAAAAAATAATAGAAAAAATTAATAAAACCAAGATCTGGTTCTTTGAAAAGATCAACAAAATTGACAAACCTTTAGCTAGACTCACCAAGAAAAAAAGAGAGAAGGCACAAATAAGTAAAATCAGAAATGAAACAGGGGAAATTACAACAGACACCTCAGAAATACAAAAGATTATAAGAGAATACTATGAAAAGCTATATGCCAACCAATTCGACAATCTGGAAGAAATGGATAAATTCTTAGAGTCATACAACCTTCCAAAACTGGATCAAGAAGAATTAGAGAATTTGAATAGACTAATCAACAGTAAGGAGATCAAAACAGTAATCACAAACCTCCCCAAAAATGAAAGTCCAGGACCAGAGGGCTTCCCTGGTGAATTCCACCAAACATTCAAAGAAGACTTAATACCTATCCTTCTCAAACTCTTCCAAAAAATTGAGGAGGGGGGGAAGCTCCCTAACTCATTCTATGAAGCCAACATTACCCTGATACCAAAACCAGACAAGGACAACACAGAAAAAGAAAATTGCAGGCCAATATCACTGATGAACATCGATGCGAAAATCCTCAATAAAATACTAGCAAATCGCATACAATAATACGTTACAAAGATTATACACCATGATCAAGTGGGATTTATTCCCGGTATGCAGGGATGGTTTAACATTCTCAAATCAATCAACGTAATACACCACATTAGCAAAATGAAGAATAAAAATCACATGATCATCTCGATAGATGCAGAGAAAGCATTTGACAAGATACAGCATCCATTTATGATAAAAACTCTGAATAAAATAGGTATAGAAGGAAAGTACCTCAACATAATAAAGATCATATATGAGAAACCCACAGCTAATATCATCCTCAATGGTGAAAAACTGAAAACTATCCCTCTAAGAAGAGGAACCAGACAAGGATGCCCACTGTCACCACTCCTATTTAACATAGTACTGGAAGTCCTAGCCAGAGCAATCAGGCAAGAAAAAGAAGTAAAGCGATCCAAATTGGGAAGGAAGAAGTGAAACTGTCACTATTTGCAGATGACATGATTTTACATATAGAAAACCCTAAAGAATCCACCAGAAAACTTTTAGAAGTAATAAACGAATATGGGAAAGTTGCAGGATACAAAATCAACATACAAAAATCAGTTGCATTTCTATACACTAACAACGAAGTAACAGAAAGAGAAATTAAGAATACAATCCCATTTACAATTGCAACAAAAAGAGTAAAATACCTAGGACTAAACTTAACCAAAGAGGTGAAAGAGCTGTACACGGCAAACTATAAAACATTGCTGAAAGAAATTGAAGAAGATACAAAGAAATGGAAAGATACTCCGTGCTCTTGGATTGGAAGAATTAACATAGTTAAGATGTCCATACTTCCTAAAGCCATCTATAGATTCAATGCAATCCCTATCAAAGTTCCAACAACATTTTTCACAGAAATAGAACAAAGAATCCTAAAATTTATTTGGAACAACAAAAGACCCCGAATACATAAAGGAATCCTGAGAAAAAAGAACAAAGCTGGAGGTATCACACTCCCTGATTTCAAAATAGTAACAAAGCTATAGTAACAAAAACAGCATGGTACTGGCACAAAAACAGACACACAGATCAATGGAATAGAATCGAAAGCCCAGAAATAAACCCACACATCTATGGACAGCTAATCTTTGACAAAAGAGCCAAGAACATACAATGGGGAAAAGAAAGTCTCTTCAACAAATGGTGTTGGGAAAACTGGATAACCACATGCAAAAAAATGAAAGTAGACCCTTCCCTTACACTGTACACAAAAATTAACTCCAAATGGATTAAAGACTTGAATGTAAGACCTGAAACTGTGAAACTTCTAGAAGAAAACATAGGCAGTACGCTCTTCGACATCGGTCTTAGCAACATCTTTTCAAACACCACGTCTGACGGGGCAAGAGAAAAAATAGAAAAATAAACAAATGGGACTACATCAAACTAAAAAGCTTCTGCACAGCAAAGGAAACCATCAACAAAACGAAAAGACGACCTAACAATTGGGAGAAGATATTTGCAAACCATACATCTGATAAGGGCTTAATCTCCAAAATATATAAAGAACTCATGCATCTCAACAACAAAAAAACTAACAACCCAATTAAAAAATGGGCAAAAGTCCTAAACAGACATTTCTCCAAAGAAGATATACAGATGGCCAACAGACACATGAAAAGATTTTCAAAATCATTAACTATCAGGGAAATGCAAATCAAAACTACAATGAGATATCACCTCACGCCCATCAGAATGGCTATAATTAACAAGACAGGAAACAACATGTGTTGGAGAGGATGTGGAGAGAAGGGAACTCTCATACACTGCTGGTGGGAGTGCAAACTGGTGCAGCCACTATGGAAAACAGTATGGAGACTCCTCAAAAAATCAAGGATAGAACTACCATATGATCCAGCTATTCCACTGCTGGATATTTACCCAAAGAACTTGAAAACACCAGTGCATAAAGATACATGCACCTCTGTGTTCATTGCAGCATTATTCACAATAGCCAAGACTTGGAAGCAACCTAAGCGCCCATCAAGGGACGAATGGATAAAGAAGATGTGGTATATATACACAATGGAATACTACTCAGCCATAAGAAACGATGAAATCCAGCCATTTGTGACAACATAGTTGGACATGGAGGGTATAATGCGAAGTGAAATAAGTCAGAGGAAGAAGGTCAAATACTGTATGATTTCCTTCATTAAGTAGTAGATAATAACAACAATAAACAAACACATAGAGACAGAGATGGGATTGGTGGTTACCAGAGGGGAAAGGGGGAGGGAGGAGGGCGAAAGGGATAATTCTGCACATCTGTGTGGTGATAGGTTGTAATTAGTATTTGGGTGGTGAACATGATGTAATCTATGCAGAAATAGAAGTATAATGATGTACACCTGAAATTTATACAATGTTATAAACCAATGTTACTGCAATAAACAAAAAATTACAAAAAAAAAAATCTCCTATCTTACACCACATACAATAATAAATTCCAGCTATTCCCCTAGTACTAGATTCAGGCTCTTCCATGATAGGATGAGTCTGGAACTTCAGGAACTTAATTTTTTCCTTCATGAACTTTTCCCACAGAGAACTTGATAATGCTGAGTGGTCAGAGAATGAGTTTAGAACAATTTGAGAAAAGATAATAAATTGAACAACTATTTAAATTGTTTTTAAAAATTTCTGTAAGATTTCTCTGAAATTATAGGGATAACCACGACTTCAAACCCAAAACTATAAAAGAACTGGAGATACATTTAAGTATAAAGATAATTTAAAATAATTTCTTGAAATATCATAGACAAGTTAAAGGTACAAACAATAGAGTTGGAAAAACTTATTTCCACGAGCAGAGAATTAGTAACTATGAAATATTAAAAAACATATGAAAAGTTGTTCAGACTCACCAGTACTCAGGAATATTCTGTGTATAATGTTATTTCACTATAGTGAAATATCACTTCAAGCTTATCATTGAAAAAAACTTAAAAGGCAAACAACCAAACAAAATCCTCACTGGTGAAAATATAAGTTGTTACAGTGCATTGTGAAATCAAGTGGTCAAAATCCATAAAATTCAGAAATACATATCTTTTTTAACAAGATATTCCCAATCCAAGTATTCAATTTCTTAGAAAGAACAATATTTAATGATATAAGTGGAATGATGTTTATTGCAGTGTTTATTACTGTATAATGGTAGAAGACTCGAAACAAATTGAATTCTCATCAGTAGTAGGATGGCTAATAACCTTATGGTACATATGTACCATGGAATATTAAAGGATAAACAGAAATAAACCAAATAATTTGGAAGCATTTCCATGAGATATATTTGAATGATAAAAGATGCAAAAAATAATACGTTTTTGTGAAAGAATGACAAACCCTTATATATATGTGCTTATGTGTATGAGTGTGTATACACACACATACACACACAACCATAGAGAAAAATATAGAAGGATTCATATTAAGTTATTAACTCGAGACTACTTGGTGGTTAATGTGTGCAATGAGAAGGCAGGAAACGAGCAAATTAGGAACAAAAAGATTACATTACCACAAAACAGCAACAGGAAGGAAAAAAATATGAAAAAAGTGTACACAGGACAACAGAATTCCTTCATGAGTATATGTGTGTGTATGTAATTCATATTTGTAAAAATATTTTCAAAATGAAATAATTATTACTATAAAATATATTCCAACAGTTGATATTTCTTATGTACATTTCTCTGAGTATCCTCTTTGCTTCACTTTGTATGATTTTATTAACGAAGTCACCTTCATTACATGTTTGAAATATGTGACAGTGTAAATTAACAGGAGAAATGAAGGATCAAGGTGCATAAGCATGTCGTAATTCCTAGTCAATCACATGAAAATCAGTCAGTAATGGGGGAAGATTCTATTATTACAGGACAAGTTTTCTTTCCCTCTGTTTAGCATTCACTAGAAGCTGTTCACTCTCCTCTTGATGCTGAGCCTGACCTTCCATATTATGGAATAACAGTTTAAAGCTATTTGTTTAGCTCTCCTTACCCATGTTTGAATAATAATTAGATTTTAGGAGTGAAGTCATATTACTGATTTGATGTACAACTCACCAGATGGCCAGAGGAAAATGTGTTAGTGTCCTACATTTGATTGCATTGAAGAGTAAATTCAAGCTCTCTCAGTGACCTAACACACTGAAGACAAATTACTCTGGCAATTATTAAGTGATCTGCATTACCCTTGGATCATTTTGTGAACTCCAGGAATTGCAATTAATTTTATGCATGACCCACCTTATTTAAAATACTCACTATCCCAGGAAATTGCTTGGAACTGAGTTGTAATCAGAAGTTCTCACTGTTCTAGTTGTTTACATTTGAGGAGAGACCAGGGTTGTTCCTGCTTGATAGAGCTATATTTTCATGTGAGTTATTGGTCTAATGTGACAATACAGGGATCCCTTAAGCCTCATAACAATTCTATCTTCCAAACCAAGATAAGATTTTACTGCAACCTGGCTTGCAAACTCCAGGGTGTTAAGGAGAATAAGAAAGAACAGTTGTTTTTTGTTGTTCCTTAGTGCAAGCTATCATAAATGCCTTTTCAGTGAAAGTTGACCGATGGAGAAACAAACAAGAACATAAAAACTAGAAGCCTAATAGCAAGGTTGTTAGCAAGGAGGCTAATTGGTAACATTAAGCAAATCAAAACAAGTAGATATAATTAATTTTACACATATGTCCTTATTAATAGTTTTAAATAATTAAAATTTACGACTAACTTTATTCTGTGAATTTGAATTGTATAATATTTAAGTTAAGCATTATAAAATGCCAATTTTTAAATTTTTAGGTACTTGTTTAACACATTTGAACAAATGGAATTTGAACTTTTCTTTTAAAAATGCTTTTATTTATATCACAATATATAGGTTAGATGTATAACATTAGAAAATGCAAACATTAAAGGACTTAAAGACTAAAGTAAGAATCACTATAATTTTAGTGCCCTCAGTTAATAGATGTTGACTTCTGATGTATATTTTTCAAGGTTTTATTTTCTTTTTCTCTGCAAAAAATAAATGTGTGTATATTCTTTATTACTCACTGTATAAACATTTTTTTCACGTTTATAAACTCTTCGATGCCATGCTCGAAGACTAAAGAGTTTTCTCTTGTATGGCGAAATCATAATATATAAAGCCCGTTCCCTGCTTTTAGATATTCAGATGGTTTCAACTTTTTCCTTGTTTCACATAAACTATAATGAACATCCTTATACATACATCTTTTATAAATTATATACATAGATAATGACACCACATTGAAACAATATTTATTTATTAATCTAGTTATTTTACTATTTTATTTCTTTTTGCCTTTTGAAGTTTATTTAGGTGTAAGAATGCAGCTTAATTTTTAAACCAAATTGTTATCTACATACCCCAATATAACTTATGGAACAACTCACTCCCATGAGACACGAAGTGTGACTTTATCATGTATCACTTCTATATTTGTATGTATACTTTTGTACCTATATTTGTGCATATATATTTGTATATTTAGGCAACACGTATAGGTAAAGGTGTATGTCCGTGTACATGCATACACATATATGTGTATATATATATTTTCACTTATATGTACATATATACGCCACTGACCAATCTATTCACTTTGGTATTCTGGTTCCAGTTTGACTTTTTTAACTTATTACAGACTTAGATATATTGGATATCAGACAGAGCAAGTCACTCTTCATTCTTATTTTTTTAAAAATCTAAGATATTATTGCCTATGTATTCTGTCAATTGTAGTTTAAACTCTCTTTTCCCAGTTTTAAAAACCTCTTTGGAGATTTAATTATAAGTTCTTTAAATGTATAAATGAATTTTTAAAGAATATACAAGTTGGCCATGTCTGAAATTTTCTTCCTAGGAGTCTACAGGCCAGAAGAAATTTGTAAAAAAGTAAACAATTTGGAAAATTACTTAATCCCTTCCAACTTGAGTATCCTCTTTTGCATATGAGCATGATAATTGTTCATATGTCATAAGGTTGCTGCAAGGATTAATTAACATAATTCCTATGTTACTAGACAGTACCTAGCACACAGTAAGTTCTCAAGATACTATACCTAACGTACATGAAGGCCAACAAATGAAATATGACCAATCTAATACTAGCTACCAGTCACTTAAATTATTCATCACTTGGTGAAACAATATTTTTCATAAAATTGTCACACCAAAATAAATTTAGAAGATGACTTCATTTCTTACTATATCTTATTTGAATGGTTTTGATTCTTAAAAAAAAAAAAAAATAGAGTGAAGTAGGATAACTAGCAAGCAGCAGTCACTTACGATCTAAACTGCTAAGGATTTGTTTAGGAGTACAGGGATGAAAAATCTGATCATTCTTCCTACCCTGTATGAGGGTAAGAAACTCTTTGAGGTTATTGGCAAGACTACAATGTGGATAGAGGAAAAGGCAAATAAATATAGATAGCTTTATTTATTTATTTGTCTTGCCAACTAGACGACAGTAAATGATAGATGATTAGATAGATGGTTGGATATATGGAAGGAAGGAAGGAAGGAAGGAAGGAAGGAAGGAAGGAAGGAAGGAAGGAAGTTAAAGAAAGTGAGAGGAGAATGGTAGAAGAAGACATAGGTAGGGGAAAGAAAGATGTTAAAGAGTTCTGGACTAGGAGTTAGGAGATGTATTCCCAGACCACTGGTTCTTAAGCTGTAGCATGCATAAAAACCATCTGGAGAATTTCTTAAAACACAAATTTGTTGGACATATCTCCTAGAAATTTTATTCATTGGGTCTGGAGTGAAGCCACAGCATTATCATTTCTAATATCTTCTGGGTGCTGCTGCTGCTGTTGGATTGAGGACTACACTTTGAGTAGCATATTCTAAATTTGGCCCTCACTAATCAACTACAGTCATGTGCCACATAATGATGTTTCAGTCAACAATGACCACATATACCACAGTGGTCCCATAAGATTAGTACCATATAGACTAGGTCTGTAGTAGGCTATGCCATCTAGGTTTGTGTAAGTACACTCGATGGTGTTTGCACAATGACGGAATTGCCTAACAATGCATTTCTCAGAACACATGCCCATCCTTAAGCAATGATGTCTGCATATGACTCAGTAAGTTTCCCAGGAGCAACCTTTGAAACCAGGAGTCATGGGCAAGTATTTTATTAAAGGAAGTGCTCCTATAGGAGACACTAGAAAGAGAATGAGGGCAACAGGACTCGGAAAGGGGAAAAAGACAAGCAATGGTGTGATTTAGGCAGACTCAAGCTTTAGCCAGATACCACAGGGGGTCTCTAAGATATAAACGATCTCTGAGAGAGCTCAGAGTTTCTCTCAGCTCTAGGCAAGGCAGCTGCTCTTTCATACTTCCACATCAGTTAGGCTAAGGGCCTCTTAGAGACAGGGATGAATATACTCCCAGCCCTTTCACCTCTCTTCACCTACAGGCAAAGTGGCAGTGCCCAGAACAGAATCACAGATCCACAGGGAGCTGGGTGGCACACAGACAATGCTCACTTCTCTGTCTCCTTCGTTGGCCAAGGGCTGGTAATTATTTCTTCAATTGGCTTGTATGGGTTTTAAAAATACTTGGAGATAAAAATAGAATGGATGAAAACAATTTAAATAACTGCATACTGTCTCATAACTCTATAGAAGGCCTTATTTCGCTGAAATGTGTTATTGAATACAAGAAAGAATATGATCATCTCATGAATGGATTTTGTATTTCAAACTCCCACATGCCTAATAACTTGTTTCCAATGTTTATCTGCCAGGGTCTAATGAATAAAATGAAAGTACCATTTACTATCCCATATGTACTCTGGTACAGCATCTTCGGGAAGTCTTCCTCAACTAATTCCAGTTCATATAAAAATAGCCACAATTGAGATGGTGTTTTTGAAATTAAAGATGAAAATTATAATATCAACCCCTCCCTTCTTTATAATTTACACTGGACAACAGAGAGTAAATGTTGAATGTTTTGCTTTCTGGTTCCAGAATCCCTTGGAGAGTCTCTTTGAGAATTTCTTACCACTTACAGTAAAGTATCAATGTTGAAATAGTTGCCTGCTGTACCAAAATAATTTATTCTTACTAATCACCAGTTTTTCTGATCCCTTGCATGACTGCAGACTGCTATAACAATATGGGTATCATTGAAAAACATGCATATTCAGAAAAAAAGACAAAAAAAATCATATATTCTATTTGTTTTTCTCACTATCAAAGTGCCCAACCAAGAGGTATAAACTAAAAAATATAAATATATGACACCCCTGTAAAGAGGAAAGGCAATCTAAAAGAGCAAAGCTACAGAGCTCCTCCAAGTGATGCCTGCTGAGGAATGACAATTTGACTAGTTCTCTTTCAATGCAGTGAAACTCTTGTGAACTCTCAATGGAGTTTATGTTGGGAGTAAGTTATAGGTGGGCTTTGTATACCAGGATAAAGTTTTTTTTTTTTTTTAATTTAGATCATAGAGTAAGTAATGGAAAGCATTAAAGATTTTATTCAGATGAGTAACATGCTTTAAGTGTCTTAAAGCAACACTTTAAGAATATTTAATAGATGCTAGCCTTTATGGCGGTCTGAAAGACATTCTAAAGGACGTTAGACCAATTCTGGTGGTTCCTGAAGTATGTGAAGCTCGAGGTTACAAAAATCTCTACTAGTGTGATGGCAGTGGGATTTCAACAGAAAGCATAGCTAACTCAAAGGAAAATAATAACTGAAAACAGATGAAGATAGGAGAACGTAAGAGGAGAGAGCTTCAAAGATCACTCCGAAGTGCTGCACCTCAGACACCGGAAGAAATGCATTTCCATAAACTAGAGCAGTATCAAAAATCACGTAAAAGGTAAAAAGAGTCTTTAGCTTAATTGGTTAGAAATGAGAACAAGGATTAATTTGTTCTGAGAAATCACTATTAGAAGGAATCAGTAAGACAAGGTGTCCATACGTTTGCCGTGCCTGGGCTGTATGCTGCCGTTTCAGCACGCAGAGTCACATAAACAAGTACAATGACCACAACGGCTAATAGACAAATGTCCACTTGAAAAAACCATAAAACCCAAAACTTGTAAATTAGTCTTAACATTAGGGCTAACTGATTCTGGGATTTTAGATTTATCATTCAACCTTTTGATGTGTCAGTTTTCCTATCTGCAAAACATTGGTGTGTGCTATATTGTATGTACTATAATTGCTATGAAGGTCAAACTAATTAACACATTTGATTTTTTTGGAAAGAGTGCACTGTGCCATTTGACTACCATAATTATGAAATACTGATACCTAGTAATTTCCCATGTCTTCCTCCTCTCAGTTTGAAGAAGTTTACAGTGGCATCCTAGTTTCTATTGACTTAATATTTAAATGCTGTTCTTTATAACCTCTTGTGTTTCATGGTTATGAACTAGAATCAGGTTAAATTGTTTTGCCTGAAACATTTTATTGCATGTAGGCATTACATTCACAATCCTTTTTCCTAACTTCAAAACGTTTAAGTTGATTTTATTTTTTTGTTTAGAGAGTGGAAGTGAAAGTTAATTTCAAAAGTCTTTGAAGAAGAAAGACAAACAAAATGAAAACTAAAATAAGAACAACCTTTTACAAAAAGTGTCATTATGGTGTTGCAAAATGAACAAAGATGATTCTGACCTTTTCCTATTTCCCACAACACATTGTAAATTAGCACAGCTGGAATATTCTCTAGAAAATCAAGAATCATGGCCACAGATTCAATTCCACATTGGTATTTTAATCACTGTTTAGGAAAATCCTTCCCCAATATTCCTGATCCTCCTGAATACTAATTAAATGGAAAATATCTAGTTAGGCTAAATGTCTGCTTTAAATCTTCCCAAGAGTTATGCATATAAATATGAACTTCATTCATTTGCCAAACCAAACTTGATTGTTCATTCTATTCCTGGAGATGTGTTAGGTGTTAAGAAGACAAAGACAAGACAGCATGTCACCCAACAAACTTGGAAACCACTAAAACTCACATAAATTTTAGATAAAGGCGATGTATGATTTATTGCATTACACGTTATATCTATTTTTTTAAAAATGCTTCTAATTTTTAATTATATACATTAGTTAATGTTATACATTAGTATAACAGTATACACACACACACTATTTTAAAAGTAACAAATTCTTATTATACAGACTTAAGGAACACAGATAGGAGTGAATAACAATAATAAATTAACTCACCACCCAGAGGGACTCTTATGATTTTAAGGTATTTCCTCCCTATATTTCTTCTATGTTTATGAGTAATATGTTGGAATATATACTTTAGACAAAATTAGGATCCTACTTTATATACTGCTTTAGAATCAGATTTTTCCCCACAATATAGGCTGAAATCATTTCCTTAACCTTTCCTCTAAAACATGATGTTTTATGTCAGGAAAAATTTCTATTCTGTGGTTGCTTACTGTATTTAATAGCATTAATTTCCTTACATAATTTTTCAACATCTTTGAATATTTTTTCAATGAGATAATTACTAGATATTGAATTACTATGTTAAAGAATATGAAGTGTTTATAGATATTGACAAATTTCATTCCTGAGAGGTTTTTTTTTTTTTTTTTTCATTTATTTATTTTTTTCCCCCAAAGCCCCAGTAGATAGTTGTATGTCATAGCTGCACATCCTTCTAGTTGCTGTATGTGGGACGCGGCCTCAGCGTGGCCGGAGAAGCGGTGCATTGGTGCGCACCTGGGATCCGAACCCGGGCCACCAGTAGCGGAGCGCATGCACTTAACCGCTAAGCCACGGGGCCGGCCCCTGAGAGGTTTTTCTAACATGAATCTCCAACAGCAATGAATGAGATTGCCCATGACCTTATGGCTTTGGTAACACTTAATAACTTTGCAACTTTTGCCACTTGATTTAAAAAAGTTTTTCATTACTAGTGGGGTACAAATATTTAATATACACTTTGGCTAATGAAAAATATTTTGTGTGTGTATGTGAATTACTTCTCTGGATACTTTGTCCCTTTCTCCTATTAGGTTGTTCAACTTTTTCTTATTGATTGATGAAAACATTTAATATTTTAATTACACTACTCCTATATTTTTTCATTTAATTACAATATTTGACTAGTTTATTACCTTAATTTTTGATGCTTTTGATTACTAAATTTTTTAAATCTTATGTAATAAATGTATCAAACTTTTCTTTATTATTTTGCTTTTGGATTTGGTCATAAATCTTTCACAGCCTAAAATCAGATAACTATTTACTTTGGATTCTAATTATTTTATATTCTTGTTTTTCAACTTTAACCTTTTAATCTAAATCAAATTCATTTTTGTTGTCTGTTGTGAGGCAAGGGTCTTGTAGCTTTTTTCCCAAAATCCAATAAAATTATTTAAATGAAATGTTTGATATAATCAATCATCTCCTCTCTCATATAAAATGGCATATATAAAATTCTTGCTAATTTTGGGGTCTCTTTTTGAGTTTTTCATTCTATTTTTCATCAATACCACATTATGTTAGCTATTTCATATTCCTCTAATTCTCCTCCTCCATTCCCTCATTATTCTGAGCATTTTTCTAGTTAGAGAAAAATGTGAAGGTTTTTAAGACAGTAAGCTTAGGTCTTATGAAATATATTGTAAATTGTATTATCATTAAGAAGGCTTTTCAATCTCTCTGCAAACTAAGAGTAATGTAGGAGTGGGGAAGGCTGAGATTTGAGTCACGCATCTTTCATAAACCAAGGTTTGAATCCTGGATCTGGCACTATACACAATTGCAATAAGCCTATTTTTTTTTTCAACTATAAAATGGGAGTTGTCATACTTCCCTTAAGTGACGGTTGTGCAATGTAAGAGAGAGCGACAAGATATGCAAAGTATCTGGTACATAATATTCACTTTATACAGACTCTTGCACTTCTACTCAACAGAGTAAATTAACTTGAAATATATTATGGCCAATTTCAGTTAAAGGAGACATTACTGAGAGTAAAATTTTTTATAAGCTCTAACTTAGTTATTATAATAGCACATGAATTCTTCTGCTCGATATTCTTTAAAAAACAACAGGATATATGTTTACATATCTGAAAAATGGAAATGTAGTATTGTATAAATGTGTTATAATAGCTAATCTCAACTTTATCCTTAAACTCCAATGACTCTAGTTACTAATTTATTCACTTGATATGAATTGAATGCCTACCAAAAAGAAATAGTGCTATAATTTGTGGATAAATAAACTAGCCCAGTGAAGTTAAACAACTCCCCTACTATCCCCTTGCTAAAGAATAGCAGAGCAGAACTGGGACTTTGAGCTCTAGACTGTTTCCAGTAGTCCAAGGCATTTTGATATAACTGACTAGAATTGAACAAAATTTAACAAATAACTTGGGAAAGTTAGCTTTTAATAGTCGGTAGCCATTGATCCCTCCAGGATACTCATTCCATTACCTACTTTTAAAAGTTATATTGCAGCTTCCTACACTAATCTTCTCCCAATCCATTAATTATTTTCCCTCAATATTTCGCTCAGAATCCATCACGAGTGCCACCATTTTCATCATTATCTCACCTTTGGCCTCAACTTTACCTACCTTTTGTCCTAGGCTGACACGAATCCAACCACTGATCTTCATTGTTTCTGGTCTTGGTCAGCTGAATGAATGCATAAGAAAAAGCTCACAATCTTGTTATAGTCTCACAAAATCTCCAATTTCATCCAGATCCTAAACTCTGCTAGATCCTCCTCAATATGCTCTGAGTTATTTCTTTACGAACTCCTTCAGGAACTCTTCTATATATTGATTTCTTTCCTCAAATCCCATATGCTTCACCCCTTCCCTCCTCTCAGCAAATGATCTTTCCTCCTTTATTAAAAAAAAAAAGGCAATCAGGCAAGAACTTTCTAAACTTCCTTCTTTTGCCACTGGCAAATGGATCAAATTCTGCATTCTTCTATGCTTCGCTCCCATTTTAGTTAAAGAGGTTTCCTCTCTAAAGTAAAATTTACCACTTTCTCCAGCTTTCTTTTCTTGTACTTTTTGAAATATTGTGCTATTTCAATCACCTTCACTCTCTCCATTCTCACTCTTTTTCTTTTTTTTGCTTATTACCTTAGATAAATTATAATGCTCAATTTTATCTCATCTTAAAAGAAAATGTTGCCTCAAATCTACATCTTTGGCTAACTATGGTTCTATATATTGTCTTTACAGCTAAAGTACTCAAAAGAACAGTCTAGAAGCTAGAAGACACACCATTTATCTTTTCAGTGGGGTAATTATGCCTGATATACCTCCAAAGCCATTAAACTAACTATAAACGACAAATACAAACAAATAAAACTGGCAACAACTTTGTAAACTTAAGATCAGTGACATAAGTCAAACTTTGGGTGACATCTTAGGATCACTCCACCCCAACATCACATATTTGCCTCTTTAACATTTTTTAAACCCATCTCCATTTCTCTATTTATATTGCTAGGGCCGTTAATATTTCACAGATAAGAAAAGGGAGGCCCAGAAAGGCTACTTAAATTGCTGAAAGTGTCATTTCCTGGATTCCATTCCAGGCAGTCTGTCTTCAGAATTCATAGTCTTAACATCATACGTATCTGCCTCTTACCTGTGCTCAGCATTTCCCAGGTTAAAGAAGGTTCTAGTATATCAGCTTGGTCTCCCTACGTAAGGTAAGCATAAATAGAACTTAGATGCACACCGTCCTGACTGGGACAAGATAAACTAATCAGAGATCGAACCAACACTTCTAAGGTAACAATTTTGGGGGAGAAATTAATTGGTTTGAAAGACAAGAACTCAGGAGAGACTATTAGAGAAGGTTGAGTTTTGATCACAGGCTGATGTTATTGTGGTCCAGGTTACCCTAAAACTGAACCTATTTCTCCTTCTTTTCCATGAACAGTAACAAGGGGACTGGCCTAATTCAGCTGTCTTCCTGAGAAGCTCATTTTATGGAAAGTAAAATCTGACCAGTGGTGAGAAGGATAATCTGACTGGTTCTGCCTTGCTATCAGGGCCATAAAAAGAAGATTATTGCTACTCCTTCCTTTTTTTAAAAGTTTTTGTCCATAAAAACCAAATAAATAAGTCCTATTTTTAAGTGTCTGATTTACAGATTTCTTAAGACAAAACAGACCGGTAGAATTAGGAGAACTAGAGCAGTCAAACAGTAACCACCTCAAGCCAGCCCAGAGTCAATATTAGAACATTTCTCAATTTAAAAAGTAAGAAATGTTTAATTAAATTTAATTTTTAGTGTACAATTCTATGTACAAAGGATCTTCATCAGAATCCATGTGGATACCATTATTGCCCACCATATTACAGATGATAAAATTAAGGCTATAAGAGGTTAGTAATATTTCCAAGATCAAGAAGTAGTGAGGGGCAAAGAGAGGATTTGAAGACAGGCAGTTTGTCCCCAGAATCCATGTTCTTCACCTCAAATGCTATTTTGTCAGTTTAGAATTTATACTATGTCCATAATTAAAATCCATAGTAAACTTTACCATGGTTCATAATAAAAAATTTTACTATACCTCCAAATTTTACATTATGTAGTTGTCATGGGCTATCCATATATTTTTAGTTCTTGGAACTGAATATTGGGAAAAAAAAAAAAAGTAGGAGGCAACGAAGAAAAATAATGAAACTAAAAAGTGTAGGAAAGCAGAAGAAAAAGAAAAATGTGCCCCTAACAATATAGCATATCATCCTGAACCGACATAGACTCCAGCGTTGTCTCTAACGACAAGAGTAAGATGGAATCTAGCAAAGCCAGGTGTTATTACTGTCAGCTTACTGAATCGGGGTAGTGGTGGTAATTTCCCTTATGTCCTTTAAGGAATGAGGGCCATGCACAATTTCAAGAATTCCGTGTCCTGTCGTCCTGATATGGTTTCTGAGCTTTACATCTAAGTCAAAATTCCATTCTGACTCAGATTTGCGATAAATAGTAAATAACTAATGAATGTGCTCCTCAAAATACTGTCTTAACATCACATCCTCATTAAAAGGGGGAGAATTTACCATAAATAATTGTATCCCCTATGTGTAGCCCACAGCTCTAACTGAACACACAGTGTATATAGATATAAGATTTATCTCCTCTTTTTCAAGAAGATATTAGGAGGAATGCTTTGGAATCTTAACTAAACATATTACATAACTCTTTGAATTCTCAAATGAAAAAAAACCCGTTTAAAATAATTGAACTAGAGTACTTCTTAGTATAATGGAAAATTTCAATTACAAGTGATACATAATTCCAGGTATGATTGACACATTTACCACAGTTACAAAATTACTAAAGATAAATGAAATACATGAGTTCCCTCCAAAGACACCTAAATTTGAATCTCAAAAGGGAAATTTAAGTTGGTAAAGGCTTTCTCACAAACCATACATTTAGAAGCAGAGAATGCCATGGACAACTAGCAAAGAAAAAGTTCTTGTTTACCTCTCTGTGTTTGCAAGAGTATTTGCACTCAACATCAGCACACCTGCCACATTGTAGCAGGATGGGTGGCTTCTGAGCACAAGAATGTTTACCTTCTACTCCTCAGAACACGTGTGTTTAAAATTCATCTAAAAATTGAGTCTTCAAACTAACTGCTATATATAAGGGCTGTATTTGGTGAAAGCTACAAAATTGATTCCATTTTAAAGGACTAAAAGAATTATAGGAAATTGTAGATTTAAGTCTAAAGAAGAAAGGAGGAGTTACCAGCAGAGGACTAAATGTTCACTTACAGATAAAACCGCTACCTAGATATATTTTAAAGGGACAACTCTCTAACAGCCTAGCAGCCATAATGAAAATTGGAGACACCTCTCTCTGAATTTATGGAGCCATCTGAATTTCTACTGTGCCCTCTTTAATTCTCATCATGCCCTTTCATTCCCTCCCTTTGCTCTGTCCTCCATCTTCTGGCAGTTCACCTCACCCTCAGTGAGTCAATATCCTCTAAACCCGCATCTACTCGAGAAGGAAGACAGCGGTCTAATGAAATCCATTCCAATAAATAGCAGTCTTAACAGTAAGGCAAGCATGTAAAACGAGCCCAGAGCTCATAGAATCACTATCATAACCAGAATCACTTCTGTTATTTTTATTATCATTGTCGCAGTAATTTCTGTGTGGGAAAATCACTGCTTTTAGATTCACCAGAGTAGAACAAATCCCCAATAATCACATAATCCTACCTCTTAACAGATTAACAAACAACATTTATTTAAATCAAACTTTTAAACCAACATTGATCCTCCCAGTGAGAAGGATTTCTCTTTTATGGATTCTGTCAACTCTTTCAGGGACCAAATCTCTACCTCTATTTTCAGAGTAGAAGTTGAACACTAATGAGATGTAAGAACTAGTAATTTTAAAAGAAAAAATAAAATAAAAAAAGTAACATCTCTTTCCACAGGTAGAATCTAGATCTATATTTTGACTCTTTCACATAAAAAATAGCCTTAAGTGGAGTGAAGTTTACCAAGAACATGTGTACTAAATATTGATGATCTCAGAGAAATGCTACAGAGTCAGTGAAAAAGTGTTGTCACATATTTACTTTCCAAATACCACAAAGTTCAGGCTCATCTCCAGAATATAATGCTTAATTACATCCTATATGCCTGTGTTCCAGCTCTGGGCAACACTTAGCATTTTTTTAATTACATGAAAAAATTATGAATAATCTAAGGACTCATTCAGTAATCAAGCAACCAGAAAAGCTCTCGTGATTTTTCTCTTGACACAGGTTTTTTCATAAAGGTAAGTGATTTAAATTTTGGCATGTCTGTAAAATACCTTGTAAGACCTCCACCTAAATAGAGGGAAGGGAAATAATAAGAATTTCTGGAGTTACCTTATTAATATACATTAATATAATTACCACGCATTAATACATGCAAATAAAATGTATTAGTGTTGGGATTATGGATGTTCTTATTTGCATCTTTATTTTCTCTACATAATATATTTTAAAAATCTAAACAATTTGCCCCTATTTGATGGAATTACACACAGACACAGGTTTCCCCTGCTATCCGAAATTTCACTTTATGCCACTTCACTTTTATGAAAACTATATCGGTACCTGTTTTTGCTAAGTGAAAAAAAAATCTGAAGAGGATTTTTGGTTTTATGGAAAAAGCAAAAATAGCGTTCAGTGTTTACTGTGCAGCAATCTATTACAGAGGCTAACAGTCAAGCATATTGTCCTCCTTCAAGCCTTCCACATCAGCCACAGCAGATGACAAACATCCACCTTCTGCGTGGAAGCAGGCAGATGTAGAAGAAGGTGTAGACGTTAGTGACCAGCCTGCCCTGATGGATTCAGAGGACGATGAGATGTTAATAGATGCCCCTCTTCCTCTCTCTTCTACACCCCTGTCTCCTGTACCTCCCACCACCCCAACCTCCAGCGACTTAGCCTAACTCACCATTATCACCACCACCACCTCTCAGCCTTCCCGTGGGCTCGCTGCCTTCCCAGTTCTGGAAAGTGAAACCACACTGTACATACATTGTTTCTACTTTACACAGGCTGTGTATTTATTATATCATTCCTGCTTTCACTATATGTTAGTGTTATTTTAGGTTTCATGTGTTATTTGATATGATTTGGTAAGTTATTTTGGGGGTCTTGGAAGGCTCAAAAATTTTTCCCCAATAGATTAATGGTAATCACTTCCTCGCTTTAGGCCATTTTGGCTTAGGAAAGGTTTCATAGGAATGGTCTACTTTCAGATAGCAGGGGAGACCTGTACACGGGAAATAAAAGGTACCAAAGTGATTGATGTATCTCCTTGAAAGTTAAGTCAAAATAAATATAACGAATTTCCTCTTCACAGCCAACTTTGTTAAAACCGTTGTTCATAATTTCTGCCTCCACTGTTTTCCCTCCCCTCACACATTCACCCAGTCCGGTCTGGGTTCTTATACTGTCCTCCTCCACAACAACTCTCAACATGGTCCCCAGACCTAATGGTCATTTCACAGTACCCAACTTACTTAAATTCCTAGTTTGGATTCACCTCACTTAACCATTCCCTCTTCCTTGAAACATGCTTTTCCCTGGCTTCCAAGACATATTTTTGCCCTTCTATTTCTCTGATTAATCCTTCTCTGTCTTTGCAGCCATATTACTTTCTCTCAGACATCAAATATCCAAATTCTTCAAGGCTATTCCTAGGTGGCTTCCATTTTTTAGTTTATATTCTCACCTTGGATTGTCTCATTTCTACCCCGAGTTTTGTTTGCCCCTATAAATAGGTGACTCACAAATTTATATCTCTAGCCTTGACCACTCTTAAAAGCTCCAGGCAAGTATATTAACTTTCTTTCTGCCATCTGCACTTGGGTATCTCAAAGGCCAATCTCATCAAAAATTAATCTATAATTCCTCTTCTCTCTCTCAAACCCTGTCTACTTCCAGTGTCCCTTATGTCAGTGAAAAGTGCCACCATCCATGCAGCTGTATCAGTGAGACACAGAAAGGTCATCGATGTTGTTTATCTCACACTCATCTACAATATCCAATACGCTCTCCAGTCTCAAAAGTTGTATTTACTATTATCATTCTTATGCATCAACATCTCTATCTCCATCAACATAGTAGGTCATTATTATCATCTCTGCTCCAGACAATGCATTAGCCACTTAACTTTTCCATCCTCCTGTCTTTCCAAACTACAATCAAAGTGATCTTTTAAAAATCACAAATTTAGTCACATCACTATCTCTTCCCTCTTCCTCTTCCCCATCATTAATGAATTTCAGTTGCTCTTATATGAAGATAAAATCCTTTTGCAGCTCTCAGCTCCCAAACTAGGTCAGTGCCCCTCCCCACTCCCACATAGGCTTCCATGGTACTCACACTTGTTGGTGTCATTCTTTGATTTTTTTGTATCACCTTCTAGACAATGAGAAACATGAAAGCAGGAGCCTCATGATTTGCATGATTTTTGTTCATGCAAATTTATTTTTCATTCATGATTGCAACTCCAGCTACTACCATGAGAATATGTTCACGATAATGATTAATTGTGAGTAAATATCACATTTTCTACTTGAGGTAGTAACCTGTTTGGAATTGAATAACTTATCTAAAGCACTTCTGAACAGGGCATCTCTCATGTGACATTGCGGAGTAGACAAAGATCATTAATACATCTGCTCTCTTACCTCTTTTTTTACCCCCTCCCCCCATCCAACATCTGTCAAATCCCTCACCCTTGGAAACTCAGAGACTTCCAGTGCAGGCTTCAGTTAGGTCAACTCTTTCGGAGCAATGCTAATGCACCTCTCCCAGGATATTTGTTTCCAGTTATCTAAAGAACAGGGAAAATTACAGAAAATATAAAAACGCAGGATTGAATAATAAGAGATGATAGGTAAGTGTGCTCTGTCACCTTCCAGGTCTAGATTGGGAGAGGTTCATTTACACACTGTTAAATACTTACAGATTACCTCATACTAACAGCTTCCATTTGTTGACTACAAGGTTCTACAGCTACACTGTCCGATACAGTAGTCACTAGCCACACATGGCTATTTAAATTTAAGTTAATTGAAATCAAATAGTATTTCCTTGTTTGCAATAGCTATACTTTAGGTGCTCTTTTCCATCACCATATAAAGCTCCATTAGACACTATTTTTCTATAATCTGTGTTTTAATTCATAAACTCTGTAGTTAGAAAATATTGCTTCTTCTGCCTTCACCTAGACTTGTCTCCTGATGCACATGCTCCCAGTGGTGGCTTAGAAGAAACAGCTTTCTGTTGGATGACCCTGCCGGTATTCACTACCCCCTTCACCCAGGAACAGGTGTGTGGGCAGGTGCCCAAGCTAGGGCAACCTATCTTTTCCCAAATAATTTGGAATTTGAACTGAAGGAGAGAAAGACCGTTTTCTCTCCAGGTGACTCACCTATTTCTACCATGAGTTTTGGAGAGGAAGAGGAACTGGATTCAAGAAATAAAGAAGATAGCAGGTATGTCATTAACCAGTTATGAGAAGGAAAATGAAAGTCGTGGCAATATTCCCATACTGTCGTCTTCTGAGTCCTTTCTTTATCCTTGCCCTCGGGGTACTATGAGCTACCCTTGAATCCTTAAACATAAGCTACCTTTGTTAAAAATATAAGCTAGCTTAATAGCTTTTGTTTAATCCTCATAATAAACCATGCAGTATATTTTAATATTTCTATTTACAGATGAGGAGACTTTGGTTCAATGAGTTCAGTTAAAGTAATTGAGCCCGAATTCAAATCTATATGGTTAATGAGAATTGAAAATATATCATATTTCTATTATTCAATAATACTTGCAGGGTGCAAGTCTCTGTGCTAGAAGCTGAGGATAAAGTAATAATAAGGCATTGCCCTTGGTTAGTTATATTTTTAATCCATTGTGAGTCAAGCTACAGGGAAGGAACAGAGATTAAGGATATTGACGCAGGGCTGTGTGTTTGATTTCGGGGAATCCCAGGAAAAGACTGAGACTGAAGTCAACCTCAAACTTTTCTGATCAACACAAGCAAGTTACCAGGAGCAGCTGAGCAGATTGGAGTTGAGGTACCTACAGAGACTGTGGGTGAGATAGGATGTCCAACGATTATTTACAAATTGGCAATAGACGTGGCATTTTCAGAGAGATATGCTCCCCACTAAGGCTAAGCTAAACTCAGGCCGGGAAGAAAGCAAGGGAAGATGCTGGGTTTGGCTTGAGAAAGCAAGGGGGGACGGTCAGAAAAAGGGGACAAATCCTGATGTAAGAGGGTAGGTATACAGCCCATCAAGTTTCCGAGTCTAAGTATAATAGCCACTGCCCCCAGCAATGCTACATCTTGAAACATCAACCTTTGCATAGGTTGATTTGACAGTAATCTTTATGTTTCTAATTTGGGGGATATAGAGAGCATTGTTTCATTTCTCAGGTGTCTCATTCATTTTTAAACTATAAATGAGAGAATGTTTCTATGGCTGCTGAACAAAAATAAAAAGAGGTTTGATTTGTTTTTGAAGTTTAGAAATATGTCTATGGATGACTAGCCAAAGATGGCAGAATTTAGATATGATGAGATGGATTGATGTAGCTATCTGCCAAACAGCATGATTAAAACCATTCAGACCCTGAAAATGGAGTAGAGAACATTGGCTTTATTTCTGTAAACTAAACTGTCACCATCAGACTTAAGTGCTCTTGTCTTGTCAGAGGATTTATTATTATTAAGAATTTCTCTGACATGCATTTGCCAAGTGCTTCATTGAAGTTCCTCATCACTCACAGCTCCTTGGTGACATGGTCTGGCTAGTCTTCAATAATAAAAAGAACTGAGGCATCCATGCAAATTAGCTCTGTTTCATGCCCAAGGCCCCTCATTAATACATGATTTCAAGACAAGGTGGACTTAATCTATAATATAATTAGTTGGATGGGAGAAGACTGTATCATGCAATAAAAAGGTGTCAGAACGTGTATGTCAGTTTCAACTTTTACTGGAGAGTCAAAGGATGAATCCTCTGTTAAAGGGATGTTACTTATCCATCATCTCAATGATCAGGTACATCTGTGCATATACAATTAGCTAGGATCTGGGTTAGGCATGTACCTTCAAGGTTCATCCCAAGATAATTAGTAACAGATATTATTTTTTGTCCTTATCAGGAAAGTAAAACTTCTAAAATCAGCCTTCTCCCCTACTTCAGAGCAACTTGATTCTGCCAGAGACCATTATGTAACAGTGTGTATTAAAAACTCTACCGATTTATATTTTCTGAACTCAGCTGGGCCCTCAGCACTACCTATCAATCCCATTACCTGTCTTTAGTCAGCTACTTCTCCTATCTCCTCCTACTGACAATTTCAGAATGATACATTTTCCTCAATCTTTCTCTGTACTCAATTTCCACACCACTCCCTCTCAGCAGATAGACTACCTAGCAAATGGTGCCTGCCAGGTTTGATTTCCCTCAAATTTTCGCCTATCTATTAAAATTTCTACTGTTGCAATCATCCTTTCTTTCTTTTCTGCAATCATGCAAGATGAAGTGGCATTCCTCTTGCTCTAAGCCATGCTTTATTCTTCTGCCTTTGAAATTCTCCTGTCAATTCTGCTCTAGGACCTGACTGCATATCTTCAATCTCTCCTTTCTGCTGGCTGCTGCCTCTGAGCTTAATCCTTCAAATCCTATAGACCTTCCCTTGGCCTCATGGTCTCTGAAGCTACTCACAAAGTCGTAATGTGCTCCATGTTAAACGCTTATGCCAAGAAACTTGAAGTGAACGAGATTTTAGTCCACTTGAAGGCTAGCAAGGTAGTCTGCCACAGTTTCATACATACTGCCAGGAGACACAAAACTCATGTATAAGAAACAAAGAACTTGATTGCTCATGGGTCAGCAACAAGCATGGGCTTTATGTTTGTTTTGGGGCGTGCCCCCACGTCCCCCAGTGATGATGCATACGGCCAAGGGGATACTGTGAATACAGTGGATTTACATTATAGCTAAGGAACCAACCACAGTTAGAAAACCCCAATATAGTCATGTACAGCATAACAATGTTTTGGTCAACAACAGACTGCATATACAACTGTGCACCTGTAAGATTAGTACCATATAGCCTATGTGTGAGTAGGCTATACCATCCAGGTTTGTGTAATTACACTTTATGATGTTCGCACAATGATGAAATCGCCTAACGATGCATTTCTCAGAACGTATTCCTGTCCTTAAGCAATGCATTACTGTATTATAATAGGCTTCTGGCAGACTCATCCAACTTTGTGCAGGAGGAAGACATTATCTTTGTTATTCTGGTCAGGAACAAATCTGTCGTCTGTCCTGAGGGGTGAATCTCTCTCTCTCTTCCAAAGTTTTTCATTATACAAACATCCTTGAAAATATAGTCTGGGACAAAAGCTGTCCTAAGACATGTAGAAAAGCCATAGAGAATTACTCCTGAGTAGGTTGCCTTTCATTTAATTATATTCTTATTAATAAAAAAAAAGTCTACTGAGTGTTCCCTATATGCTAGCCATTTTGCTAGGTGGGGAGTCACAGAGATGCAGAGCACAGTGGCAGATTTGAAGAATCCTATTTAATTCTTAATAGATACAATGAACCTCACTGCACATTTCAGGAATAATGGTGATTCTTAAAAGCCCTTAATTATAAATCATAAATCAACATAGTCATTTCATTATAAACTGCTGAAAGGTTACTAGGCGTTGAGGTCTGGTAAAAATCTCCACATGTATTAGTATTGATCCAATAAAGAAGAATAAATTGCAAATAATATTTCAGCATTAACAGTGCTTTATTCACTCCATAAGACACACAAATGGCACTTCATGGAAAATATACTCTCGTAGTTGCTGTAAGCCTCCATTTTGTTTTAAGCCAACAGTTGAAATCACATTATAGTAATAACTGTGTGGGCTTGGTCTTTTGGGGTAGGGATGAGAAAACACATTTTGCCAAGTTTAGCCATTGTGAGTTCAGAGTTCAGAAACAAATTCAATGCTTTCTGGAAATGAGTGCAATAGAACAGCTGGTCAAACACAATTTACTTGCTCACAGAAATAAACTTAATGATTTCTGGGGAAAAAAAAAAGGCTTACTAAAAAGGGTCATAAGAAATATCAACCAGATTGAGGACACTTTTGGCTTAAAACGGCATCTGCTTATAGATCCGTATGCAACTTTTCCTAGTCCTCAAAAATAAAATCATAAAATGAAATTAAAAAATAAAAATAAATAAACAAATACTAGGAAGATGGAGAATAAAAAATGCAGAGTCACTTAGACTGATGGACAACATATAAAGAGGATCTTTGAAGATATTTCATTAACTCTAAGAGTAATAAAGAGATTGCAGAAGAAGTAAACAAATAATATATTAAATGTTTGCATTATAGTCAACCGGGATTTGCTATCTGAAATAAAACTCACTTGGGAAAAAATGTTAGAAAAGGATTTGTCTTCAATTTCTGCCTGTCTTCAGAGTCGCAGATCCAAGGCTTATACAAAACATAAGATGGAACAGCTGTCCTTCTATACCATGGGACTGTGTTTTGAGGTATATGGGACACTTACTGCCTCATGTCTCCTCCCTCTTCCTTTTTTTTAACTTTTTATTTGAAAAACATTAGATTCATAAGAGGTTGTAAAAACAGAAGAGAGAGTTACCAGGTACCCCGCACCTAGCCTCCTCCAACGAAAACGTCTTGTATAAACACATAACATCAAAACCAGGGACTGGACTATGTACCCTACTATTAACTAAACTATAGACCTTATTTGGATGTCATCACTTTTCCTGCCCTTCCCTTCATTTTTAAAGCTATATTCAGATACACAACTCATAGAAAATAATTGGCCAGAAAGTGTGGTGGGAATGGAGTGGGAGTGTAAGTGGAGGTGCCCCTTGCAGGGAACATTCCTGTTAACGCAGAGCCAGAAAAGTCTAGGCAGGAGTGGAAACAGCATGGAGCACTGCACAGTGAAAAGTCTACTTGTTTTCTTTTTCTTTATTTAATATTCCCGATAGTTGACAATACCACAAAACTGTGTGGTGGAAAATGGAGATGAACCTGATCAGTTACAGAGTCAAACAAGACAAAGCCTTGCTAGACGTGAGAAACTGGACAGGGAGCTTTCGATGTGCACTCTTCTGCTCCCTAAGATTGGAAACCAGAGGGCAAGCTCACGTCCGCAAGAGCGTATCCACAGCTTCTACTGCTGAGGAAAAATATAAAACGTTAGGAAGGCTGGCTCACTCAACAGATTACATGAAGATGTGAGGCTGGAGGAAATAGCTGCGGGAAAGAAAAGACTAAAATTAAAAGCAAAGCAGCTGCGATGAAATGTGAGGTTGAGGAGCCAAGGGAATTTCAAAGCAAATGGAAAGAAATATGTGGAAGACAGAAGAGGAAACTGATTTGCAGAGAATTAGGCAGTGCACTTCCTCTTTCCATAATTTACAAAGATGTTAAATAAGGATAATCCAGGTACTAAAACCTAGTACCCGTTTCTCTACAGTTTCCATATCAGACAGCCATGGTTTCTTCAAACAAACAAACATACAAACAAACAAAAAAACACTATTTCGGGCCGGCCCCGTGGCTTAGCGGTTAAGTGCGTGCGCTCCGTTGCCGGCGGCCCGGGTTCGGATCCCGGGTGCGCACCGAGGCACCACTCCTCCAGCCATGCTGAGGCCGCGTCCCACATACAGCAACTAGAAGGATGTGCAGCTATGACAGACAACTGTGTACTGGGGCTTTGGGGGAAAAATAAAAAAAAAAAACAAAAAAAAAAAAAAAACAAAAAAAAAAAAAAAAACTATTTCGTTTCTCAAAGGTATTTGTTTAAATGTGAGTGACACCAATATCTTTGTACAGATTTTACCACCTGTCTAATACAGAAGTGAAGCTTACTAGATGGCAACTCTAGAGTTTATAGTGGGATTTTTCTTTTGGATGAAAGTCAACTCACTCCCTAGGCTAGGATAGTCCAACAGAGTGACTACTCTCAATGGCTGTTTGTTTTTATTGATGAAACTTTAATGCCAGTCTTAATTGCCTTCAAAACTCTTGACTAGAGACCATCTGGTTGCAAAGATTTATCTATATCTAGTTTATAAATGCAATATCAAACATTCTGTGGTTGTAGCACTACTTGATCTAGTTGCTGTAAATTTTAAGTTCCAAAGTCATTTTGAAGAGAAAAACTCCCTAGTCTCCTTCAGTGAAAGGGAAGAAAATAATTTTCCTTTTCTACTGTGAACTTTCAATTTCTAGAAGAACCTCTTCCAGAGATCATTGAATGATCCTACTAATCTCTCAGTCAATTTCCTCAATTTCTTTTAATCTTCTAAACTTCTTAGATTTCCTCTTTCCTAAATTTCTTCTGAATCTTAATCCAAATCTTTTTTTTTTAAACAAACTTTTTTCACTCTTTTCGTCTTTCCACCCTGTCGTTTCTCTCTCACTGTGAACCTTACCACTCAATGAGAGTTCAAATTATAGAAATTTCAGATCACCACCTTTTCAAACTAAGGAGGAATCTTTTGATTTTAAAAATGTAGATATTATTAAGAAATAGAATTTGTTCATATTTGATACAGTTGCCTTTAGCTCTCTCTGCAAGAACAGACACAATAAAACTAGTGGAAAAAAAACTAAACAAGGAAAGAAACAAAGAGTACGTTATATTTATAGCTAAGTCTCTACCACCAAGCTTTCTCCCTTTCTTCAACCCCAGATATAACCGCTATCCTACAGTTAGTATGATCATTCCAATCAATGCTTACAAATGTATGAACACGAGAGGGAGGCAGCTTGACTCAAAATGTATGCTCCACCGTTTACTAGCTCTGTGATCTTGGGCAAGTAGCTATCTAACTCTATGCCTTGGTTTCTTTCTCTGTAAAATGGGAAAACACGACTATTGCTTAATGGAATGTTTGTAAGAGGAACAAAAATTTGAAACAAATAAAGTCCTTAGAAAACTGCCTGATTCTTAGTAAATGCTCAGTACATGTTAGATATTGTTATCATTATCATTACAAACTTTTTCTGTAAAGGGCCAAATAGTAAATATTTTAAGCTTTGTCAGCCCTGTTGTGTTCCCTCCCTTCCTCCTTCTCTCCCTCCTCTTTTTTCCCTTTCACCCCAAATCCTTTAAAATACAAAACAAATAAACAAACAAAACCCTCTTATCTCATAGGGCAGTGCAAAAACAAGCCATGGGCTGGATTTGGTCTGTGGGTCATAGTTTTCTGACCCTTCATATAGATTAACATGAGGATAATTGAAGTTTTAAAATATTGATTTGTCTTGTCCATCAAAATATAAATGTCTCTATTATTTAGGTCTTTATGTGGTTCAAAAAAATTTTTGTACGATAACTGTATCTTTTTTGTTAGATTTATTCTTAGGTATCTTGTAGGTTTTCGTTTTGTTAGCAATTTCCCCCTTTAGCAAATTATTTAAATAACCTGTTTTTGTATTAGAATAGTTTCAGCTTTACAGAAAAATTGCAGACATAGTGTCGAGTTCCCATATACCCCTGACCTAGTTTCCCCTGGGAAATGTGGAGGAATGTTTGGAATTCCTCCAAATGCTAGAATGTAAGAAGGTAACAAATCTTACATTACTATGTTACATCTGTCACAAGTAAGAAAACAACATTGCTATGTTATATTAATTAAACTACACAGTTGATTCAGATTTCAATAGTTTTTCTCTAATGTTCTTTTCCTGTTCCCCAATCCCATCCTGAATACCGCATTACATTTAGTCTTCATGTTTCTTTAGCTTCTTTTGGCTTGTGATAGTTTCTCAGACTTTGATTTTGATGACCTTGGCAGTTCTAAGAACAATTGGTCAATTATTTTTTTTTAATTTCCCTCCATTAAACTCTATCTTATGTTTTTCTCACGATTAGACTGAGGTTATGGGTTTTGTGGAAGAAGACCACAGAAATAAAATGCTATTATCACGATTATCAACTATCATGATTTATCATACTATGAACATGATTATCACTGATGATATAAGCCCTGGTCACCTGCCTGAGGTAGAGCTTGTGTAGTCTCTCCATTGTCAATTTACTTTTGCTCCCTTTCCCATACTCTTCTCTTGGAAGTAGGTCACTAAGCATAGCTCATACTCAAGGAGTAGGGAATTACGCTTCCTTTCCTTGAGGTGGGAGGAAGGTCTACAAGAAATATTTGGAATTCTTCTGCATAGGAGATTTGTCTCTTCTCGCATACATTTATATATTTTTTTTATTTTACCAATTATTTATAGCAATATGGATTCCTAATTATTTTATACTTTGGATTATGATTTAATATGTTATTTATCTGGTTGCTCAAATTGTTCTGGCTCTGTCCATTGAGAGTACTTTTAGATTGACTCCTATGTCCCATTGAGATGCTTCCATTGTTTTGTATTTTGAGCACTTTCTTACTTTCTGGCACTAAAAGATGCTCCAAGCTTATTTTGTATATTTCCTTCCCCAGCCCTAGAGTCAATCATTTCTCCAATGATTTCTGATTCCTTTTCTTAGAGAATGGTATTAGAAAACAAAATCTGGGCACTGAGTGGGCAATTTCTTTAAAATTACAATTTCTAATTGTTTATTTATGGTAAACAAAATCACTATTGATTTTTGTATACTGAACTTATAACTATCAATATTAGATCTAAAATGTTATGTGTAATATTCTGCAGGTAATAGTTGAATTTTCTATATGAATAATCATATTTTTGGTGATTCTATTTCTTTTTTCCAGTTTTTACACCTTTTATTTTATTTTTGGTCTCATTGTTTTGGATAGCATCTCCAGGACAGTGTTAAATTGTAACATCTTAGTCATGTATCTGACCTTAAATGAACGTTCTACTGCTTCTGTAAAGTACAATGTTTTCTGCAAGTTTTTGATAATATTACTTATCAGGTTAAAGAAGTAATCTTCTATCTACAAACTGCTAAGAAAAATAAATAAATCTTATAGCAATACTGAATATTATCACATGCTTTTCTGAATCTATGGAGAAGATTACACAATTTTTTAATCTTTTTAATCAGTTTATGTGATGAATTACACGAATAGATTTTCTAATAGTAAGACATCCGTGCCTGTCTGAGATAAACTCCCTTTGGTCAGGATTTATTTACTTTTTCATTGCTTTATAGAATATGCTAACACTTTATTTTGTATTTTTGCATCTATTTTCTTAAACTAAAATCAACCCATTAACTTTTTAAAGACTAATTCTATGTCTTTAATGTCTGTATTCCTAATAAATTTTACATCTTTTAAAAATATTTTGGTAATTCAAGGTGTTCTATAGAATCCCATTTTACCCAAGTTTTGAGATTTTCTGGTATATAATGATTCACAATATCCATTTACAATTTTACACTGTATCTGTAATTATATTACCTACTTCCTTTAAATGTCATTTTGCTGAACTTTTAATCTTTTTTTCCTCCATTTGTAATCTTGCCATATATTTATCTATTTTATTTTTCAAATGACAATTTGGGGAGTTATTAATTGTTTTCCGTATCATAATTCATTTTCTGCTTCATTAAATCTGCTTTAATCATTTTGTTACTACTTTTGAGGGTATCTCCTCTTGTCTCTTAGTGATAAATAAAATTAATTGATTTTCTATCTTTAATATATTTAAGATTATAATTTTTATTTCAAAGGCTGTTTTAAATTCATTCCATATGTTTAGATATTTGGTATTTTCGCTGTTTAAATATATATTATTTCTGTTATGATTTCTTCTTAGAGCAATTCTTTATCTAAAGTGTGTGTGTATGCCTGTATATGTTTGTCTTTTAAAAACTTCTGTATATGTTATGTTTGGGCAGCTCTCATATCATTTTCTGGATAATTAACTGAGTGCATTGAAAACATTGCTCTGTATATTTTCAATTATTGGGTATTTTTGATACTTTCTTTGTGCCCTGCGACCTGATCAGGTGTTGTTAAAAGTTCCACATGTGCTTGGATTCAATCTGCATTCTTTCAGACGTGAGGGAAAAGTCTCTTGCTGTGACTGAGGTAGCTTCTCCTTAGGTTCTGTTGCCCAGGCTTTGCAGCCAGGCTGACTGGGTAGATGCGTGAGCTTGGACTGGGCACTTAAACTTCCACCTGCCTCAGTATCCTCATGTTTTCAGTGGACCCTCCTGTCTGGTCTTGATAAGTATTGAGCAAACTAACGTATGTGACGTGAAGCACTGAGAGGCTTGCCTCGATTGTGTTAGGTGACACAGTGCTTGCCACTACACATTCCAAGGGCTCAGAAATATATCTTCCTGGTGAAGTCTTTTTTTTGTCACTATGCATAATGATGCTCTTTATCACTAGAAAATGCTTTTTTTTCTCATTTTGTCTAATGTTGCTCTCATTTGTAAATAACTGCTTAGTATATTTCCCCACTTTTTTGTTTTTAATGGGAATGTTTTTTAATATGCTTTTAGTATTTTTCCTATTATATTTATATATATTTCCATCAAATATGTATTTCTGTCCTTTGAGTAGATTTTATTTTCCCTATTTTGATTACTAATATTTTTGGATTTATTTTTGCTATATTGTGTGCTTTTATTATCAGTGATTATCACCTCCCCCCCTCGTTTCTGGACATCTATTCACTGATGTAATTTTCTTTATTAACTTTTATTCCTTCTCTTTCTCTTCACTGGTTTGGAAGTAATACCTTATCTTTAAATGATTTTAACGTTTATGTGTGTATTTTTCACATGAATATCTGGCATGGCAGTATCTGAAGAAAGTATACAACTCTGCTCTCCTCTCCAAGAGCATCTGGCATTTAGATGAATTGAACTCCCGTGGGTTTTCTTGCACATGGCGTGTTATTATTGTTCCTTATTTTACCTCCCCCTTGAATTCAATCTCCCCCACTAGGTCCTGCTATTAATATTGATATTTACAGTTAATTATATATAGATTTCCCTACATGACTATCAATTTCTTTGTTCATAATTGTTATTTCCCTGTGTTTTCTACTGGGTTAATTTTTTTTCTTCTTGAATTATAATTTTGTGGTTGTTCCTTAGAAAAAGGCTTATTATTCTACCTTTATTTCATCTTTTATTTTGCCATCTCTCTTCAATGGTAGTTAATCTGGTTTGCAGTTATTTTTCTCAATAAATTAAAAATATGATGTCATTGTTTTCTGACCTTTATAATGAAGTTGGGAAGTCTGCTCTCAGTCTCATTGTTATTAATTTGTAGTTGATCTATCTTTTATTTCTGGTTGCTTTTAAAATTTTCATTTAGTGTTTGGTAATCTACAGTTTCATAATATTGTGCTTCTATGCAGATAGCAAACAACAAAAGGGCATATGTGGCTCACATTTCATTAGGTAATATTTTTTAAGCCAATAGGCTATGAAGTTATAATTCTCACCAATATCTCAAATAGTAGACCTTTAAACTTATGGCTGAGGGCCGGCCCTGTGGCTTGGTGGTTAAGTGCGCGCGCTGCGATGCTGGCGGCCCGGGTTCGGATCCCGGGTGCGCATCGAGGCACCACTTCTCCGTTCATCCTGAGGCCGAGTCCCACATGCAGCAACTAGAAGGATGTGCAGCTACGACACACAACTATCCACTGGGGCTTTGGGGAGAAAAAATAAAATAAATAAAATCTTTAAACTTATGGCTGATTAGGAAATATGCTTAAGACACAACAGCAGCAAATATTCCATGGAAATACATAATTAGGCTCAAAAACATCCTTTGTATACTACATTTTCAAAAATTTTTATTGTTATAGATTAACTTTAAGAAACACTATCAAACATTGCCAAGGTTTCAGTTAAGTGAAAACTTTCATGCAGGACCCAGGGGATAATAATAAAAATATTTCTTTAGGGCAATTTGGTAACTTATGGAAAAAGCTCAAAATATATTCATATAAACTGACCTAGGAATTTAACTTCTAAGAACTTTATATAATGATAATTTCATTCAGAGCACTATGAAAAAAGATATCCAACACAATTTTTAATAAAATAGCAAACAAACTGGAATTCACATGCTTAAAACTTAATGGCATGTCAATATAATAAACTGCTTCAATGGCTATTAAAGTAATGTTTCCAACAAACTTCAGGTAAAATGAGATATATCATATTTAAAAATTACTTTATAAGCAATATATACAAATAAGGTAAAAATATGGTCAAATTAATTGATTAGCACATCAATAGATAGATAGATAAGACATAAGAAAAGAAATGAGTAATATATACCAACTAGTGGCAGTTTTAGTATTTGGGTATTATGATGAATAATTTTAATTTTTCTTTTTTATTTTCTGAAATTTCTAAGCTGTTTACATAAATTATCCTTACGATCAGGTAAAGCAATTATTTTGAATGGGAAGAATACAAGAAACATAGTAAAAGTAGATGTAAACTAGATATTTGTAATATAGAGTATAAAAAATAGTTATTATTAATTTATTGAGAGCACCAAAGAAATGGAGATTTATAAATTAGAGGTTTCAGCCTTAGAAAAGTATAAAAAGACTTTCTGATCATGTTACATACACCAAAGACAGAAAAGGAAATAATAATGAATTTGATTACACAAAATTTTAAATCTCTTATATAGATAATATAATAAACCAAGCTGAAGGAGGAAAAACAAACGAGGAAAAAATTGGGAACCACATGACAGCAACAGGGCAAATTGTTTTAATGTAAAACATCTCCTAGAAATCAACAAGAGAAAATCAAACAGAGCAGTAGCAGAACTGGCCAATAAGTATATTAATAGCCAACAAGCATACAATCTGCAATCTCAGTCATAATTAAATAAATGCCAATTACAATAAACACGTATATTTCTATCTATATATAACATTTCTATCTATATAACAAGAAAAGATGAAAAAGTTTGTTAATAGCTAATGTAAGTAGGAATTTGGAAAAAGAGTTGATTCTTTTAATGTTTCAATGACTGTGCAAGTTGTCATAACCTTTTAAGCAGATAATTTAGTGATATTTTGAAAAATAATATCCAGTAAATTCATTTCTAGATATTTACTCTACAATCATACATACACATTTTTGCACAGAAAAAGAATGTTTGAGACCACTTTATTTGCTTCTGACAAGATGATGGACTTTTGGAAAAGAAGAAAAATTTATATAATTTATGATATGTAATATATAATAAATATATATGGCATTTTATTTCTCATATAATAAATATATATGGCATTCTTAGTTTTAGTTTTAGTCTATTAGTATTAGAATACTAATAAACAAGCTATAGGATATATTTTTTTCTGTACTGTTATCATGTGATATGAATATCTATTTAGATGTTTTCAGGGTGAGAATATTTGCATGAGGAGAACGTTTTTCTACAAATCTACCGGGTTTTTAAGTCATGTTCAAGACTCCAGAATCCAGGTTTGTTATATGCTGTTTTGATTTTTCTGTGTTGAATCCCTCTGGCATACATGAAAATATGGTAGCACTTTTCAAGCTAAATATAAAATAAAATATTTATTAATATGTGCTTTGTTCTCTCAGCAGATATTTTACCACCGATTGGCATCCTTAATTTATTTGCACACTTCCTAACTTAAAAGAAGAAAATGTAATTATTTTTAACCATATAGTTTCTCCCAGGAAGCCTGCACTTGTCGACATCAAATAGCTACAGGCTTAGAATAAAGTACCTGTGGTATTTCTAAAACAGTTGATTCATGAGCCAATTCCCAGAGATTGTGAGTAAGGGGTCCTAGGAGCTGCCAGAGACCTAAATTTTTACCAAAGATCCCGTGTGATTCTGGGGCAGGCACCCACAGGCTCCAGTCTGAGAAACACTGGCAGAAGGATTTGTCCTTTACATAAATCCTGGCAATGTTAATTCGTTTTTGTTACGCTGTCGTCTGCCTCATGAGGTATGCAAAAATAATCAGGGACATATTCTCACAACAGTGGTCAGAGGATGACCTTTTACCAAAAACTGTTTAAGTTGGAAATCATACCACTGCTGTATTTTCTCCTCATATCATTTTAGATTAGAATGAAGCAGTCTTGTTAAAAACAGAAAGGAATGTTTGGTTTAAATTAAAAGCTAAGTATACAAGGGATCTAATCTGGAAATGGGCTAATTGGCAGAGGACTAGCCATACCAAAAACTATATCCTTTATATCTTTAGATACTATCCTGTTAGGTGGTTACTTTTGTTGTTTAAAAACCCAATTTGAATGGAATCTTGGCATAATACATACTGCTGCTTAAAAATATGCAGATTCTCCATATAGAGCAATAAGTTGCAAAATTACCCCAGTTTCTAATTTTAATGCCAGCATGTTCAGAAGAAATAGGGAAAATATTTGTACCTCAAAATTAAATTAAATTTCAAAATTAAATTTTGGAAATTACACCAATTTCATGTTTCGTAAACTAAAGTAAAATGAATGAGAAAATGTCACCAACTAGGTGCCTCGAGAAACTCAAAGGTGGGTTTGGAAACAATTAATTGTTTTTCCAAGTTGTTTCTTTTCCTTTTGTATGTTAAGGAGATGTAACCACCAGCCACCCTGAAACTGACCAAGCCTCACCACAAGGGCTACGCCCATGACCTTTGCCTTATTTTTAATGCAAAGATCTCTCTAGATGGAGCTGGGGCCTCACTATGTGGAAGCATGTTTTCCAACTGAGCCTGTGCAAGTGAATACCCACCTCTCTCTTTTGAATATTCACTCCCCAAACAAGTACAATTTCCTGCTTCCCTTTTTTTGAGGACGCCATGAATTTGGTAATGATTCTTCATGGCCTCCTATTTGCTGCAAATACACTCTACTTTGTGAGACAACTTCCACTGGTGTAGAGTCTTATTTAACTCACCAGGAGGCGAGCCCATTTGGTTCGGTAACAAAAACTATGGATCATGTTAACTATCCATAAAGTAGCGATAATTTTATGCTTAAAAACATTCATCTTGGGGCCGGCGCAGTGGTGCAGTGGTTAAGTGCACATGCTTCATGTTGGTGGCCTGGGGTTTGCTGGTTTGGATCCCGGGCGCCCACCGATGCATCGCTTGTCAAGCCACGCTGTGGCAGTGTCCCATATAAAGTAGAGGAAGATCGGCACCGATGTTAGCCCAGGGCCAATCTTCCTCGGCAAAAAAGAGGAGGATTGGCATTGGATGTTAGCTCAGGGTTGATCTTCCTCACAAAAAAGAAAAAAAATTCATCTTGAATTTTGTACATTTCAAATTAGGTCCCAAGTTTATTAAAAATTGACTTTAAAAACTTTCTGACCTCTACTACATCCCTTTTTAAATCATCCTGCTTACTGCCAATTCTCACAGATAGTTTTTCCCTGCGAGGCTCTCTGTGTTCATTGGACAACTGTGTGGATCGTCTGCTAAGGTTTTTCTCATACCAGATGCTTTTCTTCTCTTCTGAGAATCACAGCCCACAGTCTATTTCTCAGCGCTTTGCTTTTTGCGCTACCACACAAAAGACAGCCTAAGAAACACTGGGTGACATAGGTGTTTGCAACTTAATAATTATAGTTAATATAAAAATAAATATTATATATGTGCCAGGCACTGTTCTAAGCAATTTACATATGCTTCCTCATTTAATTCACACAAAAATTCTAATCTTCCTTTTACATAGATGAAGACACTGAGGCCCAGACTATTAATCACTTGCTCACGTTCACACAGCTTATAAGTGACCGAATTGGGGTTCTAGCTCTACTCTTCTGATTCTAAAATCACTGACCAGTGGTTCTCAAAGAGTTGTTCCTGGAATAACAAAATCAACATCACCTGGGCACTTATTAGAAGTGCAGATTATCAGATCTACCCCGCGTCTACTGAATCAGAGACTGTTAAGGTAGAGTCCAATATTCTGTGCTTTGATAAGTTCTCCAGAGGATTCTGATGCAAGCTCAAATACAAGAACCAGTACACTAAGCTGTACTGTTTCAGTGCTTAATTTAAAAAGAGTTGGATGTAAATGATTAACAGAGACATACTGGAATAAATAAGGCTAATGTCGGTCATTTTGTCATTAGTCTTAATATTTATATTATGTTCAACAAGATGTTTTACAATTCTTTATATCAGTTGTTCAACTAATGACTTAATATTCATTAAGACCTTTCAGTGTACAAAAAATTAGGCTCTTTGAGGGGAAAAAAAATGTATAAGACATTGTCATTTCCTTCAAATAGCTCGTAATATACTTAGGAAGATACGAAAGATTAAAAAACAAAGATCACTAAAAACATTACACAGTTTGATGTCTTAGTTTAGAATGTGACATCTTGGATTGGAAAAACTGGGTTTGAATCCTTATTCCAACATCGATTAGCTATGTGACTTTATCCAACTTATTTGACTGTTCAAATACTCAGTTTCTCAATCTTCCTTAAAAGATCTTAACATACTAGGTTATTATGAGAATTAAATGAGAAAGTGAGTGTTTTGTACAATGTCTAGCATATATTAATCTCCCAATAAATGTTGATTACTTGTCACTACTTGCTACCACTAGAAGTTGATAAAATTGAAAGCTCACTGAGGACAGGTGCGTTCAGGGAAAGGTTTTAAAAAAAAGATGGCATCTAAGTTCAGCAACATCTGTCTTTACCTCCCTCTGGTGAAAAGGAAAAGGAGTTGGTAAAAAGAGGAATTTGCAAGAACATTTCTAGGAAAGTGAATAAATCAGTTTTGATGGGGCAAGAAATTTGTAAAGGAAAGTAGGTGAAGACGGATCAAGCTCAGATTTTAAGTTAATATATGTGAGCTTTATCTTGCTATAAAGTAAAATTCATCTCTATTAAAGACATATTTCATGTTATACAAATAACGTATGCTATAGCAAAACTATGAAAATTATAATATTCAAGTAGTCAACATTTACAAAGATCTAATAATCTCCCAGTTATACTGGACTTCTTTTAATCCTCTAAACATCGTGCTAAATGAAAACATCGTGCTAAATGAAAAGTGTGTATAAAAGAAACATGAAGTGAAGGATGAAAACACTGTTATAAAGGTAAAAAATAACATCATTGAGCAATGCATTTTAAGAGGTAACAATCACAGTAGGACCTCCGTAGGCTAAAAATTGAGCCTGAGCAACAGATCAAGAGATAATGGAAAATAGAATTCTTCAAAAGGGATCAGATTGGATTGCACTCTAATGACCCATTTTATTTTATAAATTCCATTAATAATTCTAACTGTACACTTCTCAACCTTTTATCCTTAGGGCTTAGCCAAAATTAAGTCAACTAACAACATTAACAATAGGCAAGAGAATAGAATTGTGTTTACTGTGGTTCCAAAGAGATTTCCAAAGTAGATTCACTGGTAAAGAACAAATCCTCTTAGCTATTGTTGGTTTCAAAAATGTTTGTGTAGTGTAATTCTTTGCTCCTCGATTAACCTACTCACTGACTACATGCAGACTGTTGTCCTATGGCAATCATGAGCTTTAAAATGGGAGTTTTCTAACTAAAAACTTCAGATTGAATGAGCATGACTTGTAATATTCTTAAAATGATCAAAAAGATTACTTTAAAACATGCTTTGGAAAGACATATATGAACCTCAGAACTTCTCACTGCATTTAATAATACCAGATATACTAAGCTAATAAGTAGATCTTCTTCTTCTTTTTTTCTTTTTTAAAATAAAGACTTAGAATATACTTAAAATATGTTACATGGTACAATTTTGGAAGTTCTGATATAGAAGATATACAGATTTCTAAGAGAAAGTATTTAAAGATATGTTATTGAGCCTAACTCCTCAACAAATTGATCTAACTGCATTTGAAGATTAAAAGACCAAAAGAGAGGAAAAAATAGTGTTGGAGATGTTAGATCAATAAGCTTTCTAACATGGATAAGAGTGATTTCATAAATCTATAAATCTATTTTATCCAATATTAGCACATTTATATAATGGATATTACTACCTTTTAGCAAAGTGATTACATAAATTAAGTGCATCTACTAAGTCAGTAAAACAAAGAGAAATTTTGTGATCCAAAGTTGGTTATTACTTTCACTCCATTTTAAGGCCTCATTCAAATTATTTCTCAATGTGCTATACTGGATTTAAATCCCAGTGTTGCTATGGACTGGTTTTATGACCAAGAGGCAAGTAATATTTCTTGTATGAAGATTAATTTCCTAACCTATGTAACTAACAATAGCTTAATATTCCTCATAGAAATACTTTAGGAATTAGATTAAAAGTATACATGAAAATACCTGGAATGTGATAAGCATTAATAGATGTTAGATATGACTAAATTTGGTTGATTACAGCATCTCTCTGCTTCTTCCTTAGGAAAGAGGACAGATTAATTTTTATAAACATGCTGATTTATACATAAAGGTAAATTTTCTAGGTTTTTTGTTTCTGATTTCTGTTTGTTTATGAGGACTGTTGGGAGATAATTCTTCATGGATCTCATGTGTTTCTCCACATCTTCTAAGCAAAGGACAGCTTTGTTTGCTGTCCAGGATGTCTCCATTTGGGGCTAAGTTGGGCAGGTTTGCTAGTAGTACTCTTCAAAAGATTGAGATTTCCTAAATTCATGTTTTCTCAGCTGTCACACAAACCATCAAACTCACCATCAAGCTGGAGCCTCCATATTACCCACGGGGCTGAGCGGGTAAGAAGAGCCATGTGATCATGAAGCTTGTGCTGTCTGCTCTCCCTCGAGTCCTCATGCGCCTTCTGTCAGCTTCTATGAGAATGTGGCAGGCTACCTTGTTAGCTTGCAAGCAGGGTAACATCTCGGGACCTTCATAGTTCTTGACAAGAACTAGCTTACCTAAAGAAAAGTCATTCCACCTGCTGAAAAAATTATGTAAAACTAGGGACATGGTAATGAGTTGGAAAGCATAATGCTAATAGTCCATAAAATTACTTCACCATGTTATGTTTTTTGAACACAGATCATAATATTAAAATGTCCTCAAACTTTCATTTTATACGACTTCACTGACTATGAAACAAAAATATGATACAGGATTGTTAAATTGGTTCTCTACTTCATATTTTCACGAGACCTGGGACAAGATCAGGTCCTTGTTCTTTTTCTGCTCCAATCTCTCTTTTGATGCAGACTTTTTGTTTCTGACTGGCTGAAGGCCTTTGTTGTAGTTGCGTGGTAAATTGATTTACCTGACAGTGTAATGGAAGACTAAGGGACATGACCATCTTCAAGAAAGGAAAAGTCAGGTAAGTAACTTCAGACTTCAAAAATAAAAAAGTAAGCCTTTCTGAAAGTAAACAGTCATTCAGGTCCTGTGTGTAGAGAAGTGAATGAAATGAATCTTCGCAGAAAAAGATTAGATTAGATACAGAACGTTAAAGCTGGATCAGACCATAAATATCATCTAGTCCAAATCTAGAGAGATTCGGTCACTTGTCAAGGTCACAGCATGCAGTTGGTGGCACACAGATCTCATAACTACAAGGCCAGCATATTATTTTTCTACATTAGTCATTCAAAGCGGTGACAGCAATACAGAAGGAGTCTGCAGCCCCTGCTTTGGGGAAAATACAACTGAGAGAGTTTCTTTTTTTTCAGTCATTGTCTCTTTCTTTCACCTTAGTGGGGCCATTAAATTATTTTTCTTTCAAACAATTGTGTTACAGTTACATGTAATGTAAGCATTTTTAAGATTTATAAATATTGTTTTTCACCTAGGCTAATTTATAAGGTTTCTATTTCCATTATAATCATTTATATATCAAATAATTTACAGTAAACATGAAAGATTATTATTTATGAAATAGCAGTGAATCAGTTTGGTGTCAGTTGTATTTCAAATTTTGAACTTAGTTTGATGTTTTCGCAAGTCTTTTTGTCGACACACCCCAATGCAGGCATGTTGGTGAATGTGTTTTATGTCATTAATTCATTTATGTAATTAATTCATTTCAGTGAATTAATAAAATAAACAAATATATAAATGAATATATAAATGAATATGTAAAATATCATATATAAGTATGCTATTTTACATAAATATATACACTTCGTCACATATATTTTTAAAGTTCCATATATAAATGAAAGTGTTTTTTAAATAGTAATTTGCATAATACAAATACCAATTAATGTTATATAATCATGTCACTAGAAATTAGAACATATTGAGAAATTCCAAGGATATATTAGACTTTATGGAGTTAGATACTGAAAGATGGAGGATTTTTCATAATGTCTACCAAAATATTTGTGTATTCACAAGTATTATTAAAAAATAAATATAATTGAGCATGAAAGAAATACCAGGTAGAAATTTTACAATCTTACTTTAGAGTATATCAGTATTTAAATAGCTGCCAATCATATTGTCATTCAAAATCAAATTAACTATATTTTTATTATAATTATATTTTAATATACCTACAGAAGAACAGAGTTAAGAATTAAAAGGCATAAAATCTGCTTGGTTTTGTTTCAAAAAGAAATTTGGAAAACCTGAGGGACTGAATTAGATATCAACCTCTATATACAGAAAAGATACTGAAGGCTTTCCTAGAGCCAAGGCCAAAGATAAATCCAAATCAGGGCTGTGATAAGGTAAAACCATTCACCTGTGTTAAAGAGCCAAAAGTAAGCAATAGGTGAGAAATTTCAAACAGTAATTTCAAACAAAATTATTTACTCATTGGCTCTTTGTTAAGATAGAGAACCAAAAGGCAGAGATTTTAAAAGGCCTTGATATTTTTGAATCCTTAAATGTTATCCAATTAGCAAAGTGAATTGGTAATTTAAATCTATTTCCTGGATGATCATCTTAAGAGGACTGATACTTCCTTATACTCAAACTACCTGCCACCAAAAGGACCTTAAAACTCCTACTTTAAGAAAGTACTGCCAAATGAGCTAACAAACCTCACTTTATCCCATCATGCCACAGGCAGGGAAAATTCTCTGCCTGAACAAAATACAAATGAAAACCTTCTTTCCTTTCTTGTTCGCTTCCTTCCTTTCTTCTTTCTTTTCATTTCTTGACCTCCTGACATATGCCAGACTCTGTGCTAGGTTTGGTGAATCCAATGGGCAGCCTTTATGCAAATCATCATTAGAGAAGGCAGACAATCAATGACTACATTGGTGCTATCCTTACACCCGGGCAAGAGGGGCACCTGCCCTGAGTCCTGGGCTTTAAAGGGCTTGGCATATCACAAACACATACACAACATGTACTGAAGAACACAGCCACCTTGTCACTAAGAATCTAGCACTCAGGTCCAGCACAGGACAACTCTTAATCCTAAACATCTACTTTCATAATAACTCTGTTTAGACCCCAGGGAAACAACTCTTCACATTTTGCCCTATTCCTTTTAAACATAAGGCAACTGTATCTGAGTGCTGTAAACATTTGTCTGTTATATGGCATTGGAAGATGGACAGTTTTGGACACTGTGGAGAGAAGTGAGCAGTGGATGGGCTTAGGTAAGAGAAAATACACACGTATTTACTTTTAAAGGTAGTATGAAGGCAATAGCTTCTTGCAGAGTAAAGTATCATTTCCCAGAAATGTGGAGCATCAATTTTTTCCTTATTATTCCATTTTGTGCTTCCAGAGGTACTCACACACTACTGCAATTTCATACAAGTTGCACATAGCCATCAAGAATCATTTTGCAGTATGAAATAATTTATAGCACCAGCAAATTAATATATATGAAAGTTTAGACATCATATGTGTGAAGCATGATTCCTGTTCTTAACATAGGAAACCAGGATGTTCTTTATATTCTAGAAAGCCAAAATTGCAAATAGTTTTATTACTATAAATGTGTTATAAATTTGAGTTATGTTTTCAGAAAGCTAAATAAAATGATCTTGATATAAACGTGATTTAAAATGTTGATTTACACTAATTAGATTGAGGGAAAACAAATTATAATATATAATTTTGAATAATTTAGAAGAAAATATGTTGTTTTAAGAAGTTAATATTTTGACTTTATATTTTTATTAAAATATAACCAATTTGGTAGAGAAATAAGAAATTCCAAACTGCAACTGAAAACAAAAGGAAATATATAATATTCAGAGAGGCTGACTGCTTAAATTTTTAAAAACCTGAGACAATGAAATGGAGCATATTTTTGTGGAGCATGACCCACTTAAAATTTGTAATCAGGACATTACAAATTCTTTATTAATGAATATTTAAGTACTTAATTACTGATCAAAACAGTGAAACCGAGCAAAAAAAATTATTCTCATGAAATCCACTGCTTGAATAGGTCTGATGAAAGCTTTAAAACTTTATATTCTTTACTGGTTGAAGATTTAATTACCCATAGAAACAATGGAAAATGTGTGTGTGCTTCTATTTGCATTTATTTGCTTGTGTATGTGTAAAATGCCTCTGGATGTATTACCGCCCAAAAAGGGGGGTTTGTCTGCCCACTGCAAGACATGCCAATAGTCAAGAGGCAAGGTGGTAGGAGAGAAAAGACTTTTTATTACAGCTTGTTAGCAAGAGAGAAGATGGCCAACTCATGTCCGAAAGAAACATCTTACAGAACAAAGATTACAGGCCAGTTATACAGGGGGCTGGTCTCTAGTGGGCAGGCATCTGGTCTCTTAGTGGGGGCATCCATCTGACCTCCAAGTGGGGGCAGACATCTGGTCTTAGTTCCTGAGAGTCTTTGGTTTTACTGGATATGCATCAGAGACTGGAACAACGCCCTACACCCTGATCTTTCAGTTGTCATTGATGATGGCTGTCAGCATAGACTCTCTGCCTGGGGGTCATCACATTTCTAAGGAACTCAAAAGAACAAAGTTATAGACTTATTGCAGCTGGGAGGGGCCATAAAATCCACAAAGCATGTCTGGGAGAGTTAATCAGAGGTCATTCAAAACTAAAATATGGTTTCTTTTCTACAATATGGCTTCCCTTATGTCAACCTTGTGATGAGCTGATATCAGAAGGATATATGCGGAATTCTGACAATGGTTATCTCTGGGAAGGGAAGTTAAGCGACTGGGTTTGTAGAGCAGGATGTTTTCTCTACTTTTGAACATTGTGTATATGTTACCTATTAAAAATTGTTTTGAAATCAAAGATTTTTGAAAAGGCCTTGGTTAAAAATAAGGAAATTCTTTCTCAGCTCCTGTTAGTGAATTCACTTCTCTCTTCAATGCATATGAACACAAGATATTATAGCCTATAATTCTATATAATATTTAAACAAATAATTGGATGTCATTTACCTAGCGTGTCAAGAACTGTGCCGCCAATGAATAATCAAAGGTGGGCAAAACACGAGAGCTGAGAGTTTTGCTGCTATAGCTTTTCAAAAATACTCTTATTTCATCTTACCTGCTGCCCTGATATATTATTCAAGATCTCTTTCTTCCTTCAACACACTTTAAAAATGTGTTGAGCAGTGCATATTAAAGTTAAAAAAGACAAAGTCCCTTCCTTCCTAGAGCAGAGAGTCTACTGGAGGTACTAAAGATTGAAAAAGGCAATTGCAATGTTATTTTATAATTGTTAGAAAGTGCGAAAACTGGAACACTATGGGATAACATAAGAGAAAAGGTACATAACTCAGACGGGAGAGCAGGAGTTAGCTAAGGGAGGAAGTGGGGAATGTTCGAGAATATCTTTCCAGGCAAAGGAATCAAGACAGAACGAGGCGCCCTGTAGCTGGAGTTTATTTTACAATGGGTCAACTGGAGAGGAAAGCAGGTCATAGATCAACTGGGGCTTTACCTTACATTTTTTACTGAGGAGTTTAAATTTTATCCAGAGGGCTTTGGGGAGCCATTGACAAGTTTTTAGCAGGCAAGTCACTGTGATCAGATTTGTGTTTTAGGACAATCACTTTGCTATAGGGTGGAGAATAGATTGAAAGAAGCAGAAAATAAAGCCAGAGACAATTAGGAGGCTATTGGAATTATTAGGGTCAGAATGACTATGATCTAAAGGAAGGAGGTGGCAGCAGGGACTGAAATAAATGTACAGATTTACTTGTTGATGGATTTGTTTTGGGGTTGGCACATTGGAGATTAATAGGCTTCCTACAGTCCAGAGTTTTACCAGATTTATGAAATAAAAATACAGTGATAAAAAGATGAAAAACAATAGGATATACTGGAGTATGTGAGGAAGCCGTTTGGTTTAAAATTAATTTGGCCTGACCTTGTTTTTCCGGAAAGCCCTGATGTAGCCTGTTGAGCATGCAATGTATGGCTGCTTTAAACATTTACAATGTCCCAAAGACAAGAATGATGCCCTTAAAGATAGAGATGTAGCTTCCCCCCATATCAGAATTTCTTTAAGGATAAGCCTCTCTTCCTGGAAACTAAGGATTAATTACTGACTTGCTGTGCTCACCTTGTGACCACTGACCTGCTGTGCTAGCAAAGTAATCTCATGACTGTTGTAAAAGGGACATTCCTATCATATGTGATGTATGCTCTTTGTTCCAAGACAGTATATAACCACTCTGTACACCCCACTTTGGTGTGCTTCCTTCCTTGGAGAAGGAAGCCCCTGGGCTGTAGTCCTCTGACCTGGATCATAATAAACTCATCCCAAATTTTGTTTTATAGATTGATTATGGATTATCTGTGTTGAAAACAGGATGTCCAGTTAAATGTGAACTTTAGATAAACAGAAAATAATTTATTAATATAAACATGTCCCCTATAAATTTGGGATGTTGCACTAAAAAATTATTCCTTGTTTACCTGAAATTCAAATTTAACCGGGTGTCCTGTATTTAATCTGCCAACCATATTGCAATGAAGTATTGGATATAGTACCTGCATTGTCGCAACATTCAGGAATCCGTCTATCTTCTAACACAGATATAGGTTTATGTTTCATTTAATACAGCTCATAATTTTAAATCAAGAATACCAGAAAAAGCAAATCTAGGGCCAGAAAAGACTGGAGGAAAGGAAAGCTAATTGTGTAAAAATAAAATAGATTTCAATAAAAAATTCAAGGAACTTATCTTTATCCTGTTATAATACTTCTGGCTTCCATCCAGATTTTCATGCAGGAAAGTAAAGAATCATCATAATATTTTTGTCAATCAGTTTTCCTGTGTCAGTTTTTTTCTTCCTCTCTTCCTTGCTGTCAGTTTTTTGTTTTTGATTTGTGGAGAAGAGTTAGTTACTGAGAGTTAATATCTGAGAAAATACCAGTCTTAAACTTCATGTGTATAAATTAATTTAATTTTTAAAACCATCAATGAGGTAGGTATTAATGTTATCCTAGCTTTAAGATATTTACTTTCTAAGGAAGGCTCAGAAAGGTTAAAAATTTGCCCGAAATCACATAGCTAGACCCCAAAGTAGGCAGTGCTTGAATTTAGAGAGTTTTAACTATGCCATAACACTAATTGCCATGAAGACAACACCTCATCTACAACTTCTCTCAAGCCTCTTTGGTTAACATGAATTTTATAAGTTGACAATTCTGAATAAATTGCTTTCATGCTTCCTTCATATTTAGGTTGCTCTCTTTGAAAATTCATAAAGTCTAACATAAGCTTGTCTTGGTATATTTAAGATGTATTCGCTCTTTGTCTATTCACAGAGACAAATGAGACTAGTTGGCCAGTGCTGTTTTCAAAACCTAATTTCTATGCTTTAAGTCCATTGGCCCAAGGCCTTATTTCAAATGATTTAAAGCACTCACAAAATATTTTGATGCTTTCGCTTTCACTTAATATCCATTTCAGTATTCTATCAGTTGTTCTCCTTAGACTTCTTTTTAAATGATCCAGTTTTCCTCCTGTTTTTGCCACTTTTTAAATAATCAGATACAAATGGATGTGTGTCTATGACATTTGCCAAGAGACAAGGAGTTCATTTTGCTCATTATCAATCATTTCACATGTTTCATGTCTTGTAATTAATATGTGTACTGAAATATTTCTTTGAACATTATTAAAATCAGGATCATGTTTTGAATCATTTAGAGTCTATCATTAGAACATGCTTAGTTTTGTTCGTTTCTTTATTAAAACCACCAAAATGATTTATCTATTTTAAAGACTGGTTAACACGTTAAAGACTGATTAACAGATAAAAGGGCCCCACAGACTTGTATTGTATGTGTGTGCCTGTGCACATACATACATGCATCCATCTATGCATTCCACATTTATCTTCAGCAGGAAAGTAATGTCTGCAGCTACTGAACTCAATAGACTTTGTTTATGCTCCCCATACAGCATTCATCATTTTTTGAGCTTGTATTCGAGGTATTTATGCATATTTCTTGTCTCCCCAAAGATTTTTACAGGTAGGAACTGTGTTTAATTCATCTTTATCTCTCCCATGGTGTCTACACACAGCTTTGCATACCGCGAGTACTTGTTAAATGTTTATTAAATGAGTGACAGAAAAAGGTAAATTTAGTTTATTTGACTCCTGAGTCTAGAATTTTGTTATTAAAATGCAGTAACCCAGGTCCTATAAAAGGTTTTTCCTAGACCTTTCTCTTATTTCTCACTGATGCATTTTATTTCCCAAACCTTAAATTATTGTTTTATCAATAAAAGTACCATCTTCTACTGCAGATGTGATGTTAAAAAGGGATTTAAGATGAAATAGAAAATACTTAAGATTTATTATCCTACTTTCTGATTATACAATCCTTCTATATTGTCCAGTGAAGCATAGCCATATCAGTTCCTGGTATAGTAGCTTAACTGAATCATCTAAGAATGCCAAAGATCGAAAGCTTATTCCATGGAGGGTCTTCAGAGAATAGTGATGGCTTCAGAACAGGCAACTAAAACTCCCCTTCTTTTGATATTAGAAGTTGACCGAAATGAATAAAGGTATATAAAAGTAGAGAAAACTTGCATCAGCACTGTTAATAGGGAGAAGACATCTACATTTTGAAATCTTCAAGGGATCACTGCTTAATTCAATTAAAATGGCACCTAATTGAAGGGCAGCGATTTACTTCTGAAAAAGCAATGCAAGCTGCTGCTAAGTAAGTGGAAAAAAGCCAAAAGAACCCCACAAACATGCCTTAATCTAGAAAGGTGGGAAAAGGAGGGAAAGAAGGGAACTATTCTGCTAGGAACTCCTTTGGCCATTCTGGATGAAAAATATTTCCAATTTAGCTGAACTGGTAGGTTCAAGAGTAAGTGTGACCACACTAAATGGAAATAAGTTTCTGTTTGGAAAGAGTTTCCTTTGATGCTACTGACCCCTCCTTTGATGCTTCTAGCTGTGACAGAGAAAGAGGCAAGGCACACCACTCCTTGTTTGCGGAATACAGATAAGTAGAACAGAAGAGTTGGTCTCCAGAAGGATAGATTTTAACAATACAGAGAAGAAAGTCAAGCTTCAAAGTAGCCCTAGTGGGATCACCCATGGCAATCCTTACTCTTCGGTTTCTAGATGGCTGACCCAACCAAATAAATTTGTATCTATCATCTTTCCAATCTGAATCTCCAAAAAGAATATTTTAGCAATAGATGTGCTAAGAGTGAAGAGATCTAAACGACTTCACTTACATTATTTTGGGGTGAAAATAAAATCAGAAAGACCATTTTCCTCTTTCAATAATAAAAGCAAATTAAACCATGCAATTCTTTCAACAACAAAAAAGAAAAGACAACCCTCATGAGATAAAAGAATAGTATACAATATAAAAATATACTACAGAAACAGATAATTGTTTATAAAAGCTTGACTTTTATATTGAGAAATGTGGTCTGTACGCTTAGAAGGAAAGAAGAGATTTGCAAAACACAGTGTGGCATACAAAAGTGCAAACATATTTTGCTTCTCCCTGCGCTGAAGCTAGAAGGAAAAAGCCCAGAGTTTTTTTAAATTGATTTTCTTATCTTTGGTTAACAATCTTGGTAAATGATACCTGTATCAGGATTGTCATTAGACACAGAAACCACACGATTGTACTTTCTCCTTACCAGATAGAATATAGCACAATTACTGTCAAAAGTCATAGAAATTATGGTCACAGGACTAGAAGGTTGGGATCAACCTTGGCCAAAATGCCCTTTGAATATGTGGATGCTCAAAATTGTTACAGCACAGCTTGACCTGACTGCAAGGGAGAAAGCTACTTGGTGTCCTGGGCAAAATGTCCTTGGATAGAGATTTAAAATGTTGTTCTTTAAAGGGAAAGCATGAAACAGAGAAAGGCCCCTTGCTTGCCAGTGAGAATGTTCAAGTCCTATCTTTTAATGCCCTTTGAATATTACTAAATTGTTAACAGGCAAGGAAGTTCCCTCCATGAATTACCTGTGTGCTAAACTCAATATCTGGAACCATTCAAAAGCAACTGAATTAATTATTTATTTAAACTAAATATTTGTTATTTTTCTTATTTCTCTAAAAGACATGCTAAACAGCAAATGACTACCAAAATGCATGCTTCCCCCACAAATAACTACTCTCATTTCCAGAAACCAAGGCATTTCAAGGCATTTTAGCATGTAGAAACATGGGAAAATTAAAAGCATTTTGGAATCTCCTCCATTCTGAGGCACTTGCCATTCTTAAAGCGGCCCTGGGGGCATAGTCTCTTCGCGTAGCTAAATTCTATTCTTTCCAGCCACTTAATCAAATTAAAATATGATAATGTGAATTCAATCCTATATAAATAATTTAACTGCCTACTTAAAACAGCTGTTCCCTAGCAAGGATGGGACAATGTTAGAAAGTGCAGATAAAATTGATCACTACTGATTAAAAATGTGTTCAAAATTTTGAATCTACCAATGACAGTTTGTCCAAAGCACATGTTTGGATAGCAAGGGAATTTCTTTGGAGTTGCACATGTGTAAATTTCTGGGCTAGTTAACAGCTAGATGTCTCTTCTAGATCTCAGCCAACTGACCAGAGTTTGGATCCTGACTCTTTCATTGACTGGCTGTGAGATCTTGAACAACTTAAACTGTGTCTCAGCTTTTTCTTCTGTAAAATGGGCTTATTTATAGCACCTACTAGATAGGTTTATTTTGAATATTAAATAAAATAATGCAAATCATAATTATTGTTTGTTTTACTACTGTTTTTGTTATCTTGTGCTCAGTCCATCCATTTCATTTCTCTGAATGTGGACAAGTTAAGAAAAATACCCACAGTCATTCTTTTCTTAAATAAAATTTACCTATCTATGAAAATGATACAATAAATAATATTTTGTAAGTCAACATAAATAAGGAATAAAATAGCATTTATTGAGCAACTATTACATACTGAGGTCTTTATATGTATTATCTGATTTTAATTGGTAGTTTTATATCCAATCTTTTTAAACATTAATTTCCTCTTTTCTTTAACAGTTTATTCTGTGGGAGATCAAGATTTGGCCACCCTGAAATCTATCTCTTTACCTTGGTTGTTTTCTCTAGGGACATTTGACCTCCCCCACTAACTGCCTAAAGAATTTGACATGGTGGCTCCTTCCTGGAACAGATCTATCATGATGGCTATAAAGATAATGTAGGATGGAGATTACAATAGGAAAGGCACCAACAAGCCCCTCTTATCAGAAGTTCTGTCTCTCTGGCCACATTCTCTGGATGACCCTGCCAGGAGTTGCCAGACAATCATTTACATTTATAAGAGAAATCTCCATTTGTAAAGGTATCTCCCTCTCTGTTTTGGGAAGAGAGGGGGATGAGCTCATTTCTAGAGGCTTATCAATGTGGAAGTTGAGGCCTTAAATCTGCATAATAACCTTACTCTTGTTTACTGTGCTTTAGTGGTAATCTCCTGTAACTGACTCCCCCCACCCCCAAAATCCTCCTTTGTCGTTGGCTGAACATGGTATTTAAGACGAGAATTTCTGCTATTGTGTTGAGAAACGCAGTGTCCCTGCTTTCTCCCATGTATACATGTTATTAAACTTGGTATTATTTTCTCCTGCTAACCTGTCTTGTTAATTATTTGGCCAGCCATAAGAACCTTAAGGGAAAGGGCAGAGGGAGATTCTCCCTCTTCCCCCTGCAGTTTCCACACTGTCCTCTCAATCTATTGTGTAACAGAGACTTAATACTTCAGAGATCCTCACTTATTCAATATTCACTAAACTCAATAGATACAGAGATTTTTAGGAAGGATCTACAGTGATCTCTTGAAATATTCTCAATGAGAAGGCACATCAAGTCCACATTCACCCCTGGTTCTTCACTCCAGTCTACAGGTCTCTAGGGTCATCTGTAGTATGCAGATCACCACAGTTGTTGCCATCCATCCAATTTTCAGTTGTTAGTGGAGCAAGTCCTCAATATTGCATGCAAATGCAAGTTTCTTTATTTACAAGATGATTGTCAATAGTTCTCAAAAATCCTCACTGTCTGTCTCCCCTTTGCTACTGTATCATGTCTGAATATCAGAGTCTAATTTTCTAGGCCTTACACAACATTTTTCTTTATATTATTATATTGTTAATAAATTAAGAAAGAAAGGAGGGAAAACAAAGAGGAAGGGAGAGGGATTGCAAGAGAGGGAGGGAGAGAAGAAGAGAGAGAGAGAGATTGACAGAGAAAGTGAGAGAGAGAGAGAAAGAGAGAGAATGTGAATTGGGTGAGAGAAAAAAAGAAAGAAAGAAAACTGAGCTGATAGCTGTATCTAGGGTCTATATTTGTGAAAGTTTTTCTGAATAAACCATACCAGGCATATCATATACGTGATATGGTCTTCTCCTTGATAATGAGGAACAAACTCAAAACCGCTTAAAATCCAAGCGAGATTATAGATGATTTTTTCATGACAGACAAAAAGAATGCATCCTAGATTATGAGAGTTTAAGGGAAAATAGTGTCAGAGGTTTATGTTTCAGGGACATAGCTGACAGCGAGTAAGGTATTTACCAGTAAGACTAAGCAAACTGCACAATTGTCCTTTCCTGAACTATACATAGAACAGTAAAGTGATTAAGTGGCATTGTTGCTGCTAGAGTGTTGAGCAACAAGGTCAACTGAAATCAATGTCTGAATATATATTTCTTAAGAGAAGGCTGTTTATACATTGAAGATAGTATATCGCTACTGTCTTTTCTTACTGCCATTCTTCACTTTACCCAGAGGTAAGTTATGCTTAACAGGAGCCTTCGACCTATGGCTTCTGATACAGCAAGACACAATAATTGACAGTTGGTTGACTCATTGATTTGCTTGATCATTCAACAAATGTTTACTGAGTGTAGAGAGTGTGCAATATATGCTGGGAGCTAAATAAATGCAATTTAAACAGACTTTTGTATTTCTCAAGTTTCTTTTTACGTGCATTGTCTAGTTGGCTATTAAAATAAGTATGTAAGGCCATACTAAAATATTTCCATTTGCATAGTCACTGTGTAGCAGATACAGTAAGAACTCCCATCTTAGAATAAATTCTAAAATCAAGACTGGAACTCAGGCCCTCTGATTCCATAGTTCCTTGCCATTGCTTATGTTGTTAGTCCTTCCTTATTACAGTGTGTGAACCCTCAGTATCCTGGAAACAGGAGGTGGAGGGAAGACCTCTAAGACTGATTTCTGCTAATTAAACGCAGACATCAGCAGACAATGAATCAGGGAAAAGATAAGGAAAGGCATTCTAAAGAGACTTGATGGCTCATAGGCCAGCAGGATGTAATTACAACTTGATCAAATTATTTATCATCTCTACAAAAGAATGTATCTCTCGAAGGGGGGTGTGGCAGTTTGCCGGGCTTTGAATACAAAGGAGACTCACACAGAGGATCCTCTGCAATTCTCATTCCAGGGCTGTGCTGAGCTGTGAGGTGCCCTGGCCCAAGAATTTGATTTGTCTCCTTTATCTTGACTAAGCTTCTTTGTATGAAACTATCCCCAGTTTATCTCATGCATTTGCCACTGTGGGAGATCAAGATTTGGCCACCCTGAAATATATCTCTTTACCTTGATTGTTTTCTCTGATGGACATTTGACCTCCCCCACTAACTGCCTAAAGAATTTGACATAGTAACTCCTTCCTGGAACAGATCTTCTATCTGATGACTGTAATGTAATGTAAAATAGATGTTACAATAGGAAAAGCACCAACAAGCTCATCTTATCAGAAGTTCTGTCTCTCTGGCCACATTCTCTGGATGGCCCTGCCAGGAGTTGCCAGACAAACATTTACATTTATAAGGGAAATCTCCATTTGTAAAGGCATCTCCCTCTCTGTATTGGGAAGAGGGGGGATGACTTCTTTTCTGGAAACTTATCAATGTGGAAGGTGAGGCCTTAAATCTGCATAATAACCTTACTCTTGTTTACAGTGCTTTAGTGGTAATCTCCTGTAACTGACTCCTCCTACGCCCAACATCATCCTTTGTCATTGGCTGAACATGGTATTTAAGACGAGAATTTCTGCTATTGTGTTGAGAAACGCAGTGTCCCTGCTTTCTCCCATGTATACATGTTATTAAACTTGGTATTATTTTCTCCTGCTAACTTGTCTTGTTAATTATTTGGCCAGCCATAAGAACCTTAAGGGAAAGGGCAGAGGGGGATTCTCTGTCTTCCCCCTTCCCACTAAACATTTAATCTCATACTATCATCCCCTTTCTTTTACCCTGATTATCTGTTAAATAAACAGTGGTATGCATATTGTTGTCTTCTCATGTGCTGGACTGAATGTGCTATCCTCTCCTCAGAACACTTTTAATCTGACACTTTGAGTATAATTTGCCTTTCTACATCCCTCACCTGTAGGGAGACTCTGCACCAAGTATATCTGATTCCACTGGCAGTGATGGGTCCCATTGGAAATTACCAGTCTGGCATTATAGTTGACACCCCAGTCTCATGAGCTTCATTTAGGTGAGTCAAACTCCAGGTGACATATCCATTCTTGAGGAGGTGCTGACAGATTTGTAAGGCTGCAAGGCTTAAGGCCAGATTCAGGAATGCAGCAAATTCCTGTAGGTCATGCTACCCATTAGGCTTCGAGGGAGCCAGCTAGCTGGCGTGCCCCAGAAGTAGCTTTCACTTCATTGTGCCCTACTTTGAACTTCCAATTCTTCTATTTCTGTGTAAATACTGCAATTCAAACCTTTCTACCAATGTAAATCACATTCTTCTAATTGCATTATGACAAAGAAATCTTTTTCTTGCCAAGGAACTAGTTATTTCACATAATCATGTCAATTCACAACATATCCTGGTAAAGGATAATGAATAATGATAATAAAACAGGTCCAGAACACCTTCTTTGAAACCTATGAAACCAGATATGTTTAGGATTTCAGAATATTTCAGATTTTAGAAAAGGAATTATGTACATATTCTGTATATTGCATATCATACAGAGGTCAACTTTTGACATCAAATGAATTACAAAACAACTTTCAGGTTTCAGAATGTTTGGATTTCAGAATTATGGATAAGAGATTGTGGACATTTAATGATAACCAATGAGCATTTAGTCAGTTCTCATTATGTTTTCACAATAATCTCATAAATTAGGTGGTTCCTTACTGTCTACATATAAATAAGGAGGAATCAAACACTCAAAACCATTTCAGCAATTTGCCCAAAGTCACACAGTTAGTAAGTTGCTGAGAACATAATAAAAATTAGTGGCATTGCCTTTAAACACGACACTACGTTAACTCCAAATGGGAAACTGGAAAAGATCTGCTAGTTAAATCTTTAGCTCCCTCCTCACTTTGTCCACTTAGAGGTGGCTAAAGGTGTAGAACATGAAGTCAGACAACTTGGTTTGAAAACTATTTCAGAAAACTTGGGTAAAGGCACTTCAAACTCTCTAATGCTAAATCATGGAATGACAGACTAATGGGCCCTATAATATAGTGTTGTTAAGATAACTAAATGACATAATGTCACGTGGCCTGGCAGAGAGTGTGTTTACAAATGACCTTCAACCGCCTAGGCACTGCCCTTGCAGGATTTAAGGAGAAGCCCACAAGGCTCAAATCGCCCCTCATCCTCATCCCAGGCTTCATAACTGACCCCAAAAGACTGGATATAGAGCCACAAAACTCTTCTTCCCCAGGTCAGACCACCACTCTTCCCTAGTATTCCAATATCCTCACCTATGACACCAGCCAGTCTCAAGAAAATGCAATAGTTTGAACCTGTGCCCATACGCCCATCATGTGCTATACACAGCCTAATTTGAGTCCCTCTCCCAGACCCTTCCTCTGGCTCTCAAAACATGTCCTCCTCAAGAGACTCCCTCAATTTCTTCTTTGAATATCTCCTTCATGAAATCAAGCTGTCCATGAATAGAATGGATTCCTCAGAAATTCTTTCAAGCAGCAGCTGTTTTTCACTTATTTTCTCTCCCTCCAAGTCACTCGGTACTTAGAGGTATGTAGAGATTTTCCTTGTCATTTCCAGACCACAAAAAATAGAAGCAATCAGAAAAGAACATGTATATCCTCCCCCACATTTACTATATCTGCACCTGCATGTGTTACTCTCTCTTCTCTGCCGTTTCTATGATGACAGCCCTCCAAACATTAACAGGAAGCCTTCCCTTCTAACAAATTCAAGAACCTAAATCAGCAATTTTTCTCAATCTCTTCCCCTTCATCTTTCTCAGTCTCTCCCCTTCATCTTCATCATCTTCCAATCTTTACCAAAAAGGGGGGGAGGGGCTGCTTGTCTCTACATCTTGCTTGCCTTCCTCATTCTCTGTCCCTGTGCCAGTAGAACTCTCCTAGAACAATTTGTAAACAGTCTCTACTTCTTTTCTCCCATTATCTCTTGAACCTCGTCCACAATTCTACAGTTTAGCACTACAATTCCACAGAAACTGTCAATGTTATGCCTGTGACCAATTCTACACCTTCATCTTTACCTGACCTCTCAGTATCTGACCACGTCGATCCCATTCTTCTTGAAACACTTGCTTTAATTGGTGGCATGCTGCTGCATTCTTCGGTTTTTCCACCATCATGGCTATTGCGCCTTTTCACAAGTTTTTTTGCTCTAATGCCTACAGCTGAGGAATTGGCCCTACAATTCACCTGGCTTCCAAGACTGATATGCTTAGAACTATCCTTGACTTCTTGATATCTCTTTCATCCCACAGCTCATCCATCAGCACATGTAGGTGGCTTATATCAAAAAACCATTTCTACCACCTGTATAGCACTGCCTGAGTTCAAGGCCAAAGTGTTCACCTGGACAATTGAGGGAAGTTCCTGACGAGTCTCCCTGCTTCTTTTCTTGCTCTATTTCCCCACAGTTTTGTCTCGTGTTTGTGTAGAGCAGTCAGGGAAGGACTTAGAAAATGTATTAGACCATGCCATTTCTCTGCTGAAAATCCCATAAATTATTTGCTCATTAGAATACAGTCTGAGAAGGGCCTTTATGACCTTTCATGGATGCCTGTAAGTATTTATTGAATATCCACCATCTTCAGGGCTCTGTAGAATGGTGGTAGATAAGAAAAATTTAGTCCTTTCACTCATAAAAACTGTACACACTTTTCTCCTTCCTACTGGTCACTATCCTAAGTGAGGACAACATTATTATTTTTTAGATTCCTATAAAAGCATTCTCATCTCTCACTCCCTTTAAGCCATTCCCCACGCTGAGCCGTGAAAATCTTTCTAAAGTACAAATCTGATCATACCATTTTTGTGCTGAAAATCTTCTGACAATGACTCCCTGATAACTTAGGTAAGGTTTCAAGTCCCTAAACTGATCAGGAAAAACCCTTAATAATCAGTTTGCCTTTCTATCCTGACCTTTTAATACTATTGCTCCATGATCCATCACCCTCCCCCCAAAAACAAAAATAAACCTTCCACTGCCATCTTGGTTTCAGGGACCTAATCCTACCGAATTAATTTCAGCCCTTTGATTATTATCTCTGATTCTATAGATATATATTGATAATTGTGGTTCTCTCTATCCAAAATCCCTCCTACCTCTTTTTCTACTTTTTTTTATCCTGATAACTCCTGTTTTAAGGTCTCTTCTCAGAATTCCATAGCAGCAGAAAGCCTGTTCCAGTCCCTGTGAGCTGACTGGTTTCCTCTCTTACATGTACCCACGGTACCCTGAGCACACTCGCACACATCACCTGCTTCTACATACTGCCTTGTAAATTTCCATCTTGTTTTTTTTTTCGCAAGGAAGATCAGTGTGAGCTAACATCCATGCCAATCCTCCTCTTTTTGCTGAGGAAGACTGGCCCTGAGCTAATATCTATTGCCAATCCTCCTCCTTTTTTTCCCTTTTTCTCCCCAAAGCCCCGGTGGATAGTTGTATGTCATAGTTGCACATCCTTCTAGTTGCTGTATGTGGACCCCGGCCGCCAAAGGCAGAGCACTGGGCACTTAACCGCTAAGCCACGGGGCTGGACCCATAAATTGCTATCTGATTGCAACTTCCTTAGACCAGAAGCTATGCTTTGCTTCAGCTGGATTTCTAGTACTTAGCATAGTACAGTACTTGGAGTAGAGTGGGTACTTAATATTTATATAAAGAGAGGATGAATAAATGAATGACGAATGAGAAATGGAAATTGGAAAGACTTTATGTATAATATATAACATAGGCTCACCATCGAATATATTGCCCTTTTATTTCTCCTTTATCTTTTTGCTCTACTTAATAAGTATTTAATGAATGATTTCTAGCTGCTCAGTAATGGGGTTGGGACTGGGTAGGTCCTAGATAATTCTAAGATATTTGGCATGTCTTAGATAATTGAGATGGGTCTTAGATAATTCCTCCTTTCAAATCTTGTTCTCTGTCTGCTTTCAGGTTTATATGTCACATTTTGCCATCATCGTCTTGAAACTTAATCCTACTCTAACCCTGACTCTATCATGCAATGGCCAACACTAAATGTAACTAATTGTTGTTGTTTAATAGGTCTGTGTCATCTTTCTCCCATTTATATGAGAAACAGACATATATTTTAGGAAAGGAAATTTGGTAGAGGGTTTTTCTTTTTTACTCACTAAGAGGAAGAAAAATGTTTATTACACTTTTTTTTATCATTTTATAGAATTTCTTATAGATAAATATAACACAGTGCAATTTATGGTCATAGTCTTTATTTAATTTGATTTTGTGAGGAGATCAGCCCTGTGCTAACATCTGCCAATCCTCCTCTTTTTTTTTTGCGGAGGAAGACTGGCCCTGGGCTAACATCCATGCCCATCTTCCTCCACTTTATATGGGACGCTGCCACAACATGGCTTGCCAAGCAGTGTGTCGGTGCACACCTGGGATCCAAACCGGCGAACCCCGGGCCACCGCAGTGGAGCGCACGCACTTAACCGCTTGGGCCACCAGGCTGGCTCCTATTGTCATAGTTTTAAAGGATCCATCTTGGCATTTAACAAGAGTCAGTTGGAGTCATAAGTTGTCTTGCCTGGATAAATAAGACAATACCATTTCTATTCCAATTTACTGTTTTATATAAGAGAATAGTCCTTAGATCAGCTCTTATTACAGGAATGCTGCATGATGGTATTCTAGTTTCTGATTTAGCAAGTCACTCTATTTTAAAATATGGTCACATAACTAATTTATAGACATGAAAAGCAAATTTGAAATTGTTGTAATTGTGTGCCGGGGAAAAAGCACACTCTTCAGTTGTCACTATCTCTAATTTTCCCATCATCTTTTTTCAAATGGCTGCTACTTAATACAGGCAAAGACTTTTATTCAATTTGATGTGTCAGCATTTTACAATAGTAATATTGTAATTAAAAATTTTTTTTTAATATTAGGGCTTTCTCTACCGAGCACTACATTTCAGAAAATGACACATGTTTAAATCTTTTAAGAGCAAGAAAAACATTTGCCTTGAGTCAAACTTGAAGAGAGAAAAGAGGCTGTTAGAAAGAGAGGAAATGCTGAGAGAACATAGTAGCTGAATACACGCTTAACATATATATCACAATAATAGTTTGACCTCTGATTGCTTCTGTTTAGTAAATTATCAAACGGACTGAAGCGATTCAAGGTTTTCGTTCAACACTATCAAAAGCTTTAAATATCTATAAAAACAGTTAAGCCATAGCCAGATTAATCTACTCCAACATATCATGCTATCTGCCTATCTCGCAGGAGTGGTGGGAAAGCTAATTACAATGGCCACGGGGAACTTCTAAACAGGTTGCTGCATGAAATAAAAGTAAAAAACAGCATTTTTAGTTAAGCAACATGAATTATTGGCTATCTTGAATTTAATGTTTCTAATGTTTTTCATGAACCCCTATCCCCCTCCTTTTTAAATCATTGAACTTTCACATTAGTGGTAAATGTGATGTCACTTTCTACGGTAAATTTGTAAACTTATTAAATACTCTGCAATCAGTGTTACTAAATAGCAGGTGTAAGCCATGATTTAAATTACTCTTATAATTTAATTTTAAAAGTCTAATACGAAAACTCAGCTTCCACAGATGTTTGAGTTGAAAGCTTCCACTTATCAGTCTCACTCTAATTGCAACCAAATTAATACAATTTACTTTGATTTATGGGGAAAACGCTAATTTTGACTTGGCTGCCCTTCTGGGAATTATATAAAGCCCAGCAGTACTTTTACTTCTTCAAAACTGTGGTGAAGGTGGAGGAAGCTCCCAAACATGGTAGAGACAGGTGATATGCAGGAAGTGGGCCCCCTCTTCCCACCCTCACCCCTTAAAGTGTTGTTTCTATTCTACTGAACAACATGCATTTACCTGAATGTGATATCTCTTGAACTTTGAACGTAGTTTCATTTCAGCATGGAATATATTACATCATTACAACACTCTTCTTTGCAAATATCTCTTCCTTCACTCCACTTTCAAACTCCACCTGGCTAATACCTATTTGTGTGCAATATTGATTCAATGATATACCCTTCAGGAATTCTCTTTTAATCATCTGAAATTAATTTAGCAACAGAGCTACTGCAGAAACAAAGGAGGTGCTGGCAGCTATAATTGGTAAGTGGCCTTGAAGGTGAAAGGGAATTTGAGAGCCAAGAATCAAGACTTGAATCTAGCCACCCTGCATCTACCCAGAGTCTTCTTGCATTGCATCCCTTGGATTATCTCTGTTTTACTGTACTGAGGAAGGCAGCAATTTCCTTGAAATCTCCTCAGTCTAGACAGTCTCCTCCATTGGTTTCCATAGCTTTTAATTTTCTCTGCCATCTTTGGTATTCACGTCTGACTCTTGCTCTAGACAACAAACTTTTTAAGAGCAGAACTAGCTTCCTTTTCTTTATCCCTATAACAAAACCTAACAGTACATAACCAGTAGATATTGGATAAAGAAATGAAAGAACAAATTATGGCAAACCGCTATCCTCAGGCATATTTTAATAGACTGATATTTGTCATAGTAATCTTTCTTCCTTCAGTGGTTGGAGGATGGGGACTAAAACAGGGAATTAAGGGGACAAAAGGATATACCTGGAAATTGCTGACTAGAATTTGGACCAAAAACTCAAATTGAAACAATTTTTTAATCAACTGCTAAATTAAGCAACCAGTGAATTGTACTGGGTTTTGTAATAGGGACTTTTACATACATCATCTCTTTTGCTAATATTAGTTTAGGTTAGTAGTAAGAAAATCATTTTATATTAAAACAATAATAGAATTGTTAATATAAAAATTGATTATTGTCAGACCACTTCGCACAGCGCGTAAATTGAGGTAAAATCTTTTCCATCAGTATGGTAAGAGAATATTTCCATTTCACATAAAGATATACAGTAGAAAAGAAAATTTTTCTTACTCTAAATCCAAAAATGACAAGGAAAGACTAGAATACAGTAATCTTGTATCTTAAAAAAATATGACCACAAAAAGATAGGTCTTTCCATTCTAATGGGAAATAACTGGGAAAATATACTGCCAAATGCCCAGGGAGAAATAAATTCTCCTTCAGCAGGCTGCTGATGCACAGCCTACAAAGTTAACCACTGTAAAGTTGGTCAATAAAGCCAATCTTTTAAATAGATAATTTCTAATTTTAGAGGAAGAATTTATTCTTTAGACTCAGATTATTGAGCTCATTTGTAATTAAAAGTAAATCTTACCACAAAAATCTCAGAAAGAATTGGTATCTGCTTGTTTGCTTTGTAGTATTCATCAGGGCAGAGAAATTGATACATGCATGCCAATTTTCCATGCCCCCATTTGAGAACAATTTAAGACAGGGTCAAGCAAATAATATTTGGTTAGGAGAAAACAGAATTTATATAAACCAAGTAAATTTACCTTTATATTTTGTTTAGAATGTACCCTGAAATATTGTTTTATATGTATAAGATGGAATCCCTGCATGAAAATCTTGAGAGATGCCTGTAATCACCAGGTGTTGATTCCGAACTAACAAATACTCTGGAGAGTGAAGCTTTAGTTTTGGACAAAGGCACATCTACTTTTGAGTACATGTTTTGTTTTAAGTTTGCCTTTATTGTTAGTTTATGTTTTTGTTTGTTTGTTTTGGCTGTTAAAGGTCATTGGTAAACCTTGACTATAAGAGCCACAGTAAAAATCATATATATGCATTTAAAGGACTGCAAATAGCTTCGCCTACCACTCTCAGGGCTATTTCAATGCCTGCAAAATTGTCTTTAAACATTAGCTCAGGCCTTTTTCCTAATCATGTTTGCATAATTTCTCTTTGATCTGGATGTAGGTTTTGAAGATACAGTGATCATCAAATAATCTGGCAACAGGGAAAAAAATCACAAATGCCTATTTGTTCCTTGGGTCCAAACCCATAGCCCGTCCTTTTACCCTTGGTAACTTTCAGAAGGGAATTTATAAATCAAAGTCTGTAGGCACACACTTACAAGAATCTCTGTTTTGACAAACCTTCAAAAAATTTATCAACTCTTATTAGAAAGTATATTTTCCCATAATTATTTCCCATTTTTAAAATCAGTTTTCTGTATTGATGCTTTTTATTCCTATCCTTTAATCTCGCCCCCTAATGGGAATGATTTTGTCCTATCTACATTTGTTTTTTAAGAGTATGGCCTCTGCCAGGCACATGATATCCCTTCATGATGCTTTCTAATCTCATAGAATTAGGATATTTGCTCTCATATCTGCTACTGAAATTTATCTTCCAATTTAGAGATTCTTTGTTAATAGCTCAATATTTATCATGGTTTGAAATATTTACCCAGACATAATTTTTTATAGACCAAATTGTATCAGGTCATAAATCCCAATTTGAAATAAGTCATTAAAAGATGCTGCTATTAATTAGGACTTTCATCTATCTGTTTAGAATTTAAATCCCTAAGAAATATAATATAAAATCAATACTCAATTTGCTGAAATTCTGTGCACAAATAATTCTCATTGTGTGTTTTCTCATAAAAATAGGTAATTGCAGCAACTGGGCCACTGACTGCTATGTTCATTTAAATTACCAGTGAGCCCTATGTGTCTCCAGAAGCTTCCCAATCCTCTTGTCGGGGTTAGATGCTCCTCCTCAGTCAAACTCTCATTCCCCATTGTGGTCCCTGTCACTCTGTATTATAATTGCTTTTTTACTTCTCTGTATTCCCCATTAGGCTGAAGCTCTTCAAAAGAAGAAATTATGCCCATGTTAAATCCCTAGTGTCTAATGCTGGTGTCATAGTTTCTGTTTAATAAATATGTTTGCATGAAAAAAATTAATATCAATTAAAAAATCAATTAAGAAAATACATAATGAGTCAAATGTGCATGTTCTCCTGTCTACTGACACTAATGATTTGCATTTTTTGAGAAAATATTATAATCGAGCCATCTTTTATCAAGAAAAATATAGCTGTTTTCATCTACCCATACAAATTTTTCCACTGAAAGTGTTTTTTTTTTGCTTTTTAATGAACATTGAATCCTACTATGTGGATTTTCACCAAAAGACTTAATGGCAGAAAAAAAATCAAGACAATAATAGTTTCTCTCTACAGGATTCGTATGTGGATTAAATATAATAAATCTGTAAGAGTGCCAGTTTAACCAGTTGGAGGTCTTTTGTTTGTTTGTCTTTTAGGTTGTATAGTTTGTGTATTTGTGTGTGTGTGTGTGCACATGCATGTGTGTTTTTACTTCCTTCAGAAGAAGTTTTAAAAATAACAAATAAAGGACAAATAACTGGCAAAGTTCCTTTAATAAGAAATACCATTTCTCCAGCATTTGCTCTTTAAAAAATAAAAACCAAACTTTTCCAAGTAGAAGAGTAATCTCTTTAGTTTTATCTTATCTGCCTAAGTCGATACTGAAGTTGACTGAAAAAGTTTAAGAAACAATGATAATCAAACCCAGAGTTGAAAAGAGAGGCATTTGCAACCCCCTGGTGCAGCACACACTTCTCTTCTGGTGGCTGTCCTGCCCCTTCCTGTCCCACTTATCACGAAGAGGAAAGCACAAAAAGTCCCCAACAAGAAAACCTTGACTTAGCTCCTAAAAGGAAACAGCTTGGATTAATTAACTGTCACCACTAAACTTGTTCCACAAATCATGATATCCTGGATATTCTGGAAGAATAAAGTGTATTTTTCACATATATATTAAATATATATATATATATTTCAAAAGTCTCAAAGGTTTTAAAAGATATTATACAAAAGGACAACCTACAAATAGATGCAAAAAAAGGCCTAACAGCAGGACTTTAGAGTTCAGTAAAAGAATAATTGACAGAAATTTTTCATGTCAGGTATAACTGAGGTCTGAAATTTGGGGAAATGGGGCCAGCCACATGAGGAGGGAGCCAGTTTTGTTGTGATTTTTAAGGTCTCTTTTCAAAGACCTCCCTGCCCTGCAATAGCTCTCACACTGGTACTTGAAACCCCTGTTATATCTCAAGCCCTAAAGATTTGGGTCCTCACATTTCCCTATTAAACTGAAACTGCTCTACAGGATGTAACAGCCTAGGAAGCATCAGCTAACACCTGATCAGGGACTGCTTTCCGATCTGGCAGACAGCTAATTAAGTGAGATAGTTCCTATGGGAAAGTACATTGAGAACGGGGTGTCCATCAGGAAGAGAAGAATACTGACTGAGAAGGATGATGCTAAAGAAAATTTGGTCAAATTAAAATTTATTTTAGGGATACATGTATTGGAAATCAACACCATTTTCTTTTCCACTCATAGTGATTTTTAATCAGGGATGTATATCAGAATCATCCAGTGGGTGGTTATTAAAATCATGTCCTAAGTCCCAAAATTGGCTGAATGCATCAGAATCTCTGGTAGACACACTGGGTCTATATATTTAAAATCTCTCCAGATGATTCTGTTACATACACCACTGCCATAAAAAGCTAGCAAGGTAACTACCTTGGGCTCAATTCCGTTCAACAAACATTCATTGGAAACTTACTATGTAGATGGAAGAATGTTGAGGTAATGTGAATATAATAGATGGACTAGACATGAATCTTATTTTTAAGGAGATTATAATTTACCAAGAATAATAAATCATGAGCATTAGAAATTCAAGGCATAATCTACTAAGTATTATAAAATGCTACAAATACGATGTAGAGGAATAGATTACTTTTGAAGGGAACATTCAGGAAAGGCTTCCTGGAACACATGTTCAGGCCCCTCCCTCATTTCTCCCACTTTCGCCTGGTCCCTTACAAAGGACCTGCTGCCAGTCTATCCCACAGCTTTAGTCTGCTTTGTGTCCCCAAGCTATGTTAGGCTTAAGACCGCAAGTAGCCTCAGCAAAATATAAGGGTGGGGTGGGATCCTAGATTCCAGTCACTTTCCCTTATACCTTGCCCAGGATAGGGTACCCAAGCATTTGACCTCAGGACCGTGGGTTTCTACTACAGTGCTCACCCCACCACCACACCGCTGCATTTATTTAGCCAATTTACAGAAGGCTCACTATCCGTGTAAAGCAGTGGCTCTGAAAAGACAGAAATTTTAAAAACCCCATCTTTATCCTTGAGGAACGCATGAACTACTGATAATGGGTTTTAGTTCTAGTTTCTAAGGCCATGTTGTCCCCTGCTTCGCTCACTGTATTTTAGGAATGAGCTTGTGTGGTACCAGCTGGGTCACCTGTCTCAATCCTAGTCCTCCCATAGGCATGACTGTGGTCATTACACGAGTTCTCTAAGAACTGACCACCTGTTCCTGAATTCTGTGGGTTGAAGTTCTGCCTCTCTTTGGCATTATTCATAGGCACCTCCAAGTACTCCCCACAAATATATATCTCCTCAGTGGGAGAAATGAGAGACAGGTCAGTGGAGTGGACAATGACACTAGGCATAGGTAGATAATCTTGAGGCAACATTTTAGTTTGCAATACAGCCAAGATTCTAGCAGGGTATCGTTTAATAGAAATTAATTTATCTCTGAACAAAGACTAGCAGACAGTGAAAAGAAAGTATCCTTTCTTAATATGTTCCACTCCTAAGTTTTCCCTAAATCTCTACAGCATACTACAACTGCATCTGTTCAGCCACCTAGCAAATATTCCACATTTGCAAGCATTTTGCAAGCAGCTACCAGTGTTTAATCTTGGGATAATGCCTTCTCGATGTGCTAACCCCAAGAGTATTTTGAACAGCCTAAATGTGAATTACTGGTTGTAAAAAGGAAATTTGGCTGCTTCAAATTATGTCTGTCTATAACAGAAGACACGACAACATTGAAACACAAGGTCATGTCTGTGCAATCAAAACCTATAAAGGTAACTGGCTGCAGGAGTATCAAGGGAGAAGTGTGTAATAATTAATCAGAAATTGCCATCATTAATGAAATATAATTTTGAAAATTATTCTACATTTTACCAGCAGCACAGGGTGGCAGAGGTAAATTTGTATGTAAAGTTGAAATATCTTAACTTTTTACTATCTAGTTTTTGTACCTCAGTTTACTTAACAGTAAGAAGGAAAAAAATGATACTCATCCTATGAGATAATAATAATATTCCCTTACATTTATTTGTTTATTAATGTACTACTTAAAAGTATTTTAACATACATCATCTCTATTGAGACTCACAATAGTATTTTGAAGTAGGCAGGAAAGATTTTTCCTTTCTTTTTTTTTTGGAGGCAGTTTTCTCAATTGCAGAAGTGACTTGCTGCCAAGTGCAGTTGGTTAGCGGCAAGATTACTGACTCAAACACTGGTGTTATAATTCCTAGTTCACTATCTGCATCATTAAGGATTCTTTTTCTTGTAACTGGAAGAAATCCTGACCCACTCAGTACTAAAATAAAAAAGAAATTTATTGGTTCATAGCCCTGAAAAGATTATGGGTAGGTCTGGTTGTTCTTGTTAAGGCTCAAACCAAATCATGGAGATTATATCTCAAGTCCCTTTCCTCTGTTCCACCATCAGAGTGCCTCCCTTCATGTTAGCCAATTGACTTCAGCAAATCCCAGTCTCCCAAACTCTCTACACACTCCAAAGACAGTGAAAAGTTTTCTTTTTCAGAAATCCCAGCAAACGCTTCCTTTGATCAACGTTGCTCTGAATGTGCTACCTGCCCTACTCTGAACCAATTATCCTGGCGTGTGAGATGGATAGTCCAATTGGTTTAAGCCAATACAGCTGGTGTTGAAGAAAACTTGACCCAAACATGAGAAGTAGAGGGGTATTTCTCACAGGAAATTTGGGAAACTGTTTCCAACAGGAGGGAGAATTGACATTGAGAAGCAAAACACAAATGCCCACCACAGGGCTCCCCTTATCTAACCCTCCACCCCAAAAATGGACACTATCCATTTTTGCTGGAATGAAATGATGTGTTTACATATGGATACATGTTTTACAAGTACAAAGCACCAGGCAAATATCAATCGTATTTCTGTCGAGTTCCATGCAGGGTTATGTTAATTCTCTCAGAGATATTCTCGACTGTGGATGGCTGGGGTCCTTGACCCTAACTCGGCAGGGAACTTGTTCACCAAAAGTCAATGAGACTTTCCTCCAAGCAGAGTTTATCACAAATCTGTTTCATTACACCAGAAAAATGAGAAAATATTTGCAATATTCCTGACTGACAAGGTGCCTGTGGGTTGGAAAAAGATTAGACTGCTTCTGAAATAAAAAATTTTCCCAATTCCACCTGATTGTGTTAGATTTCTTTCTTTCAGTTTCTTTCTTTTCTTCCTACATTCCTCTCTCCTTTTTTACTCCTTTCTTATCCCCCTTCCAGTCAACAAACAGATATTGAAGGTTTTCTAAGTGCGAGGCACTGTACTAAGAGCTGAGGATAAAGCCAGATTCTTGTCTTGGAGAGCAGATGGACAAGACCACAGATAATTATAATTTAGTCAGATAAATACAATGAAAAAGAGAGATGTTGAGCGTTATATGGACAGCTTACCTGCTAGCTCCAACTGGCCCTTCCCAAGGAAGGCTTCCCTTGCTCGGTCCCCAAACCTTGTCTGGTTAGTGACCTCCTTCTGCGTTCCCAGAGAGCCCTGTCCATACTTCCATTTATCTCAGTGTGTTTTAATTGTCTCTATTTCTTTGCCAACCATAGCCACTATCAGCATTAAAACCAATTAGAGCCCATGAACTCTGTAAGAACAGGTTCTTAAGTATAATTTGCCATCAGTAAAGAATGTAGTTTTTTCTACAGTTTCTCATGGTGATTAGCGATTGTTCTGATCCCATCATGCTTTCTTAGGAAGAAAAAGACAATTAGGAGAGCAGCGAGAGTGAAGTCAGCAGTCTAGTGTTCTTGCCAAGAAATTTATGCTTATTGATCGATGTGACCTATGAACAAATCTCCCCAGCCTCCCTGCACACGCTTTATACAGCACCAATAGTTTACTCCCAAGATGTGAGCTACCTGGGTAGAAAATCAACCTTCAAAACTAAAATCAAAGATGGCTAATTTGCTCAGAGAGTAGATCTCAAGTGTTCTCACCACAAAACAAAACTAAGCAAATGGTACCTGTGTGAGGTGACGGATATGTTAATTAGCTTGATTGTGGTAATCATTTCACAATGTATACATATACCAAAACATCACATCGTACACCTTAAATATATTCAATTTTTATTTGTCAATTTTACCTCAATAAAGCTGAGGAAAAAAACAATGCAGTTTGACTCTTCCAATAGCTTTTTTTTCACATGCAATATAAAGCAGTTAGAGAGGATAATCTTTAAAGCCCTATTGAAATCCAATCATTCTATAACAGATTGACAAAGATTGAATGGTAATGATTTAGGAAGGAGTGAATATTGATTATGGTTCTAAATTGTACTGAAGTGTTTGCTTTCCAGTGTACTACAAATCAAATTCACTGTAAAATCACCAAAGAAGATATGTTTGCCCACTTTACCCAAATATTTGATACATGTTTCCTTTCTGAGGGAATATGTTTAGGAAAATGATCCTCCTGTATACAGTACTTATAATGGAAGAATGACTCTACCTTAACTATATTTAATAGATTTTGCCATGAGAAATGCATTTCTTCATGCTAATACTTATTCTCTTTTACTGTATTAAAGACTACTCTTTAATACATCTGCCAATTGAAAATTGGTTTCCTTTTTTCAAGGTGCAAGAGTATATTAATTCCTCAAATTCATTCTTTCTCAGTTTTGCAGCCATCAAGATTTGGTGAATTTGAGATTTATGCATATGGCCTTAAGTTCCATGTGTCAGCCATTTTGAACTACATTTATTTCTTACAAAATACCACATTCTCTTGACTCCCTATGAGAACCTTTGTGCGTACTGTCTGTCTGAATAAAACATTCTATCTCCCCACCCATTTGCCTGTTTAATTCCTTTTCAACATATAGCTTCATCATAAGTACTACTCTTTCTGGGAGTCTCCTGTAGAATCCCCTTTATGGATATCTCTTAGCAATTGTCCACAGCACCTGGCTTTTCTCTCAATATTTTGCCTTGCGATTGCCTATTTATTTGTGTGGACCCCACTGGCCTTAATTCCATGAGATCAAACTTAGTTTCTGAATCAGACTTTAGCACAGTGCTTGATACTTCTTAGGTACTCCCTAGATATTTGTCACATGTGTAAATAAATAAAAATAAATGAATGTCACTGATTATACACTAGTTAACCAACCAAATCCAAATGATTGATTTATTCTTGATTACTAGATTATGACCGAAATCCTCTGTAGGAAATCTATACAATTGGTTAATATTTCTCTTAAGTTATACTTTAGAATCAAGATGTAGTATGAGAATATACAAATATTTTCTCTCCATAGTCCATGTACCATCTCTTTTTCTTTAAAATAAAAAATGGTTTGTACTTCTGCCTTTGTGTAGTGAGTCTATTTTCCCAACCTGCTTTATTATAGTATAGAATAATATTGCCTTCATTTTGCCCTCTAAATCTTGTAGACTTTCAAATCATGACTGCAAAATTAATGACAAACAGTTAGCAGCTAATAAATATTCACCTCCATGAGGCTAATAAAGGGCTTACAAAAGAGCAAGCCTGATGTTATTATACTTTTGGGCCGTTAGTAACAATTGGTCTGTGGTCACTTACAGATTATTCAGTCCACATGGAATTTTTTTATGAAAAAAATGTATAATTCATGGTATGCACTCAAACATTTACTTGTAAGGGTTGTTATTGAATGCCTTGGGTTTGTTGATAAATATATCCCACCTTTTACAAAGGCATACAAATGCCATTAAAATGGATACAAATTCATTTTCAAAGGAAAACAATCTGACTTTTCTGACCCTCTCTTAAAATGAACACAGAAAATTACTATAATCAAAAGATTTCTCTTACTATGGACATTTATTACTGGAATATCAGTAAAAGCATACCACTTCAGACAAAACTATGGCTTAGAACTAGACTTCCCATGTTTAGTAAAAAAGGGCTCTTTTCTGGGAGAACAACTGAAGACACTGTCAAAGAAAAAATGAGATATAAAGAAGTTAGTATGGTAGCTGAATAAATGAAACTCTTAAAAAAGAGTTATCGCTGGGGCCGGCCCAGTGGCTTAGTGGTTAAGTTCACGTACTCCACTTCGGTGGCCCGGGGTTTGTGGGATCGGATCCCAGGTATGTACCTACGCACTGCTTATCAAGCCATGCTGTGGCAGTCGTCCTATATATAAAGTAGAGGAATATGGGCCCGGATGTTAGCCCAGGGCCAATCTTCCTCAGCAAAAAGAGGAGGATTGGCAACAGCTGTTAGGTCAGGGCTAATCTTCCTCACCAAAAAAAAAAAAAAAAGAGTTATCGTTAAAATACTATAATATTTCATCTTACATTAGACCTAGTTATAAAAAAAAATTTTAAAAGCTTTCAAAGATATGAGCTAATTAGCCATTATAAGTCCTTCATTAACGATTCAATAATGAGCACATATGATCATGGTATTCTCAGCAATCTGTTCATTCAACAAATACATTTTGTGTACCTTCTCTGTGTCAAACATGGCTTTAGGTGCAGGAGGTAGGTCAGTGAGCAAAAATGACAAACCTGCCACATCTATTTCTTCCTTTAAGTACTGACTTTATCAATCAAAGGACATTTTTGGCGTATGGATTTTCTTACAACTTTTACATTAAAAATAGCTTTTAAAAGGTGAGAGTTCTGTAACATTTGTTTTATAATAGCTAATACAATATAATACATAATATATTATGTATTATAATAAATAAACAACATCAATCTATTAAACAATATAACTATAAATACAATGAAAATGGATTCTTGCTTATTTTCATGCTATGGTAATATTTTGTGAAGACAAGTGGGGAAGTACACTCAATTATTGTATTTCTATTATCTTCACAATAGGACACAGAGCTTTCAAGGAAGCATGGCAGTAACTAATAGACATATTTTCTCTTACCCTAATAAATTATATTAAATGTGTAAAAATAAAAGCTTTCTCCCCCCAACCTAAATGGTTTACATTTCTTAAAAGGCAGAATCAAAACTATTTTCTAAAATCAATACTAATTAATTTTTGTTTTTAGTATTTCAAAAAATTTTGCTTTTGCTTAGAAAAGAAAATTTATTTAATTTATATTAAATTTCATTTTGTAAATAGCCTGCTAATATTCTTTAACTCCCTAAAATGTCTCTATGAACAGATGTCTCTAAAGCAGTAGGCAAGGAATTTGAAAACATGATAAGTAGTTAACCATTTAAAAAAAATACATAGTAGTAACTTAATCCTCTAAGAAGTATTTTAATTTAATAACATTTTTTCACTCTAGACATTTGAGTCATAAACTGTTATCCTGTTGTTTGTTAGTTGAACTGGACGATTATTGCAAATAATTTCTTAGGTTGTCATTTTAAAGTGAAACATTCAAGTAATCTGACTCTGAAATCATATGATTGAAAGATTGGATGTTCAGAGTCCCTTCACAAGTCATTTTACCAGCACATTGTATGGCTCCCATCTTATTAAACCTGGGTGAGATCATCAAGTAAGTAGTCCATACCTCAAATGGAACCACTTTTAAACCTCAGTTTTAGAAATTGCTTTTCTATGGTTTACCCTTTTTATATGATTTCACCCCTTTATTGGCACTAGAAATGCTGAGAATTTGCAAGAGTTTCTGAGTCAGCAGCAGGGAGGATGATGATAAAGCAATCTTTCTTTTCATTTGGTTGTTCTTTCATCGTGATTTACTGGAGAAAAGCATCAACAGCCCACATATATCAGACCACACTAATTTCCAACAGACATCCAGTAAAACTCTTGATTGCCACTCTTTCAAACTATGTCTTTTGTGTCATTTCTGTGTTTTAGAATATTTCATATGAAGATTCTATGGTTCATTGCTAGGGAAATCCTTCCCCCTCCAGACTCATTCAGATTTTATCTAAGGTTGGATCAGAGGAAGAGGAATGAATTTCATATTCTCGTACCATTTCTACGCTGACAACTAGTGAAATCAGAGAATAAGACATGGATACACTCTATTTTCCTATAATACAGCTAGTCACATTGTAGAAACCTGATAATTATTATTGAAACTAGATTGTTTAGCACTTATGAAGTAATGTATTGAGTTAAATGAAAATACTTGAAATGTATTGAGTTAAATGAAAATTGTGTTTATTAAATGAATAAAAAAAATATGGTACAGCAGATTTAACAGTTTTTTACAGCATATCAACTGAGCTATATCTAAACTTAGCTTACTTGAAAATCTTCTAATCTTCCTTGCACCTTCATTTATTCTCACATTTGCTTATTCTTGATATAGGCTAGGTAACAATTTCCACCCACTCACATCTCTGAATTTCTTTTAAACTGCTTCAAGACATCTTCTCCAACAAATCTCCTGGTGAACTCTAAATTCATTCTGACCAACACTACTTTGTATTTCCACAGGACTTTATATCAAAGTCAGCAAGAGGTTATCCCAGGCTTATTTTAGTTATCTGTTTATTTAATCATGTCTGAACTTCTAACTATATAATAAAGTCATGAAGGTAAGGAAGTCTCTTTCAATTTCATTATTTATCCAATTATACCTAGGACAGAATTGTATGAACACCACAAGATAGCAAATAATTGCTAAATGAACATTTATTAAATTGTTCAACTTTCTCTTTTTAAGAGACTAAAACAAGAACCCAAGATATATGAAACAAATTTTGAGATGGACTCTGACCCCCGGAACAGAATGAGGGAAGAAAAGATAAAGTCAAAGAGGTGTTGGGGGCTCTAACTTTTGCAGAGCAAAACAGGCCTAGGAGGACATTGTCTCTACTCTACTATATCCTGCTAGGCTGAATCAACCAATAGAAATAGCAGACCCTGATAGGAAAGATGGGGAGGCATAGGAGCGTGGTCTAATGGAATGCCACACACGTAAATTCTTGGTACTGAGGCATCCTTGTATGTGTGAACCAGTGGAGTGTAGCTACTGGGCACAAACTGGCCCAGGGCCTCCCTCCAACATTAGGGATGAATTGCCTCTGCCCACATATAATGCTAACATATGGGGAAATATTGCTGATCTTGCTGTCCTGGCTGCCCTCTAGAGGATCTACTCAGAAAGTAGAATTATTTCTCTATGATGCAACTGAAAGAGACTTATTCCTTCTTCTCTTGTCAAAGACTGAGAACTGGGAGCCTCCCCTTAATTCTCAGGAAGAGACTCAGCTCTGAAGCCCATTTATTTTCAGCCCACAGGGAAAAAATTGCTTCTGTTTCCTGCCTGATGAATGACAACTTCCTAGTCCCTGCACTCAAAAGCTGATAATAAATACCTACTCGTGATGAGGGTTGGTCTAGTATGAATGGAATAGTATAAGTAGACAAATAGAATTCACTGTTTGACTCAGTGATTTGAAGGATGGTGATCAAACTGACAAATTGCCGTAGGTGATTTTCTCTGAAGACTATTTAGTAGGAGATAATTTTAGGATGAAAGAAAAAATCTGTAATTCAAATTCTTAAAAGAAATCAAGAATCTATTAGAAAAGAATGATCTGGGAAGTATATATACATATATGTGTGTATATACATATAGTACATATATGTATGTATGTTGTATGTGTATATATGTATGTATATACCCATTACCACACATACACATATATTAAAGTTTGTATATGTATACAGAGAGAAATAGATACAGGTATACATATTTTAAACTTTAGAAACCAAAAAAGAATGATAACAGAATAGATAAATGTTGAAATAAAATTAATGGTCCAGAATACCGATAAGGATAATTATTTAACAATATTGCTATGGACTGAATTCCCTCCAAATTCATATGTTGATGCTCTAACTTCCAATGTGACTGTATTTGTAGATAAAGCTTTTAAGAAGTATTTAAGGTCAAATGAGGTCATAAGGGTGGGGTCCTAACCCAATAGGATTGGTGGCCTTACAGGAAGAAAAAGACAGATCTCTCTCTCTCTCTCTCTCTCTCTCTCTCTCTCTGTGTCTGTCTGTCTGTCTCCAATGTGAGGACATGCCATGAGGCAGCCATCTGCTAGCCAGGAAGAGAACTCTTACCGGAAATCAAACCCTGAGGGAACTCAACCATGCTGGTACCCTATCATGGACTTCCAGCCTCCAGCACAGTGAGAATAAAAATTTCTGTTGTTTAAGCCACTCAGTCTATGGTATTTTGTTACGGCAGCCTAAACAAAGATAAACACTGAGAAAAATTTTAAAATTAATGGAAAGTGAGAATGAAAGCTTAAGCAACAAGAAAAATATCCATCTCTACCTACTACGTATTTGAATTATAGGAGTTCTAGAAGGAGAGAAAGGACCAAATGGAGAACACAGTTATATTAATTAGATAACTAGTCCTGAAATTAGCCTAATGGCATCGGACGATACCTGAAGGAAACAAACATGGACTTGCAGCAGGGAAACCTCTCAGCATTAAGCAGAGGTGCACGATACCTGATTGCAGCTATTCCTGTCAGAGGGTTCTTAGCTTAGGCTCTAACTAAATTTTTGGCATGTTTCTTAAAACACAAACCATGTGGGCTTGTGGAGCTCTCTAAACTGATTCTGTGAGGTAGGGACAACAGCGCTGTCGAACATAGTATTCCTGAGGATGATTTTTTTTTTTTTCCTGAGGAAGATTCATCCTGAGCTAACATCTGTTGCCAATATTCCTCTTTTTGCTGAGGAAGATTCGCCCTGAGCTTACCTCTGTGTCAATCTTCCTCTATTTTGTATGTGGGTCACTGCCATAGCATGGCTGCTGACAAGTGGTGTAGGTCTGTGCCTGGAACTGGACACAGGCTGCCGAAACAGAGTGCACCAAACTTAACCACCAGGCCATGGGTTTGGCTCCCCTGATGATTTTTTAAAAAAATAATATGTGACTTGATCTGGTTGATTAATATATTTTTTGTTCATTTCAATCTTTTGATGATTTTGTAAAACATTAAACTGAGAAAAACGATGTTTATACATCAAAGACACACAGAAATTTGGGATCAGGTTAGAAAATTATTAGGTGGTGCTCCATCCCCTGAAAAATTCCTTTTGGACCACTGTAGCATATGCTCTTGGCTTATTTTGGAAAACCTAAGTTGAAGTAAGACCTTTGCTATCTTAACATTGCTAAGAAATCTCTGCTCAAAAATTTACAATGATTCTCGGGGCCAGCCTGGTGGTGTAGTGGTTAGGTTCACATGCTCCACTTCAGCAGTCCTGGGTTCATGGGTTCAGATCCCAGGCACAGCCCTACACACCACTCATCAAGCCACACCGTAGTGGCATCCTACATACAAAATACAGGAAGATTGGCACAGATGTTAGCTGAGGGCCAATCTTCCTTACCAGAAAAAAAAAAAATCCAGTGATTCTCAATTGTGTTCAGAGAAAAACACAAAGTCCTCCTATGCCTATATCGCCCTGCACAAGCCAGTGCCCTCCTCAACATTTCTTTGACTTTATCTCTTCCTTCAGCCTGTCTCTGCCACATGATTCCCGGACCATGGCAGGTATGTACCTGCCTCAGGCCTTTGAACTTGCTGTTCCTATCCCAGATGTTCTTCTCTAAGTCATATACATAACTTTGCACATAGCATGTTAGCTGGTTTTCACTACCTATCCAATTTTAATTTGAACATGTCCCCGTGTATGTCCTCCTTATCCCCTGTCCTGCTTTATTTATCTCCATAGCATTTATCAGCTTCCAATATATCCAATATACCATGTCATTTACTTACTGTGGCCAACAGACTCTTAAGGTCGCCCCTAGGATCCCTGCCTCCTAATGTTCACTTATTTATCATGTTTATTGTTTATCTCATCCTACTAGACTATAAGTTCCATTAGGGCATGAAGTATTTTCTGTTTTTACTCTGCTTTGTTTACTGAGGTATATTGAGTAATTAGAATAATATTTGGTATACAGTAGACACAATATTTCATTGTTCCATGAGTGAATAAATGCTTTTTGATTGCCCTATGTGTGGACTTGTCAATTTGTTTATGTGTTACTGTTTATTCTGTGATTACAAACACCTGAGCCCAAAATTAATCTTAGGGCTTATGTCCCTGGTTAAGGAAATACATGGTTAAGAAGAATTAACTCTCAGACAACAGAAAGTCCCACATTTTCACATGTGTTATGCTTTGTTTGAGGTCTATTACTAATTTATGAATCTCCATTTTTTCTTTCCCCAATGCCCACTATGGGTGTTACAGAACAAATTTTGGTGGGCTTAGAAATAAAAATGTATACAAGATTAAAAAACAGAATTTCAAAAAACAAAAACAAGGATAAATCAACGCCTGTCTTTTCCTCCCATACACTTCCAGGAATATGAAAGAAGGGAATGATTGATCAATCATAGAAGGAAGATGGTCAATACACATATAGTGCACTAGTTTGTACTGTTGCCCATTCATTCCAGGAGGACATTTGGTAATGTCTGGAAACATTTTTGGTTGTCACAACTGAGGGAGGGTGGTGGGTAGAGGCTAGGGATGCTGCTAAACATCATGCAGTGCACAAGACACACAACAAAGACTTACCTGGACCAAAATGTCAATAGTACCCAGATTGAGAAACCCTGGCATAACAGAACGAAGGCAGTACCACAGTTATAGGACTACAGCACACAGGAATTTTATAGTAGAGCTCCAGCCAGCAATGTTTGAGCCAGCATCAAGCAACAACAAAGACATCTTCAAATTAACGGGGCCATCGGGGGAGGAGGCTTGGTGACATCAGGGGTGTCTGGTGGCTCTATGTGCACAGACCTCATCTTGTAGGCCTCCCCTATGAGTTCCTCGTCTCAAGTTTTGCTTTCTAGTGTTTCTCATTCCATTTCTCTTGGTTTCCCAGTGTTGGTCAGTGGTGGATTTGCTTCAAATTTTGCTTAATCTTTGAAATAATTATTTTAAATTGTTAGTTTCCACATCTATGTGCCTGAGTGTACAGATACAAATTCCCTGCTTTCAGTTCAGGTTTAATTCGAAAGTGGTAAAATCAGTTTGCACCACTCAGCAAAAGTCTCCTCTTGGCTATTGACAGAACTGCCTCCTTGTATAGTATGAGTTCTCGAACAAAGTTGCTCATAACAAGTTTACTTTTACTCGGTGTTAACAGCTAGCGCCAAGAGTTGGAATTTTCTACCATGGACTTGAAAGCAGTGCTAGGGATGTCCATAGGTAACGCTCAGCATTTAAAGATTTCTAAAATCTGGAATAGTTTTTTCACTTTCAATTTATGAATGCTGGACACACTTCCTGGGTTTCCTATTTTTCTAAAGAACATACCCTTTCAATATAAATGTAACGACAACTAACCAGGTAATCAGACTTCTAAGACTCTCCCTTTTGAATTTGTCCTCCGACATTCATATTTAAATAGAATGAGACCCGATTAATTTTAGTTATAAGAAATACATGTGATAAAGCTTCATCCTGTTTCCTATCAAAAATTTTCTCTTAATTCAGCCAAAATGTGAAGCTACCTTGACTTGAACCACAAGTCATATGATTCTGCTGGTCTCCTCTCTTATGGGGTTGCTATTAATATAATTCTTCAGTTTTGTTTATTTTGCATGTTCAGTGATTTTATTTGTAAATATATTTCAGTGGCAAAATAAAATATAGTAAAACTAATAAATAAAAAAACTGTTTCTTTGACAAAAATAATAACAATAGACAAGCCTCTAGCCAACCTAATAAAGAAAAAAAAGGTGGACTGTAGTTTGGGGGAAGAAGGCTCAGATCGAAAAAATTTTAAAAAATTAACAAAAGTAAAATAACTCTTGAACCAAATAAATTTTTTAAAAAGAAATTACTTTGGAAATCTAGATAAAATACATAGTTTTCTAGAAATACACAAGTTAACAAAATTTTCCCAAGTAAAGACAGAAGTCTAAAAAGGCCGGTTACCATAAAAGGAATAAAGTTGTACAGAGTACAAAATCAAACATAGGTCAAACAAAACCTAGGTCAACTGGTCTATAGGAGAATTTTCTTTGTAAAATAAGAATCGAGAGATACCTCATCCCCAAAACTACATCTTTTTCAATGGGGAATTATAGAGGCTTTCTTGATAATGCCACAAATAAAACAAGGATACCCACTATCTCCACTATTACTTAGATTTTATTGGGGGTATTATCCAATCCAATGAGAAAAGTGAAAGCAATTAGAGGCATAAGAATTAGAAAGAAAGATATAAAACTCTTTTTTTTCAGATAATACTATTATAGATCTAGAAAACCCAAGGGTCAACGGGAAATGTACTATAAACAACCAGATAATTGAACAAAGTAGAAAATTATAAAATCAACACAAATATCAATGGCCTTTATAACAAAAGCAACAACTTGTTACAAGATGTAATGGAAGAGAAAACTACATTTAGAATAATCAATAAAACAGAAGAAACCCAGGCCAAGACTCAAAAAGAAAAGACTAAAACCTGTACTTCTGTGAGACACAAAACTAGATTTGAAACAAAGTCTAGTTCCAAGACTTGGTACAAATAGAAAGGTGTTCTTCATTCTTGAATATAAAAAATTAATATTGTATCAATGACTGTCATCCTCACTTCATAAATTTAATGTAATCTTAATTAAATTACCATTTTTCAAAACTGAAATCAACAAAATAAAAGAGCAAGAACAGCCAGGAAATATCTTACTGCAGGTGGTTCTAGCTTTTCAGACATCAAAAGATATATTTTCTATAATTACTGTAATTTAGACACATAGACAGACCGAAGCTAAAGAATAGGAAATCCAGAAAAACAGTTTGGAAGTTTCTTTAAAAATTAAACATAAATTTACCATATGAGTCAGCAATTCCACCCCTAGACATATAGCCAAGAAAAATAAAATATGTATTCCCTACACCAATACACATGTGTGAATGTTCATAGCAACCTTATTCACAGTAGCCAAAAAGTGGAAATAAGCCAAATGTCCATAAATTGATAAATGGATAAAAAATGCAGTATATCCATACAATGGAATATTATTTGACAATAAAAAGGAATGAAGTACTGATATATACTACAAAATGGATGTACCTGAAAAATATTATGCTTAGTAAAAGAAGCCAGAGACAAATACCAAATATTATGAGTCCATTTTTATAAAATTTTCAGAAGTGGAGACTCTAAAGAGACAGAAAGTTGATTAGTGGTTTCCTGGGGATGGAAATGGGAATGGAAAGTGATGGCAAATGGGAACAAGAAATCTTTTTGGAGCAATTGTATTTTGGTGATGGTTGTAGAACTCTGTAAATTTACTAAAATTCATTTAATTGTACTCAACAATTAATTTCAAGGCATGTAAATTATACCTCAATAAAGGTACTTAAAAAAAGAATTTAAAAAATCCAGATAGACCCAATATATTTGGAAAAGTATTATAATATAAAGGTATCTTCTCAAATCATTGGTGATGAAAAACTGAACTTTTTCAATTAGCAGTGTTGGGAAAACTGGGTAGCCACATTGAAAAAGATAAAATTGAAATTATTCCTCTTACTATTTGCACCAGAATAAATACATAATGATTCACAAAATATATAGTTGCTAGGAAAAAACATGGCTGAATTCCTCTCCATTTCAGGCATTGAGAGAATTTCTAACCATTACTTAAAACCCAGATGGAATAAAGAAACATATTAATAAATTTTTTTAAAAAGAATTTAAAGGGGCCGGCCTGGTGGTGTGGCCGTTAAGTTCGCATGCTACACTTTGGCAGCCGGGGTTCGCAAGTTTGGATCCCAGGCATGGACCAACATAGCACTTGTCAAGCCGTGCTGAGGCGGCATCCCATATAAAGTAGAGAAAGATAGACATGGATGTTAGCCCAGGGCCAATCTTCCTCAGCAAAAAGAGGAAGATTGGCATCAGATGTTACCTCAGGGCTAATCTTCCTCACACAGTAAAAGAAGAATCTAAAAATTTTTACATTGTAAACAAGTCAAAACACAAATGGTTAACTGGGAAAATATTTTCTACTTATATTACAAATGGTTAATAAACCTAACATGCAAAGATCTAAAAGAAAAAGAGAATAAAACAACTGACAGTAAAATGGGCAACAGATATGAACAGATAGTTCATAGAAAAAAAGAAAATGAATATAAATATAAGACAAGTCGCTGAGCCTTGCTCATAAGGGAAATGCAAGTGAAATGACAATGAGAGACCATTTCTCTCTATCAGATTGGCAATGATCCTAAACTTTGACAACAAACTGTGGGTGAGGCCACGGGAAACATTCTTATATATTGCTGGTAGGAAAGTAAAAGGTTCAAACCCTATGGGGAGGTAGAGAATTTGCCAATATCTTGCAAAACTACAAATGCATTTACACTTTGAGGTAGCAGTCCTATTAGGAATGTATTCCAGTGATACACTGGCAAAAATATAAAAACGATAAAAGCACGAGACTATTCACGCCAGGACTATACGTGACAGCAAAAACCTGGAAAAGACCAAAATGTCTATCAATAAGGGACTGGTGAAAAAAAATAAAGGACTGCATATACTATGGTATATGCACATAAAGGAGTATTAGGCAGCTGTAAAAAAAGGAATGTGATATATTTTATATCTATGACAGCAGTTCTTGAAAGCGACTGGTATTGTTCCCTGGGGGACCTTTGGCAATGTTTGGAAACATGTTTGGTTGTCACAGTTGGGTGGGGAGGTGCTACTGGCACCTACTGGGTAGAGAAGATGGATACTATTAAACACCATACAATACAGGATAGCACCTCACAACAAAGAATTATCCAACCCCAAATGTCAACTATGTAGAGATTGAGAAATCCTGAACTAGGATATAACGGCAAATGAGTCAACACGTGGAGAAGAACGATGGATAGAGTATCCTACCATTACCTAATATCCCTAAGAGAAGATAGAAGTATACAAAATTATTTGATTGTATTTTCTTGAAAAAAGAAAAAATTACCCATTGGAGGAGGTTAGACAAATAATAGGATGGAGGGAATAGGGTTGGAAAATAGAATTTTATGAATATTCCTTGCTTGTGGATTTAAACCTAGAACAATATAAATACTTTCATAATTATGAAACAAAACTAAACTTATAATAATGAAAAGCAAAATAAAATAATGAAGCTAATTTGGTATTTTGGTATTGAGCTAGTGGTGTGATCACAAAGAGAGGATTTATATTAAGTGAGTTTAAAACATAATAATTTAACTGTTCATCTCTAGTAATTTAAATACTATGGACAAATATAAATGATTCCAAATTTTTTAAACTATTTTAAATATATTGTAAATATTCCAATTGTTGGTGGTAAGGGTAAAATATATATATAATTTATATAAATATAAAATTTATATCTATATCTATATGAAATTCTTATGAGACTAGGTTGTGTGTGTTGTGGTATTATATTAATTACCTATTGCTGTACTCCAAACTCAGCAGCTTAAAACAATAAATATTTATTATCTTACAGTTTCCAAGGGCCAGGAATCTGGGTGCAATTTAACTGGATGCCTGTACCTTACATCCCTCAAAATGCTGCAATCAAGGTGTCCGCTGGGGCTGCAGTCATTAGGATCGACTCAAGGATCAGCTGTGAAAGAATCTGTTTCCTAGCTCACTCACACGTTTGTTAGCAGGATTCAATTTCTCCTGGCCTGTTGGACTGACGGCCTCAGTTCCTCTCTGGCTGTTGATGAGAAGTCTTCCCCAGTTTCTTACCATGCGGGCCTCACCATAGGGCAGCTCATAACAGGCAGATGGATTCTCTCAGAGCAAAGCCAGTGAGAAAACTAGAGAAAGCCAGCAAGACAGAAGTCACACTCTTTATGACCTAATCTGGGAAGAGATGTCCCATCACTTTTGCTGAATTCTATTCATTAGAAGTGAATCACTAGGTTCAGCCCACATTCAAAAGGGTGAGATGACACTAGGGCATGACTACCAGTGTGTGAAAGTTTAAGGACAACGTTAGATTCTGTTCACTACAGGTATAAAGCAAATGAGTGACTATGTTGATATAATTGGCTATTGGGATTTGTGGCAGTGGAGAAAGAGATACTTGTGCAAGGTTAAAGATTAAGTAAAAATTTTGTATTCCTGAATTTGAATTGAAGTATGACTCCAAGTAAGTATACATACACACACGTAAAGAAACACATGTGTGTGTATGTATAAATTTCCTATTTTTGTCCAGTGAAAAGGTCTAAAAACTAATGAGCACCTCAAGTGCCCAGATTGCACTCTAAATTCTATTTCCTACTAAAAGAAATAAGGTCCTTGGAGAAATAGTGGATTCTAGACCTGGGCAGGAAATGTACAAAATTAGCTTGGATGAACTTGTTATAGCCAGAAGCAAGGCCACTATATGTATCAAGTAAATTTAGGAAACAACTTGAAGAGACTCAAACAGACCAAAAACAAGAAAACATGAGCATAAATTGGAATAGTAACTACACTGATTTCAAAGACATAAATTACATTTAAAATCATGAGTTCATAATACTATTAGAAGAAATGTCATCTGTCTCCTCTAAGGAAAGCTTGAGAACTAGCTCATTATTTTGAAAACTAATAAATAAAAGAAAAGAATGAAATATGTATCCTGCTTTTCATGTTTGAACTTTAGGATAACCCAGTAGTTCTCGAATTGGGGTTATTTTGCAATGTCTGGAGACATTTTTAGTTCTCATGGCCGGGGCAAGGATGCTACTGCATCTAATAGGAATAGGCTAGGGATGTTACTAAACATCCTACAATGCACAGAACAACCTTTCAAAGCAAAGGATTATCCAGTCTAAAATTATCAATAGTACTTGGGTTGAGAAACCTTTGGATAACCAAATAGTCGAAGAGATGAAAAAATTTTTTTTGAGGTACTCCAGTTAATAACGAAGTGGAAGTGTTTAAAGTAAAATACCACCTTTTTGCAATCTCTAATAAAAGGTGGATTTGGGCATTGATCATCAATGGCTGTCAATATCACATATACATGAAAGAGCACAACCATCCACATAATATTATTCTCAAAAAATTGAATCCATGTGTGATGGAGGAACATAATACATGGCACCAGCTAGACGCAATTTGCTAAATCCATACTTTGAGCAATTCTATTGGACAAATATCTCAGTTTCTTCAATAAGTACATTGCAAGGAAACAGTAAGAGGCAGAGGAGACACATTAACCAATTGCAACACATGGAATGTATTAGTACAAATAAGCAGAAAACAATTCGTAAGACCAGAGAAATATGAAAAGAAATCGAATATTTGATTAGGATATTAAGAAATTATTTAAAACCTTCCAGGTGTGACAATGATATGGTAGTCATATTTTTAAAAAGCATTCTTATCTTTTGAAAATATAGATTGAAATTTTTAGAGAAAAATGATATGATGTTGGTAATTGCTTCAAAATAGTCTAGAGTGGAAAAAGAGGATGTGGGTAGGAACATAGGCGGAATAATTTGAGGCTATGAATCCATGATACATTCTTTCTATTTTTGTATGTTTTTGAAATTTTGCATGAAAATTTTAAAAGTTTACAAGTTCTATTATTCATTAGCACAGTCTTATTAAGGAAAAACATGATAAAATAGCAACAAAATATTCTATAATGTATATCAATTTGAAACAAAATTTAGCATTATGTGTGCTTTAATGTAGCATTTTAATCATACTGTATATAATTTTGAATATTAATTTTTAACTTTCTATTTATATTAAAATAAGTTTTCTCATTATTCATTTTCAAGAGTTATTTTATTGTTAGATAATGGTCCATTAAATAAACATCATTGTTCAATTTACTTTTCAACCCCTGCTTACCATTTAATTTTTTTCTACTTTTCAGTATCATAACTAGTGCTGAAATCAACACTTTTGCATATAACATAATTTCTTATCCAAACTCGTTCATTTTAGGGCATATAAGTCTTGTATAAATCCATCTCCTTGGAATAATTCCCAGAATTTAAATAACTGAATATAAGGTCTCATCATTCTAAAGACTATTGAGACATAAAGACAAATAGCTCTCTGCAGAGATTCAGAAAGCATTTGGCTGCAAAGAATTGAACATTCTACAACAATTACTTAAATAAGAAGTGTTTTGTTTGTCTCACATAATATAAAGTTCAGTGCTAGTACAGTGGCACAATGGTGTCATTAGTAACACAAATTCTTCCTATTCTGTTCTGTCATCTTTAGTGCTGCCTCGTGGTCAAGCTTCGTTAGCTATAGCACCATATCTAGAGACCAGAAAATAGAAGAGGGTGGGAGGGGCAAAACCTTCTTTCAAGGCTTTGTCTTTGTATGTAGATAAGCAAGTAATTCCTTGTAGACTTCTTCTGACGCATCATTGGTGAGAACTGGGTTTCAAGATCATGCCTGACTAGAAGCTGTGTAGGAAAATACGGTAGTCTTCTAGCTTCTATAAAAGAGATAAGATACTTAGTAATGAATGGATGCTGAGTGACCCAATTGGTGGTACATGAGTCCCACTCACATGGTTCAAGAATACCCAAGTGGTAAAGGACGTCCAATTTTTGGTACAACCATTCACATTTCATGAATAATTACATATAAATTGCTATATTGTTTTTAAGTTGCATTTATTGGGGTGTTAATGAGATTAAATTTGTTTTATATCTTTGTTAATTTTATTATATCTTTTCTAAATTATCTATTCATGTATTTTGCCATTACCTACATAGGTACCTGTATATTTATTAAACAGTTTATATCAATAATTTTGAGATAGGCAAATGTTATAGTGATTGAGAGGGTTAAGAACTCAGAATCTGAAGTTAAATAGCCCGGGTTTAGTGTAATGCTCCAGTCCTTAATAATCATGCAAATTTGGCACACTGCTGGGTACATAGCAAGCATTCGTTATGTTTTAGTTTGTTGTTGTTGCTGTTGACAATGATAAAATAAGCGATCACTGGAAAGTTGAATTTGCAGGAAAAAAAATATTTGAAATATTTTTTCACCCATCCTCTGCAGATAGTGTTTTAGTTCTGAACATTTTGTTCTACTCCTTGGCCTTCAAAGATTCTTCATAATATGTCTCATTATATAATGAGCTGATATCAGCTCACTGTCGCTTTGGATGGCATCAGATAAACCCTTTAGCACTATAGTGTTAATAATAGACACAAGGTAATTCATCATTCTCCTATGGAATATTTTAATTTTAACCAAAACCAGTTTCTTATCCCAACGGAATGCACATTTCACAATGTGTGATGTCTCTGTTAGCAACTTTCTGATGCACGAAATATTTTAGCAAAGTAAAATTTCCAGAACCCTTCAAATAACACCTTAGAGATGATTGTATAAATTGCAGTTCCTGTTGATATGAATTTCTTGAGATTATTCAACAAAAAATGCATCAGAACAAATAAATGTTTTGGGCATTTGCTACAAACTTGAGGAAATTCCAGCCTTAATCACATACACACTTTTGGTGGAAGTCATACTATGTTTGGCTATAGACGCAGGGATGCCTATAGATGGCAGAGGCAAGTGTTAATGAGTCCATTATTAGTGTTAGTTATTTTTATTAAAATATGTCAAAGCTCTAGGAGGTGAACTAATATATTCTTTTTTATTTTAGATGCTTGATATTTTTTTGTTTGTTTGTTTGTTTTTTTTCTGTTTTAGTTTTTTGTTTATTGCAGTAACATTGGTTTATAACATTGGATAAATTTCAGGTGTACATCATTGTACTTCTATTTCTGCATAGATTACATCATGTTCACCACCAAAATACTAATTACAACCCATCACCACACACATGTACCCAATTATCCCTTTCACCCTCCTCCCTCCCCCCTTCCCCTCTGGTAACCACCAATCCAATCTCTGTCCCTATGTGTTTGTTTATTGTTGTTATTATCTACTACTTAATGAAGGAAATCATACGGTATTTGACCTTCTCCCTCTGACTTATTTCACTTTGCATCATGCACGAATGGATAAAAAAGCTGTGGTATATATACACAATGGAATACTACTCAGCCATAAGAAACGATGAAATCCAGCCATTTGTGACAACATGGATGGACATTGAGGGCAAGATGCTTGATATTTTAAATGGAATATGAAACATCTTTGAATCACAGTGGCAGATTCTTGAGGATGATTAAGCATGGTGTCTATTAAAAACCTATGCTAATTACAAAAAGACCTGTGCTAAATAAAACTGCACTCACACAGTGAGAAATTTAGCATTTAATAATCTTCAAATATTTTCATTTGTATTTTTTAAGTTTTTCTTCTTCTTGCTTTTATGTGTTTAGAGTGACACAGTGTCTGAAAAGTAAGGAGCAAGTTAGAGATCTTCCGTTTTCGCAGACAAACTTCTAGTAAGAGCTGTCTACATTCACTTTCTCCATTTTCTGACCTTTTATACAATTCTCACTTAGATATTAGTTTAGCCCATCACTCTACTTTAAAATTGTTCATGATGGTCACCAATCAAACCCATTTTTCTAAATCCATTGGCTATTTCCAACCATCATGTTACTTGGCCTCTAAGCAACATTCAGTATTGTTGACACATTTTCCTTTGGCTTCTTGGTCATTTCTCTTTGTGTTTCTTTCTTTATGTCAGGCTGCCCATTCTTTCTTTATGTCAGGCTGCCCATTCTGTGCCTCTTTTGGAGCCTCACCTTATCTACTGATTGGAATTTCTCAAGACTCAGTCTAACAATCTCTCTTCTTTTCATGCTATACTATTTCCCTAGGTAGTCACATACATACCAATTGACACCTATAAGCAGAGGCACAACAAATTTGTATCTTTAGGAGATGTCTCACTCTTCACCCTAGACATCTGTATTCACTGCCTCCTTGTCAACTTCTCCTGGATGTCTCAAAGGCATTGAGATCTCTGCATGGTCTATATCCTATATCTCCTTTCAAACCTTGTCTTCTCATGTAATAGAAACTCTATGCATTTAGTTATTCACGTCAGTAAGTAAGAGTCAACTTTGACATCATCTCCTTATTTTCCCTATCCAATTCATCAAAAATTCTCTCAAATATACCTGTTAAATGCTACTCAAGCTCACTTACCTCTGAACATTTGTATCACTAACACCATTTTCTTAATCCAAACCACCATTATCTCTGTCCTTCATATCTACAATAGAAACCTAAATCATCCATGCATTTGCATCCCTCAGGCTCCCCTACAGTCCATTCTCTACATTCAGCCAGAGCAATACTTTCATCACATTAATCTGACAATGTTATTTGAGTAAAACACTTATAGGCTTCCCTTTTTTCCAAGAAACATTGAGTTACCCCTACCAAACTTTCACTGCAGCTATCAACTAGCCCCTCACATTCATCTGTTTCCTTGCAAGCTCAAGGCCTTCACCTTCTTCTCTACTTTTAATTCCCTTTTTATTAATTTCCACCTATTCTTCAAATCTCTGATATACATATATTATATATCATAAGTATGTATACATACTTTTTTTCTTCTCTCTGCTCACAGTTATAAATTTGTATTTGCATATAAGACTTTTGATGAATGCCTGTGTCTCCCATTATTCTTTAAGCTGTATAAGGGCAAGGACCACGTCCGGTTTTATTTATTCCTAGCACCTAGCAAAGTGCTTGGGCCTTATTAGCATCTAAGAGATATCTGTTGACAAAAAACAACAAATAAATGTCTTCAAGTCATGTATCCCTATCTTAAATCTATCTTCATGTATATTGTCTTTTTTTAAAACTAATGTGTTCATCAAGTTAAATATTTTTCCCTTGGGAACATTCTTGCTGAAGTGGAAAGAAGTACACGTTTTCATGTACATATAAATTCACTCAACAATAATCTACATGGAATAGAGAGAAAATTCTCCTGTATTAGTAGTTTGAAGTTAAAATTCTTAGAGAACTATGAAGTAGTTAAGGTCTATTTTGAAGATGAACCTTCCATGTGAAGCAGTTACATAGTTGACCTATTGATTTAACATATATTTTCACGTCAGATTATGTGATAGGGCTGTCAGCCTGCCATGGGGAGAGAACAGTGGGGAAAACACCACATTTTTTAGATGTGTAGTTTTTGCTTATATCTTGAAACCAAAGCTCAGCTGAATAGATGAAATTCTTTGCCTATTGGTATATAAATCAATGTTACTAAACACAGAATCTTACAAACCATACAATGTTTAAAAAAGTGTGGAAGACAAGCATAAACTTGCCAACATTTTCAGTTGCCAACTATGGATATTAAAAATGCCCACATTCCTTGTGCAATAACCACATCATCAGCAAAGGAGGGATATATTAACACCAAAAAAATCAAAAGCATATATGGATACACCTTGCAACTAAAGAAACGTAACTTTTTGTTAAACTGTGGTGAGTGTCCTTATTTTTATCATTTCACCTTGGCCTATTAAAATTGCCATCAAGAGACTGGCTCCTGTTCATAATTTGACATTTGGGAATCATTCCTATAATGTAAGTGAGAAGGACTTTTAACCCACAGTAAAATATTTCCTTTTTCCATTCTTAGTAATAATTCTATGAAATGTTCTACTCTTTTCATGAACAGTTTCCAAATAATTTGAGTACGATTGGATAAGTGTTTAAAACTGAGAAGAATTGTTGAAGTCGGCCCGTATTGTCAATAGGAAACACAGGTAAGGCCTTCCATTAACGGAACAATCAGAATAGTAAATGGCGGATACAACTAATGCATGCTCTTAAGCAAAGTTTCATCATTGATACTGTTAAAAAAGCAAATAAAGTTGATTGCTTTGTAATTAAGTAGAATTCCTTTAATGCCTTCAGACTCATCAGTAAGCCCCAAGTCTCTGGTGTACTTTTAAGCACATAGTGTGCTGCTTAACAAATGCATATCGATTACCATGGATAAGGAGTAGACACAGGAGAAAAAGAACAGAGAGCTAAATTAGTTCTCTACTGGGTGGGAAAGTTTAACAATGTCATTCCCCTTGCTTGACAGTAATTTTATTTAAAGATTTTTATAAATAACCTAAAAGTGGGAGCACACAGTAAATTATCCAAGCTCTTCTAAGCGCAGGAAAGCTGAGTCAGTGGGAGTGAAGTGCAGAAAGAACTCATGAAGCTGTGTGGGGTAAGACAAATGGCAATTGAGCTCCAACGTGGGCAAGAGTGAAGTAAAGCATTTAGAGAACAATTCCAGATAATAGATCATGAGATACCATTTATGATCCAGGAAAATGATCTAAGAATTACAATATGCTCTTTCATTCAAAAAAGTCTTTGCCAAAACTGCACGCACTGTGGACTCCTTAAATGTTGGCAATTCCTTAGAAGACCGCAAGATTACATCTTGTCCTTGTTATACACTATCCAAGGTAAGCTGCTTCCAAAACTATGGTTTTATTGCCGTACCTAATGGATATTTCTCAAATTTTTTCCTTTAGTGTTCTTGTTTTTGCCTGGTCAGCATTCCATTCCCCTTCTTTGGTAACATATTCCAATTTTCCTTGGGGGAACTATTGCCTTCTCCGCTCTTGGGCCAAGTGTTTGCAGATGAATTTGATGCTACATGTATCTCCAAAGAGGCAAGATTAGCCTATGACAATCAGTAAATCCTGTACCCTACCCATGGTTATTGGTTCACAGGAGAGCAAGGAACCCATTCTGAGTAAAGACGATGTGAGACGTTTGGTGGTAGTTTCTGGAGAAGAAAAGCATTCTATCTCTCCTAGATTTTTGTGACGTGAAAATACGGGTTCTAGACAGTAGTCATTGTTGGGGGAAGCTTAAGGTTTATAGCAGCCATCAAATGTACCCTGAAAATGGAGCCAATCCAGAGGACATAGCAGAGGCACGACATCTTGGGACCCTAAATAAATTTGTACCTGAAAGTAGCCCTATATATTACATGAGTCAAAAATTATTTTTTCTACATTAGTTTGAATTGTGTTTCTGTCACTTACAACGGAAATAAATGCTGACCAACATAGAATATATACTGAGATACACTGGTGAGCTATTTGAAGTACAAATCTCCCTTCTGAAATCCAGTCCTATTTCCAATTGAATTGTTACCTCCACCTGGGTTTTCCTAGTAATGTCATAAATTACACATTCAAAACTGAGCTTACTGCTTTGTCACCCAAAGTGTGTATTCTTCTTATATTCTGTATTTTAGGGAGTAACATTAACATAATCTTATACATAATCACCAAAGCCTTAAGAGTCATTAAAATGACTAAAAGTCCTTCTCACTTAATCTGACGTTTACTGAATTATTGAATTGGAAGACTTTATGTTCATAATTGTAGCTTGTATATTTTTTATCTCTTTTCGTTGTCACTTCTTAGTTCAGTTATTATTATTTCTTACCTCTCCAAACTGGCCATTTTCTCCATAATGCAGACCTGTCCCCCTCAATACTAATTATTATTGTGATTTTGACAGAATAAAAATGTTATGTCATCACTTCCTTACTTGTAATATTTCAATGGCCTTCCAGGACTTTGGAATTAATTTTAATTGTTTTGCCTAACACCTCAGGGACCTTATCCTCGACCTATCTCTAATTCCATCCAAGTCTTGTGCCACTTACCCATGTATCCCACTCCCTGCGCACACTGAACTGCTTGGAGTTTCTCAAACAAATAAAGTTTTCTTGTACAATGTACTTTTGCATTTAGAATTTTTGTTTTGTCTCCCTGGAATGTTCCTCAGAATTCTCATTTCTGGCAAACTTCTCTTCATCACAAAGAACTTTGTTTTACTGAATATTTCATATGGACTCCTCCTCTAGATCTTTGACGCTGTTAGATGTTCCTCTTGAGAGGCTCTATAGCATTCTGTAAAACCACTCTGTGCTTCTAGGACACTGCAGTGCAATGTGTAATATCAGCAATACATGGACTGTATTGCTGTATCTCATTCACTTAGAGTACCCCACCATAGAGTGCATCTTCACTGTCATTGGATAAACCTATCATATATGAAGGAATGGGCCTTTCCTTTTTCCAGCTAATGTTATCACTAATATACTAATCATCTCAACTAAACATTTTATTTTAATTCAAAATATAGGATCACATGGAAAAACGAACACCCAAATTCTGGGTCCAGAATCCTTGCTTTTTCTACTATCCCTGTCTTCGTCTGAAAATAAGGGCAGTGAAGACAAATGAAGACTTGTAGAAAATATTAAGTATCCTAGAACCAGGAAGGAAATATTATTAAATATTCATTAAATTTTTATTTGGTACAGATAAGAAAACATTTGTTTTATTAAGAAACAAATGTACTTACTAATTTACGTCTAGTATTCAAAGAAGTTCCAATGTTTTAAAATATTTGGCTAATGTTCTGCTTTTTCCTGGTTCACATTCTCCATTTATCTATTATCTATCTACCTATCTATCTACCTACCTATCTATCTATCTTTGCAATTTCAAATCAAACATTATGTTGGGAGTTATATTAATGAGTTAAAAGATTTAATTAGTGATATGAAATACTCATTTCTATTAAAAAACATTCTGCCACGTATTATCCTTTGTACACATTTCTCCAAACTACCACTAAAAGATTTCAGGTGCAGATGAACTTTGCAATTTGCATGTGAAAATTCCAAAAATACTCAATGAAGATAAATCAATTCAGGGGAAGACTTTTTGTATAATAATTGTTATGTAGGATCAGTTTGCAGTTTGTCACTTACATAAAGAATGGCTTGCAGAAATCTACTGTACTCATTTAATATTTTCAGTTTATTTCAGGGATGTTTTAGAACTCTCTAAAGCATTGGTCTTCAAAATTTTAGTCATATGTCCCATAAAAAGATTTGAAAACTAGGTAAACTCTTGAACTTCTTATGTTGACACCTAAGATTATTTTATATTCAAATCACTGTGAAAATGTTTTTTGGGTTTTTTTGGCAAATTGTATATGGTATACACTTTAAAATTTATATTTTATTAAACTTTCAAGGGGCAGATTTATTTCATTCAATTTTGGGAAAATGTCTGCATGGGTAAAAGCCAGTCCTCATTGCCAAATCATTCACCCAAAGTAGACAACTTTCTCTCAGAAAGAGTAAGACTATTTTTTTTTTTAATGAAAATCAACATACGGCTTATGCCCTTGTGACCACCTTCTCACTATGAATTCTAATTCTTACATATGTAGAGAGATAGAGATAGAGAGCTTAAGAGATAAATACACATTTGGCATATATATGTGCATGTGTGTATATACACACATGCACGTATACACACATACACATACCAAAAAAGTGTTGGTAAGAAATATTAAAAGAAGAAGAGTCTTATTTCATTCTAGTTATAATCAAGAAGTATGTACCTAGGATGAAATAAGACTCTGTTCATTTCAATATTTATTAACACATTCTTTGCTTTGCTCCTGGGACTTTCCTTCAGAAATAAAGCATTCTCCAACTGCCTCTTTGCTTTGTGCCCAGGAGGTTTTTGTAGCTCTTGTCAGTGGAAAGATAGTAGCTGAGCGAAAGTTGCATCTTTCTTCTGTAAAATGGGTGAGCAGCAATTGTGAAAGAGAATGTGGGAAAAAAATCTGCAGCTAGTAGACAGTTCTCAGGTGGGTCAGTTTTAGGAAATAGTACACGTGGATCTGGAAATTAAATCCCTGAAATCTATCCATGTCTTTGGAACCCCTCAGCCTTCTTCCTGTACCACAAAGAAAGGCATTCATTCATTTGAAGACTGCTGCCTTATAGAAGGACTCAGGCAGGACATCCCATTTTCCTTAAGAACGGGAATAGGAGAGGACAGATGAAAGTTATAAGTGCAGCATGAGAAAAATAGAATGTGTTGAAAACTATAATATTATATTTTGAGGAAATAAGAACAGGGAAAGACCAAACAGGATCAGTAATGCCATGTTGAAATCAAAACAGGTTGCTGAACCGAGAGGAAGATTACCTTCCGTCTCAACCCCGTACCAATGTTAACAAATCTAAGAACGCTTAAATTTCTAAAAGTCAAACACTATACCTATAAAGTATTCTCATTATGAAGTGAAATGTCTGTGTAGTAAAGCAAAGTACTGTCTTTGCAATACTTTGATAAATTTACCTATCCATTTGTAATTTTTCATTACTACAAGACCTTCAGCCATATTGTCATCAATTAAGGAAAGTCATAGAAGACGTTAAAAGACAAAAAGAGAATTTCTCGGCTTCTGGATTTTCAAAAGCTGAAGTCCTTACAAAAACAACAGGGTTGGAAGAAAAATTTCCAAGACACTTTGATGCTACAGAAGGAGTAGATAAACCTCTCTCTACTCACCTTTGTTCTGAGACATGGGGAGCATCAGAGAGAAGAACAAAAGAATTAAGTCAACTTTGGAAAAGCTTCCTAAGCATAGCCTTCTACCTTGTGTTTCCACCCTTGTCTGTGCTTCATGAGAAGGAGAACAATAGAATCCATAGATTCTAGAGCAGATGATAGTTTCGCCTGGTTTCACGGACTTGCACGATCAGGTACTAGAGGTCCCTGAACATGAATATGTAGCTACAGCAATAAGGTTGCACGTATTTGTCTACTGTGTCTAGATGGAGACCACCCTACCGAGCTTCCTACAGAGCCAAAGTGGTATAGGATAACATCTGTAAGTTCCCTCTGGAGGACACAGAGTTGCAGAAAGTAATATCTGGGTTAGGATGTTGAACAGGTAGAGTGAAGTATGGACTCTCTATCAGAGCCCAAAAAATGTCTTCCAAATGCCAAAGTATAGCTCTTGCTGAACGGGGATGAGGGAAATAAAGAAGCTGCAAAAGATACCAAACTGGGTCAATAGTGACCAAGAACCCAGCCACTTTCACAGGCCTGTGATGTGATTCAGAAACTTACATGCAGCTTTGGAAATAAAGAGAGAACACAATCACCCTTAATGCATTAAGAAACTAATGAATTATTTTAGTTTCTCAACAACTGACTAATTTTGTTTCACCACCAGGCTAAAAAGAGCTGGTAGGAGAAATTAATTAGAGTTATGAAAACAAAGTTAAATATTTTGCACACCACAACTGATATATCTTCAAAACCATTGGTACATAAAATTAACATAATATCTGCTATTTATTGAGCACTTACTCTCCAGATTAGGTGTTTAGTGCTTTGCCTGTATTATTTTATCTTGAAAACAACCCCAAAACTTCGAAAATGTTACTACAGCATTCCCACTTTAAAGATAAGTGAAGTTTAATGACTTGTGCAAGGTTACTAAGCCAATAGGTGGTAGAATCAGGAAATTAAACCCGAGTATACTCATAATAATCCTACTTCTGAAAAACATACCATATATTGACGAGAAAAAGGAATATACTCTGAGTGAGTATATAGACTGAAACTGAATTGAAGGTTTTGTGTCCATCTACCTCAAGGGACTCGGTCCTCCAGTTTTGAGGATTCTTAGTCTTGGCATTATTGAAATTTTAAACCAAATAATTCTTTGTTGTGATGCGATATGCTGTGCATTGTAGGATGTTTAGCAGCATCCTTGGCCTCTACTCACCAATGCCCTTAGAGCCTCCACCCTCAGTTGTGACAACTAAAAAACGTCTTCATCATTGTGGAATGTCCCCTGAGGGGCAAAACTGCCCCTAGTTGAGAACCACTGATTTACATTTAAAATGGCTGAGGAGCCACTCAATGACCTTTTCCTTTACCAGCTATCCTGATTCCAGTTTTGAGATTTCTTGTGACCTTATAATTGATGTTGGAGACTTGAATTCAAGTAATTAGAAGACTTGAGGGCCGACCCGGTGGCTTAGCGGTTGAGTGCGCGTGCTCTGCTACTGGCAGCCAGGGTTCGGATCCTGGCTGTGCACCGATGCACCGCTTCTCTGGCCATGCTGAGGCCGCGTCCCACATACAGCAACTAGAAGGATGTGCAACTATGACACACAACTATCTACTGGGGCTTTGGGGAAGGGAAAAAAAGGAGGAGGATTGGCAATAGATGTTAGCTCAGAGCCAGTCTTCCTCAGCAAAAAGAGGAGGATTAGCACGGATGTTAGCTCAGGGCTGATCTCCCTCACAAAAAAAAAAAAGAAGACTTGAAGACATTTCTACAGTTCATGAAAAGAAATTGAATCATAAAACATGTTTTCAAGTTTTATTTTTCAGCCATTCCTTAATTGAATTGCTTTATGGCTCAGCTGAAAATTCTTAGACAGGTCAATTACTCTATCTATGCATATTCTCTCATTTCTAAAATAAAGATCATAATATACACTTTATATAATATGATTAGGAGGATAAAATGAAACAAGGAACACAAAACTTATGTGACTATAAAGCCAGGAGAAGAAAACCATATTTACCTTGACCAGAACCACAAAGGGGGGAAAAAAAATCAAAGACCAATGGAACTATCAGAGAGATGTTTGTTTCATGCCCGTCTTCAGTTTTAATTTCGTTATTTCCTCCACATGAACATCTTTCCCTAGGTAGTTCTGATTTTCCATTTATGTGGAAATATATGAGATTAGGAGAGACACTGATAATTTCAAACAAGATAGAGTATTGAAGGAAAGATATTAAAAGCAATACTAAAATTATTGAATTGTCCTTGAAAGTGATGAAAACATGCTGTGTATTTTTATGGACTGCTACAAGAAAGAATGCCCAGAGCAGGAACTGAAATCATTAATAGGCTATAGGCCATTTAATAAAGTCGTGTATGTTGCAAAGTGGTAGAGTTATGATAATGACCATCACACATACCCCGCCCTCCAGGTGATGTCAATGATTCTAGTCTAGGGATGACTAGAATCCTAAAAATAGGAAAATCATCTATCTTTGAAGATCAATGCTAAGATTGTTAGATAACTATATAAAATCAATTACATTAATTATATACATATATAATATCATTTATGGTATCATATACTTTATATTTTATATAATACTTTATATTTTATGTAATTATATAATGCCATAAAAAGTGAAATTAAAATTAAGAGTCAGACTTTGATGTTAGGAAGAAATAAATTTAAGACCAATAGAAGAGAGATTAGTTTATTGTAGAAATCATTACCTCCAGAAATGACATGCACATAAACAAATAAACAAAATGATTTTAGAAAGCTTTTGATGGATTCAATGGGTAAGTCACAATACGCGATCTTTAGATGATGAAATATAGTAAAAGAGAAAAGTAAAAACATTATACCTTCAACCTTACCAAGACTTTGCTTTCTGCTATTAGTCCTATAATAATAAGTAATACTCAACTATTTTCTGTATATGACATATTAGCTATGAAGATAATATTTTATTTGTATAGACAAATCATTCTGTCACCTGTTTGTCTAAACTTGTAAAATAGCAAACAAAGTTTGAGGACATTGACTTGATGTAACTTGCAGTCAGTTCTTTGTACAACTACAACAAAGAAGGTTTTTTTATTAGCTAAGAATCCACATGAAGTATAACAACTTAAATATTAATAGAAATAATTGATCTATACTAACAACTCTTATATGTCTGATTGATAGGATTAGAAAGAAAATTATGGTCATCCGTTTTGACAGTGACTTGATTAGAAAGAACTCAGGGTATAATAATATTGCTAAGAGTATCCCTTTTAATTAAGATGACCTTTCAACAATACTGACCTGTTACATTTCCAGTTGGCTAAATATGATGATTTTTGTGAAATTTTGATCAAGCAAAATGTTTAGGATAGTTAAAGAAATTATAAATATCAATGGTAGTTTTAAACATGAAAAGTCGAGCTTATTAAATATGCCCTTCTGAGCAGGCAAGCATAAGAAATTTTAAATATGCCTAGCCTTTCACAAGAACTTCATATTATAAAGAACTCTATTTGTTGACTCATGCAAGAAAACAAGGTAATTGTATTATCTCAACCCCGCTGACTTTGTAAGCCACAGTGTTAGAGCTATTATACCTCAAGTTTGAAAAAAATATATTAAAAAATAACCACGTTGCTTTGAGGAAATTAGGGCATAAACTTTTCATATAAAAGAATGAAAACTCATTGAATTGGAAAAAAGTATACTTCTTGTAGGGACATTTAACTCACTAATAAATGTAAAACATTAACATTGCTCTTGTCAAGTTATCGAAGTCATTAAAAAGAACATAAAAAGTACATTCCAAAAATTAATTGGATCATGTTTGATAGAAAACATAAGGCCAGAATATTTAATTAATATCTGTTTTAGATTTTTTTGTTTCTATGAACCATTTAATATTATCTCAATACCTTTTTGAATACTTTGCTGAATGGAATAATGAAATAAATAAGCACATATTTACTGATTATTTATACTATATCATTTTCTTTTTAATTTCCTGCAAATGGAAGCAGAGGAGAAACTATGCAGAGATTATTAAACTGTAAATAATTAACACTATACTGTTAAGTGTAAGCTACTCTCTAAGTACAGCAAGTTTATTATCAAGTCGTTATGGAGATTTAAACTCTTGTAACTGATGTCACAGTTACTGTATAAATGGCATCTTTTACCAAATTTCTTAAAATTAAAGAAAGCTAGGTCACAAAATTGTAATTAATATATTTTTATTTCAGAGCCTATGAAATATCATTTACAGAGTGTATCTAAACTATATACAAACAATATTGCCAAACTATGAAATGAACAAAATTTATGTATTTAAGTAGAGTGATAAATATTGTTATAGCATTGAGTAAAAATCTTGACATAGATTACATAATACAGAAATTAATAGAGTAGTGACATGAATTTAAAACAACATTTTAAAAAATGCTTATTTTGTGTGAAGGGTAGAAATAAAATATATGTTAGAATCTAAAAGCTACTTTTTCGATCTTGATAATGATAATTAGAAAAATATAAATTAAAGAAATATTTTCAAAAAACAATGATTGGTATTAGCATAGCTATAAGCAAAGACATATCAAACTGTGAAACCTTTAAATAGGAAACACTTCTTCATTCCCGGAAGCATATGGAATATTTTACAAAAGCAGGTATCATTTATAGCAAAGACACAATCTCAAAACTTTCTGAAAAGCATAAAATATATAGACCTTGTTATGTGGGCATAATGCAACAGAACTACAACTTAATAACAAAAGGAAACCAAGTTTTCTTGCCAATCAGAAGTTAAGGAACAGTCCTGCAAGTTATTTGAGGCAGAGTAACTCAAACTGCTCTTACAGGCTTTTTAGAGAATAAGGAGATAAGGCAAGCAATGTTAAGTTCATGATCTTTAGATTCAGGCTCAACTGATGTGAAGCTGAAAAAGTTACTTGACCTTTTTAAGCCTAAGATGCTGTACCTATAGAAGAGCAATTAAACCAGAACCAAACTCAGGATGTTGAAAAAATTAGAGATAATTTACCACTTAAAGCTCCTAGCAGTCCTGTCAAATGATTTACAATGCTAAACTTGTATTTTTCTTCATCTTCCCTTTCTCCTTCCTTTCCTCCTCTTCCTCATTCTCCTTGTTCTACTGTATTTGCATGTTATGGAATAAAGCCAAATATGGCCAAACATGGAAATAATCATAGCTAGATGTATTTTTTCTGCTATCTAATAAGAAAAACTGAAAATCTTCATTGAATTCAGGAGCTGAGGAAAAAGTAACATCTTGGAGGAAGAAACTAGTAAAATAAACAAACAAATCTATTGAATGAGAATTCATAGTGTACTAAGGTTAGTAATTCCAAAAATTAGTCTCTAAATTCAATGCAATAGCAGCCAGAATCCAAACAGGATTATATTTGGAAGTCCACAGTATTAGTATGTTAAAAAAGATACAGACTTTCTTGAAATAGCGAAAGTAATAATAATAACAATAGCAACACTGCTATACTATACACTCTCTAAAGGCCAGTGCTGTGCTATTTTACGTGCATTATCTCATTTAATCTTCAGAACAAAACTACGTGGAAGGCAATATCATTATTGCCATTTTACAGATAAGGCAATTGAGACAGGGAAAATTGGAGTATTATTTTGAATGCCACGGCTAGTACAAAACGAACCAAGCTGGCAGATCCCAGAGACTGTGCTCTTAAAAATTATACTGTAGATCTAAATATAGAAAATGATATCTGTTCTATCAAATAACAAGTTATTCTGCAGGACAGTAATTAAAGTAATGTGGCACTGGCAAGGGAGATAAGGATGAAATTGAATATTGTACAAACAAGCCCAAGAATATATTAAAAACCGTGTGTGAGAGAGAACACCGCATGGGAGTGCAGAGTCTACCGGGGACAAAAACTAGGAATAAATTTATCTTCTAGTGTTTAATAAGGAATTAAATATTTGCTGTGAAAATAATTTTATTTTGGACATTGGTCGCTCAGAATGTTAATGCCAAATAAATTAAAACTCAGCAGCTCCTATCTTTAAGCTTGCAAATCAGTACCAATTCAGCAGTTATGAATTAATTAACTGGCACTGAACTAATTCTCACAAAGGCAGCGCAAATACAATTTATTTCTAATAGATGGCTTATATTACATGTTATTTTCAAAACACCAATCTATGCTCAGGAAAAAATTTCTTTGAGATAAGTATAGTTTTAAATGCCCTAGGAAAATTTAGATATATTTTCCTTCCTTAGACAGATAGATTTGATTTTGCAGGAATGAGTGTAACATTTTAATGGAACAGTCTTGATTGGCCATTTCATATATAAATTAAGAGGTGCTCTCCCAAACTTAATGAAGAGGTCTTGTTATGGTGCAATTGTGCATGTTGGAATTGCCTACATTATTTACTCTTACAAAAACCATTCTCACAATGAACAAAACAGGCTCAAAAAGTCTGCCTAAACAGTTTGACTTGGTTAATCAATGTGCATACTTTAATACATTTGTGGAAACTGTTTAATATCTAAATGTCCCTATTTCACCTTGGACTGAAGATGATCTGTTATAACTTGATTAAACCAAGTCCTTAGAATTGAAAAGGTACATCTTTATTAACAATCCACTCGAATAAACGCTCAGGAGAGCAAAGACTGAGGTTTTTTAATGATTGTTATTTTTTAATGACACCCAATGCCTGGAACAGTACCTTGTCCCAATTAGATGCTCAAAGAATACTTTTTGAATAAATGAATGATATAAATAGTTAATATTGAGTATTTACTATTTTCCAGGTATTGTGGCAGGAACATGAAGTGGATTACCTCATTTAATGCTCACAATCACCTAATTAGTTGATACGTTTGCTATTCCACATTTACAAATGAGGGTTTACATGTCAGCTTTTTTACTAGTCATTTTATTTTGGGCAAGTCAATGAATCTCTTTCTCTCTCTGAGCCTCTCTCTCTCCATCTGTAAAATGGAGATAATAAGCTTATCTGGCCTGAGTTGTGAGAAATAATGATCCCCCACAAAAAATTTATCACACTGCTAGACACATAGTTGGTAGAGTATAATCATTAAATATATTTCAATGAGCTTTCCTAGCACACTTTTTTCACATCTTGTAACGACAGTCAACTAAATGGAAGTTGGACATAGTTTTCCTTGCTTGAATAAGTATAAACTTGTTATTTCTTTCTGGTCGTTTAGCCAGACAACTGTGACTGCTTGTTGTTTTAGTCAATAAATCATTTAGGGACCATTTGAGGTAGGAATATGAGTCCTGATTATTGTCTAGAAGTTTTCTTTCTGATAAAAACAACAAAGTATCACTGAGAAAAATGTCAGAACAGAATTCATCAGCTTGGACAATGAAAACAAGACAAGAAAACAAGTAAACGAAGCAGAGACAATGGTGGAGTATTATTTTCAGAAATTCTGCACTAGCAACATTCTCAATGTCCTAGAGAGCAATATAATATGGAAAGACATGGGCACAGAGGACTTTGAGTTAAAATCTGTTACGGAAGAGTGGAGCGCTAAATGTGAAAAGGTTTGAGAAATACCATAATCAATTTATTTCACATATATTTTTCTTTCATTAATGTATATATTGTGTAAATAGTCTAAAAGCATTATTTCAATCAGTAAAATATGCAAGATTCTGACAAGAAAATTTCATGTCGTATTTTCATTTTCTTTCTAGGAAGTATATAAAATAATGGTGAGTCTTACAATTAATAACATTTCAGATTTCCTAAAACGCAGTAGTTTGTGTATTTGGATAGAAGCAAGAAGAAATTTTACATACCACAACTCAAAACTGTTCTTCCTTCCAGAAACAAAAATGCATGGCTGATACTACCTACCAAGTAGCATGGTGATTACATTAGCACCTTCTATGTGACTTCCCTCAAAGCTGCATGTGTGTCAAGCTCTTCTGTTATCAACATTGCCTGAAGACAAGAAAATGTCTGAGTATGTGTTCAAGTTCTTTAAACCCCACATATCAAATATATATTATTGATAGAGCAAATATTTGTTGATACTCTCTATGTTCCAGGCCTTGTAATAAATTCGGAGAATTCAATGGTGAGAAACAAAGACACTTCTCTCGCTCGTTGCACTTGGCACTCAAGGCTATGTGAACATTGTATTTTTAGGTGTATGTTAGGTGGATTTAGCAAGTCAAGGAGGTCAAAGAAGATATTTCTGAAGAAGTGACACTTGGGCAGAAATCTGATTGAGCCAAAAGATTTTAACTCCATGGAGAGGGTGTGGGGGATCATTCTAGGTGTTCATGTTAACAGAGTCTTACTCTTATGGCCCTTGTGAAGATTGAGTTATAGAATACATGTATAGTGCTTTGGTTGCCTCCTAGAACATAGTAAGCTCACTCAGCACAAGTTAGCTGCTTGTATTCTTCTTCTCCTTCTCCTTCTTCTTCTTATTATTATCAGAAATAGTAACATTCTCAAAATCCCTAAGTCATGAGAGATTGGGGCTAATACAAAGGTCTCAAAGACAGGTAGTGTAGGTCCAATGGAAAGACAATTCGCATAATTGTATAAGATGGGCTGCAGAGGCAGGTAGGAGTCAACATAGCCAGGGCTTTGTGTGCTGTGTGTTTTCTTTTAATTCTAAGAAGGGTTTCAAAAGGAGCGACTGAAAATGAACTGATCGTATTTGAGCTTATACAAGATGACCCTTGCTCTGAGTCACAGGGACGGGAAGGGGGTCAGACTGGATGCAGATCCATATTAGCCATCTTGGCAGTTGTCCAGGAAAAAAACAATGGTGCTATGGAGACTATAACACCTATATGGTGCTCAATAAACATTTTATTATTTTTGCATGCTTTGAAAATACAGATGGGTGGGTAGATAGTGCGTATAGCTATTTTTATTAAAATAGGTATTATAAATGAAGTTCTTGTAATCGTAGAAGCAACATATACTTGAGCTAAATATTTAATAAGTTTTACTGCCTTTATCAATGTCTGACACTCAATGAATGCTAGCTATTTATTATTATTGTAATTACTACTATCATTAGCTGAATGAGATCCTGGAATGATAAAACATATAACACATGAAGCATTCTGAGTTCTATGGAAAAAAACACGGAGTACAAATGTGAGCATTTTTCAGAGCCTCAGCAGTGTCTCAAAAAGCATAATAGCTTTCCTAATGTTAGACATTTGATATGAAGTTGTTGATTGATTCATTTCTAAATTAAATGTCTTCACCATTATGCTTCATAGCTATAGCAGTACCAGGCTGCCACACATCAACAACAATAAGACTCTTACTTAGGTTGAATCCTAAGCAAAAATAAAAAGAGTAATAAGTAGTGCATAAAAGGAAGCTTGAACAAAAACACGTGGACAAGAGCAGGCTGCTCAGATCTGAGTCACACCATAAGAGCTTTGTTTAAAAGAATTAAATTAAGTTAGGGGATGCCTGTGAAGTCCATTCAAACAAGTAAATAAGAGCGAATTGGTTACCACTAAAAGAAAGTTGGCATAGCAAAATTCAGGGACTCTTAGTAATGTGATAATTAAGAATTAAAGTTATTTCTTATTAATAGATCACCCAATCACTTGGATGACATTTATGCCGTAGCTAGGTGCTCACGGATAGACACTTAACGTATTGTCCACTCATGACACGTGGATCATGTTAATACAATAGAGCAAGTCATATACTCACCAAGTTTCCAGGAAACCATTTACTCAACGAAAGTAATCTTTACATTTCCAGTAAAAATTCATAATTTCTGAAGTTAAATCTTTCATTGGAGTGATATAATTGCTGACTATTAAGACTATAGATGTTTCCTTTTATGTTATTTAAAAAAAATAACTGTGTGGAAGGACAGACTCCCGTCTGACAAAATTGATTATTCCAGGGATGGGGGCAGGTATGAGGAGGTAGAATGGAGACAAGTGATACTCTTTGCACAGATACCTCTTCCTATTTATTATTTCACTGCATACGGTAATCATGTATTGCTGTTGTAATTTGTAAAACATCAAGTAAGGTTTAAAAACATAAAAATCTTTTAATATTGATTTCAGTCAAACATGATAATCACTAGACTCAAAATAGAAGTATCTATTAAATTCACAGACTATTGAACAACTTCCTTCAATAAGTTACTTCAATCTCTAGCTTTCTATTTGTCGAAAAATATGAGAAAAACAATCAGTCTCACACATTCTCATGTCATTTTCCTCTATTACCCTGTTATAAGTGGTCTATAAAATCATGAAAATGCAGAGCATATGCACCTGTGCTCTCTATCTCTATCACACACACACACACACACACACACACACACACTGATGATCAGCAGAAAGAGATCAATTCTTAACTGATTTAGGCTTAGAAATGTTGTCCAGATATCTCAGGCACTGGTTTTCTCTGTTTTAGATTTCAAGTATCTTCTTTAAGACACTTGAGTACAGTTAAGAACATGGATGCTAGGACCTTAGTGCCCAGATTCAAATGCTGTCTTGGTTGCTTGCCAACTGTATGGCCTGGACAAGCTATTCAATCTCTTTATGCCTCGGTTTTCTCATTTTTAAAATGGGAGTGATAGGCATACTTACCTCGCAGAGTTATTGTGAGAATTATGTGACTCAAGACGTGTAACACATTTAGAAGATTCTTGATACCAGTAGGTATCAGTTTTCATCATTTTTCTCTGCCTCTGGGAAACTTACTTTCTCAAATTCTTGAAGCTGGCATGATTCTTCTCCCACTCATGCACCAAGTCTCTAGCATGTTTGTTTTCATCCCTCTTTTTTCCCCTTTCCTATATTTTTTCATCCTTTTAACCATGTCCTCTGTTTGGTCTTCAAATGATTTCTGAACCTCTATGTAACATGGAGGTGACAATGTAGTAGAGCAGAATTTACTGTTTCCTAAGCATCAATAAGGCACATTTGGAAGAAACCTTAACATGCTCAGGATATCAATGCACAATTTTACAACCCCAAACAAAATACCATTTGGCACAGTTACAATAAATTTGGAGTCCCTTAATTTCAAGGTTTATAAAAATGGTTTCATAAGTAAACCATCTCCCTTCCCCATATCCTGGTTCTACTACTGCAAGCTGTGAGAATCGGGTATTAAACTTCTCAGTTCCCTCGCACATAAACCAGTGAGAAAAACAGTACATATCCCATGGGCTGTTGTGAGAATTAAATGAAATAAAATATGCAAACTATTCAACACAGTGTCTGGCATATGGTAAGCCACCAATAAAGGTTAATTATTGATATCGTTAGTATTACCATTAATTTATTTTGCCAAATGAGATGTTGTAAAAATCAAGCAAAAAATATGTGACATGTCCTGAGTTCCTCAGTGTCGAGGTTGGGGACTGATGTGTAACAGAATGTAAGAACTTTCAAAATAGCAGCATCATCTTATAATTTTTATAGGTGGTATAGGCCAGTGCTTTACTAAATGTAACACTCAGCATGTAATAATTAATCTGTTTACTTAAATTAATAAAATGTTATGTTTCCTCTACATCATGCTTTTCCAATCTTAACACTACTGAGATATATATATATACAAGCTTAGCGCCCAGGTTCAAATGCTATCTTAGTTGGGTCATGTAATTCTTTTTTGTGGGAGGTTGTCCTGTGTATTGTAGGCTGTTTAAAGCATCTCTAGTCTGTCCCCACTAGATACCAGTTGCACATTCCCACATCCCAGTTGTAACAATGTCTTCAGACATTGTCAAATAGCCCCGGAGACAAAATTGTCACTGGTTGAGAACCTTTGCTCTACAGTGATCTGCAGTGATGACAGCTTTAGCTGATCATCCTCAACAAGGAAATATAACTTCTGTTGAAAATTAAGAGAATAAAAAGATATTTAGGTTATTCTTGCAGCTAACTTAGTACCATTAACGATCTGCAATAATTAGCCCTTTGCAGGGCCTAATTTGGTCTAGTTCCAAAGTAACTCACACGTTTTTGCTTCACTAAGATATCGCATCAGCCACACTGTTTTTCCTCTTCCATTTTATTGATGTAAACAAGAGTCAGAGCTTGGACTTTAGCCACAACAAGACAGGACTTTAAATATGGCGACTGTAAAATCGCAATGCCCTTGTTAGGTGAACTTCCTCCAACAAATGCAGTTTTTCTCTGTAAAATATACCCTGGCAATCTATGTAACACACATCTGGTGAAATATGCCTCTCCCCTCTACCAGTATAGAAAAGCAATGGATCATAACTCAGACTTTGGGGATTCATAAAGGTACCCAAAATTATGGAGACATATTTGGGAATAAACTCAAAACTTCCTTCATGAAACAAATAATTATTTGTCCTTTGAGAGTTTACAGTTTCCAAAGTATGAATCAAAATTAGTACAAAATAGAGATGAAGAGTGTACATAATCTTGTGATGCAAAAGAAATTCTTAAACATGGCACCCAAGGCAGAAATCATAAGAAATGGGGATCTTATTGTATACACAAGGTACACAAAAGTATGTAGATGTGGATATTCATGGGAGAAGATTCACATCTTTCATTAGATTCTCCAATACTTCAATAACGCCAAATAATTCTACTACACTATACTACATCACTATAACCCTCTTCTGTCACTGTATAATAATTTATAAGCTCTAATCATTCTAATGTCCATAAGCTAACTTTAGGTATTTTTCAAGGTTACGTGCCATATTTATTGTGGTATTTGTGTATTTCTTAACCATTCAACATATATACAAGTGTGCTACACTTTTTATTACGTCCTATAATTGTTTTTTCAATATGTCTCTAACGAAATTTTTGAGTATTGTGTTCCTAACTTCATTTTACAACAAGCCCTGTGGATTTCATTGCACAATTTTGCATATCACAGTGGTTTTTAGGAACACATATGTCAAGTTAGAGCAGATTCAACTGTAGTTTAATGTTATTGGCGAATATTTCTAGTGTTGTTGGATTTAGCTGTTTCCACATAAAGATTTTGGCAACTAACCTTGGATGTGGGAATTTCAGCATTCAACAAGTACGATTTATTTCATAAACATTTCCCTTTTTACATAAGAAGCAGAGGAGGCATTCATTGTTTATTTAAGGACCAGATTAGATGAGTAAACCAAAGGGGAAACAGGAGAAAGGGGCAAAAGAGAGAAAACAAATTATGATAATGTTCGCTTCCCTTAATCACTCTATAATTAATTTCTTATCCACTCTCAAGGGGCTAGAAAGTAGGACATGTGGCATATTACACAGAAGGTGGCATTAGCTCCTTTGTCACTGTCAGTAAGATTTTGCATAAGAATCAGCTGTTGTGTTGTGGATGGCTCAGCATGTTATGACCTCCTGTCCAGCACTGTGGTTCAACTACAGACACCCTCAGATGATTGGCAAGGCCTGAGCAACCCTGGCTTCTGGTAGAGGTCAGCCCTTTACTTTAATGATGAAATTATCACTCATAATCTACATAGTACCTTCCCTAGCCTCATCTTTAAATTATTCTGTAGCCTACAACAACTAGATCCCTAGAGGGAAATAGATTACAATTTTGCATCTGTGTCATTCTAATTGTATTATTAAGAAAATCAAAATATATTTTCAAGTAGCGTTGTTCATCTCTGTGGCTTGGAATTTGAAGTTACCATTATCTGATGTGTTCTAATGGGAAAAGAACTGGAGAAGGAGTCCATACAAATGATTCTTTTTCTCACTCTCTTTCTTACTTCTTTAGGTCCTTTTTCCCATCAGAAAATGGGAATAAAATATTTTCTTACACACACATATATATTACCAGATAAATGTAACCAATCAGATATGTTATTACTAATTGCATTGCCTTTGTATTAACAATAGAAAATCGTGGGGCTCAAAATCAATGATATCACAGCTGCAAAGAGAGAACTTCCACACTCTTCCAATGCTGTGCCCACCTCCAACTTCTTCCTCCTTTTGTCTCACAAAGGGCAGAAAATGAGCAGTATTTGTTAATCTGATTTTAGAGCTAAGAGTTATACTAGCAAACACTTGGAATATGCTGGCCACTGTTCTAAGCACCTCACACACATGAGGTCATTATATCCTGGCTGCAGTATTTCCTATTTTACAGGTGGGAGAGCAGAAGCACAGAGTGGCTAAGTGACTTACCAAAGAGACCATACTCCTTACCATTTGCTATGCTGCCATTCTGAATTATATAAATGTAGAGTAATGCTGAGTTTGTTATGATCACAATTGGGACATCTGATTTTTGGAGGACGTTATATGAGAAAGAGGAAAAGGAGAATTCTTGTCTGGATTTTAATATCTCTTTTAGGTTATTGAATTATGTAGGACTCCATAGTGCTCAACTGTAATGCATGCTTCTTGGTTATTTGAATCGTGTTCTTATGTACGGCTCATTGTATAAAACCTAGAAAATCAGATTGGAGAGTCATGACTGTGCATGACTTGAGATGGGAACTACAATCAGGGTGAATTTCTGACCTGGAGGATTTGGGGGCACAAGTCTGTCTTTCTCAGAAGTTTCAGAAGGCTGCAAAGAAATTGTTGAGTATTTGAATAATAGCCCCATGTAGAGGAAAGCCAAAGTCTCCCTATAGCTTCTATTCTCCTCCTTAGAAGGACAGAGCCTGATTTCTTTTGCCCCTAGGCTTTAACACTGAGTCTAAAGAGAAGAGAGAAAATGAAAATTGGAGGAGGAAGAGGAAGTGGGGTAGGAGGGTTAGGGGAAGTTATGAGTGCTTTTTCCTGTTCCATGGACACTCTACCTACCCCATTTCTATATTCTTCCTCAAGGGAGGAGAATCTGTTAATCAGATAGTCTAAAATATTAGACTTTGATTGAGCTATGATTATTACTGAGTGCCTTAAGACGCAAGCAGCCATGCCTGCCCTCTCTCTGTTTCCACTCATCCTGCCTCCTCCCATTCACATCTTTCAACATGAGACTCTCTAACCTTTCTCTCTATCTCCTTGGATTTACATGACCAGGCAGATACAGATGATAACTTTAATCAGCCTACTTCACAACACCAAGCCACACCCTCAAGAAATGGTCACTTCCCTCTCTTCCCAGTTCCACATTGCTAAAAGAGTAACTTGGGCGATGGCCATCTCTGAACCTCCACAGATACAACTGACCGCAGGTATTCTAAAATTGGAAACAGAGGACTAAGGATACCTACACAAGCCTTAAGTCTAAATGACCTGCTCCACATCAGCCTTTTCGAGAGCAATGCATCTTAGCCAAGCCTTGTCAAGGGCTTCTCTGACTTCCCCCCATTCCACATCGCATGTGTGTCCTCTTTAGGTACCCCACGTGAGGAAAGCACGAGGACAGGAGATCATCCATTTCTATCTGCCTGGTCATAATCTACTGTAACAGGATTAAAACCACATCCTTAATGACTAGGAAAAATTTTAATCCTTATTATGTCAAACTTTCCACCTTTCACCATTATGAACTATCTTTGGTTTTAGTCATAAAACTACACCACAGCATTATAAAAATTATTTGATATACTATTGGGGGGATGGGAGTATAGGGAGGAATGAGTGGGAGGAAGCTGAAATGTGTAATTCCTTTTTCAATTGACACTTATAAATAGTTTCATGTCGCTTTCTAATTTTCTTCAGGATTCTGAGGAAATAAATTTAACATAATGGCACTGAGAAGGAATTGACCCAGGTCTCACGCCCAGGTAACTAAAGTACTAAAGTGCTAGCAGTTAATTCAAAACTGTTTAAATGTCCCACACAAAACTAATCACACACGTGATACTTTCTCTGCACTTAATAATTTAAAATCAATTCAAGAAGCCTTAGTCAAGGAAGTCCTTTAACTGGTTAGATTTCATTTTTCAGTGCTCTGCATGAAATCTGTTCTTTAAGAAGCTGTCAACATTACCTTTGCAATTACAGACTTCCTCTCCAGGTGGAGCCCCTCCCACACTCAACTTTATTGAGTTCTGAACCTATTGATCTATAAGTCTAATACTAGGTTGATAAAAATGTTATTTTCAAGAAAATAGATGTGGGCTCAAGCAGATGGAAAATCTATGATTAGACTAAAGTCAAATACACAATTAAATAAGTGGAAATTTACATCTAAATAGGCTGGAATAGACACATTCATTCAACAAATATTCATTTAGGGCAATGGTTCCTCAATTTCAAAGGATATAAAAGTTGCCTGACATATACGTTTAAAATCTGAAGAATTCAGAGCCCCCCTTCCAGAGATTTTTCTGAAGTAGGTTTGGTACAGAGCCAAATGTCCAGTTGCAATTGGCTCACTGACCCCTTTGGAAAGAAAAAAAAAAGTGATTTAAGAGAGAATTGTCTCTAACTTTACTAAAGACTGAAGAGATAGTGAGAAAATAGTCTTTGAAATTGAATATTTCATGAATGGAAAGAAGATGTTGAGGGAGTTAGACTAATAAACAAATTTGGCAATGATCCATGAGATTGAAGAAACATGCACACAATACTCAAGGAAGGACCAGAGAGGAGGAAGACGGGACTCTGTGGCAGAGGTTTCAGTTTAGAGACACAGGTACTGAGTACTAGAAGTCCTGAGAGAATTAACTAGGAAAAAACAGAAGGAAGGGTGCTACAGATAGAGGAAGTAAGCAGCGTATACAAGAACCCCAAAGCAAGAGCCCGTGGCAAGACCTGGAATTGCGAGTAGTTTGCTACGACGCCCAGGAAAGGGACGCTGCGTGTGGGAAAATGAGGCGCCAGAAGCAGCTCTGGGGTCGGGTAGTGCCCACAATCAGTGTCCCCGTCCCCCCGTCTGTGCCATGATCTAGGGTTTGTCCTAAGTCTAACAAAGAAAGAATTTTTTAAAAAATGTTCTGTGGGGGAATAAAACCACATTTTATTGAAACGAGAGACGGTAGGCAAAAAATGTTGAGAGCGATCTACTGCTATAATGCAGGCAAGTAATAACGAAAGCAAGGTCAGCGACAACGCTTAGGGGATGGGGAGGAGAAATCAATTAAGAGAGGTGCTCAGAAGATAAAGTTGACAATATCTGGTGAACGACTGGATATGGAGGTTGTGTGGGAGGAGGGGACCTGACTTCAGGCTTGAGGAGGACTATACACATCAAGTTGAAAGGATCCAAAGAGATGCACGGAGCACTGGATATCTTGATATTTAAGTGAAGAATTCCAACTTTTAAATGTTGACAACTAATTCAAAGCATTTTAAAATACCATAACCAACCAAATAAAACATATCTGTTGAGCATATATGGCCCATACTCTGCAGTATGCACCCTCTGATTCAGTTGGAGGAAAAACAGGTCCTGGGTGATAAAGCAAACTGTTCAAAATTATGCAGCTAATTAGTGGCAGAGCTAGGACAAGAAAGCCAATGTCCTTTCTTTTCTACTAACGATAGTAACACTGAAAAAATTTAATCTGAAAATATTCATATGTGTAGAAATTGCATGCTGCTGTATGTTCAGTATCGGGTTATTGATTTAGGAAGAGGAAAAGGAGTAGTTTTGTTGAAGGGGCAGGAATAGCACTGTCTCTGTGGGTATGCCCAGTGCTGATTCAATGAGACAAAGAGAAGATTTTCAGGAAAAGGAGTCTACAATTAATTTATTGTGTATTTAGATGTTTATTTTATTTTTTTGCCAGCCACTGTCTTGCTTTTGGAATTCTGCTTAACATAATAATATAAAAGTAGAGTTAACTACCCTTCTTCCAAATTCTTTTGGTCGGTTGTGCTGTTTTGCTTTATTTTTTTTTTAATTCACTGATCATTCAAGGGTCAATTTAAATCGGTTGTAAATATCCCTCTACATCTTTTCTGAATCTAATAGTTAGGTGAATCCTGTCTAAGCAGAACCACACAATGACTATGAAGAATAGTACCAGGATGGGTAGTTATGGGCATGCTAACAAAATATTCTTCAGACCAAATTAAATCGCTTCATCCTAATTTGTCAAAAAATGTATAAGATACTTTGTTCCCAGAAATAATTCTGTCACTAAAATAAGCTGTTTTCCTCATTGTATAGGCAGTACACTCTTTGACATTGGTCTTAGAAGGATCTTTTTAAATACCACATCTACTCCGGCAAGGGAAACAAAAGAAAAAACAAACAAATGGGACTTCATCAGACTAAAGATCTTCTGTAAGGCAAAGGAAACCATGAACAAAACAAAAAAACAACCCACTACCTGGGAGAAAATATTTGCAAATCATATATCCAACAAGTGGTTAATCTCCAAAATATATAAAGAACTCATACAACTCAACAACAAAAAAATAAAAAACCCAATCAAAAAATGGGCAGAGGATATGAACAGACATTTTTCCAAACAAGATATATGGATGACCAACAGGCACATGAAAAGATGTTCAACATCACTAATCATCAGGGAAATGCAAATCAAAACTACAATGAGATATTGCCTTACACCTGTTAGAATGGCTATAATTACCAAGACAAAAAACAACAAATGTTGGAGAGGATGTAGAGAAAAGGGAACCCTCATACACTGCTGGTGGGAATGCAAACTGGTGCAGCCACTATGGAAAACAGTAGGGAGATTTCTCAAAAAATCAAAAACTGAAATACCATACAACACAGCTATTCCACTGCTGAGTATTCATCCAAAGAACTTGAAATGAACAACTAGAAGAGACTTATACACCCCTATATTCATTGCAGCATTATTCACAATAGCCAAGACATGGAAGCAACCCAAGTGCCCATCAACTGATGAATGGATAAAGAAAATGTGCTATATATATACAATGGAATACTACTCGGCCATAAGAAAAGGCAAAATAGTCCCATTTGCAACAACATGGATGGAACTTGAGGGTATTATGTTAAGTGAGATAGGCCAGACAGAGAAAGACAAACACCACATGATTTCACTCATATGTGGAAGATAAACAAATTCATCCACAAAGAGAACAGACTCGTGGTTACCAGAGAGGAAGGGGTAAAGGGCACATATATATGGTGACTGACAAATAATAATGTACAAGAGAAATTTCACAATGTTATAAACTGTTATGACCTCAATAAAAAAAGCCAGTAAATAACTACTCAATTACTAATGTAATCATTATGACTTTAGTTAATAATAATATATTGCTAATAAATGTACAAATGCGTGTTCTATCTGAATTAACTTATTCCTACTTAAAATCTAAAAGAGAGCAAGACATAAATAAAAGATCTTATGGGAGATGGAAAAAGAAAGAAAGGTCAGAAATAAGCAATGTTGTTGATAGCTGATTGGTTCCTATATAGCACACTGGAAACAAAAGAATATCTTGGTAGACAGGAAGTGAGGTAAAATCCTTTGGAGATTGCATTTCCTTTAGGGATGGAAAAAGATGGTAGAAAGGATGGATATGGAAAGAGGAGAGCTGTGCAGAGTTCAAATTTCTTCCCAACTGCTCAGCATAGAATTAGCCTTATTTGCCTTCATGTCCTCCAAAGGTCTCCAAAAAAAACAGTCACCTCAAATCAAGAGTTAAGATTATAGATTTTGGCATTAAGTAGGGAGTTATATATATGTTACATTTCTCTGTCTTTTTTTCTGAAATGTGATTATATTATGTAATCAATAGTGCATAAAACCTGTATATATTGTGTAAACCTACTACAGTAAAACAAAAAAACAAAAGCTACCCAGATTAAAATTAAATATTGCCAGTACCAATTACTGATCATATCTTCTCTTTGCTTCCAAAAGCAGCACTGTACTTAATCTTGTTTAAGTCTTTCCCGTGTTTTACTTTACAATCCCACCAATATGGATATATCACAAAACAACATATTATGAGGTTTTTCCTGGTTTTAACGTTTATATAAATTGAATCACACTTACTCCTTTCATTTAATAATATGTTCTCGAGATCCTTTCATGTTGATGTATGTAGCTATAATTGATCTATTTTCATTGCTGTATAGTATTCTACTGTATAAAGCAAAAATCTATTTTCTATTCTCCTATTAATGAACTTTTGTGCTATTTCTAGTTTGGGCTATTACGAACAATAGTACTGTAAATATTTGTGTGAGCATGAGCAAGAGTTTCTTGTAGTTCTAGGAGTAGAAATACCTGGTTGTATAATGATCCCTTCTCTAGTATCTTATTTTTTTAAGTGGATGCTCTTTGTCAAGAATCAAAGTAGTATATTAGTTCTGAGTGCATCTAATAATGTTAAGAAAATACTTTTTATTTTTAGTAGATTTTTCTCAAATTTGACCATATCAATAGGCAATAATACTCATAGGATATTTATGGAAAGTGGCAGGTTCAAGCCATTTTAATATATTTGCAACTGACCTTGGAATATTTGAAATTTGATGATCTTGAACACAGATAAATTAGAAGCATTTGACAATTCTTTCTGTGCCTGTGTGACATTCATCATGAATCCTAACACAAGGAAGAGTAGTAAATTGAGCCAAAAAACATAAAGTATTCTTTAAGTTTATATATTCCTTTTTTGTCATTGGCTGCAAATTTTAGGTTAATAAAGGATCTAAAATCTTAAGGAAGCTGAGTATCTCAATCAACATGAATATATGTTTAAGATAATCATTAATCTTTGATTGTACTTTAAGACATCCCAAAAGTATGTAAATCCAGAAAAGTTTTGTAGCACAAGGTCGTTGGCATAGGTTTTAGAATCTAACAGGACTTGGCTAAAATGTTGGCTGTTCGATGTATTGATTGGAATCTCTGCTTGTCAGTTATCTCATGCTTTAAATAATTATAATAATATTAGAGTTGCAGCAAGTCTTAAACTAGATAATGTACAGGGAGTGGCTGTTTGTCATTTGTGTTTGTTGTTTGCGTTTTCAGAATTTTGAACCAGCTTCCTATAAATAGGGAATGTCCCAATTCATGAGGCAAAGCACTCCTGCATCTACAGAAGCTAAAGGTGCCAGGCTCGTATCCCAGCCTCCCTTATTACTAGGGGGCAATCATGTAACCCAGACTCTGCCAATTAGATGCACCCTCCACAGACCTCGATCAGAAGCCATTGATCTAAAGCAGCAGGGACTACACAGAATCCATTGTGGAAAGAGTAGCCGCTGGCAGCAGCGACATCTAGTTCCCAGAAGCAGCAGTTGTATGGTCCAGTGTGCTGTGTTGGTGGGGTTAGAGTTGCCAACCGCAGCTTCTAGTGCCCAGTGTGACCACAATATAACTTCACTGGATCATTTCCTTTGGCATAAATTTGGACACTATTACTGGCTATGTCACTTCAAATCCTGTTCTCCAGTTCCACTGTTAATGAATCCTTCTGGTACTCAAATCAGCCAGTTTCTCTTGCTTTTGGCAATAAACCTTGACTGATACAGTATGTAAATACATAAGCAGTACCAGGTCTGCAGCAATAATGAATATAAGCTCCGAGAGGCCAGGAATTATGCTTAACTTGTACAGTGCTACATTTCCAGCACATAGCTCGGGTTAGCAGATAGTGGGCACTAAATAAATATTTATTGGGTCCATGCTCGCTATTATTACCTTAGAAATAATTGTCACGTAAGGATGTAGTCATGCAAAAATTTAGTCATTGAAGTATTGAAATGATTATTTAAAAATTTTTAGTATAATATTTTGCTGACACCTGACACTACTTGGTAGTTTCCTATTTGCTTTATAGAAACATTATTCAACAATTTGAGAGTTATATAAATAACTCCCCCCACCCCTGGACGCACACACACACACACACACACACACACCTCATCAGGTATAAAGTTGTGGGACATAATAAAAATTATCTTCCATTCTCATCAACCAAAAAATATACTTCCCAATCGAAGTCTATCAGTCTAGAACTTAAATTTAAATTTTAGCTTAAACAAATAACATGGGAAGAGAGGACATTATAATATCTTTTATTCTGTTTTTAACTAAATCCTTTCTGGTAAGAAAAACTAAGTAAAGAAAATAGACAAGGGTATTTATTCTTCACCTAAGTGCCAATAAACAGCACTGTGACTGGCTGGACGTCTAGAAACTGGGAAAAAAAAAAAAGAAACACATCTGTCTATGTTAGCAGAAATTGAGTTTTCATAGGAGTCTCCATCTACTGTCCTTGCCTCTCTTCATCTCCGTATTTCAGAGTTGAAACAATACCCAAGAATTTGATTCCCCTTCTTCCCAAAGCAACTACATCTGACCATATACTAAAGGATTGCTATTTTTATCTCCCCAGCTCAGTTTTCACTGTAGACATTCTAGCTGAAGCACTTATCACCGTATAGATAGATAATTATAATATTCCAACTTTTGTTCTCAGCTCCAAGTTCCTGCTAGTCCAATCTGTTCTATAAATTTCTGTAGACTAAATCCTAACACGCTACCTTCCCCAATATTACTACCCTGCTGAAAAGGATTTATGAATCTTCATTGCCTACATTTTAATTTTTAAATGCACTTAGCATTCAAGGATCACCACGATCTAACTAAACATAACTTTCTAATTTATTTTCCACAGATTCTATATGTAAACTTTTGCAATAACCAAAATAGTTCACATACGGTTCCATAAAATTCCTTTGGAGAGGATCACATCCGCATTTGCACGTCTTTTTCTCTAAACCTAGTCCAGCCCAGGCCATCTTTTAAAGCCTTATCTGAAGATTAGCTCTTCTGGGTGTCAGCCCTTGTCACCCCAATCCCAATCTGTTTTGTGAATTTCTTTAGCTTTTTGAATGCATCCCATGTATGGCATTGTTAGATAGCATCCAGTCCCTTCTAACAGCTGATGCAAACATTGCATGTTATAATTTTTAATTTCCCATGTCACCTAATCCTGCTCAATGCCTATAAGAGGCAATCAATAAATATCTGTTGATTCATTCTTAGATGCAATCTGAACATCAATGCTGTTCTTCTCGATGAGCTGGAAAATGAAACCTGGAGGTTCAGTGGACTTGATTAGAGACAAGACCCAGAATACGAAATCAGATGTGGTGCACTTTTGTCTTATTTTGGATGCAGAGAAAACATTTCTGTATGCTTGCTTATTCTTTCATTGTTAACTCTAATTTTCTTATAGGAGTTAGAGAATGAGTCTCGTACTATTTCTATTTGTAATTATTCGTTTCAAATCTTTTGAATTTCTCCTAAATTCTAGGTATTATTCCAAGCACTGATAATACAGCAAAGAGCCAGATATTCATATAGATCTTGCTTTGTAGTAGGTGGAAACAGAACCAACTAACTAAATAAATAAGGTGATTTTAAATGGTAACAACTACTTCGAATACAATAAACAGGGCAGTGGGGAAGAGGGAAGAGGCCACTTCCAGTTAGAATGTCTGTGAATGGGATAGCTGAACTGAGACAGGAATGAGAAGAAAGAGCTGCCATGAGCTGTGAAAAGCTCTCCAAGCAAAGGAATCTGTAAAAAGTTCAAAGGCTTTTAGTCACCAATGAGTTTGCGGTGTTTAAAGGTAAAATTCCTGAATTTTCTGCTAAATTTCTATTTACAGGATATAGGAAGAATAGAGAATGAAGGGGTAGGCAAGTCAAGAGTTGAAGAGCTAGACAGGGACAAGATATGTGTGTTATCCTTGTAGAGCATTGGGAGGAGTTCAGATTTCATTTTACATGCAGTTCAAAGCCATGGGAAGGGTTTAATCAGAGGAGGTTCATGATCTGATTTAAGGTTTTAAAAGTTCTTTTACATTTATGAAGAGAATGACGTAACTAAAGATAAAAACAGATAAAAGGAGAGCATGTGGAAAGTTATTGTAGTGATCCTTGTAGCACGGAGTAGGATGACAGCAGTGGAGTTGTGAAGACTGTTGACAAATTCAGGATATACGTGGGTGGTAGAACCGACAGGATGTGCTGATGGATTAGATGCGCGGAGTAAAGGAAAAATCAGAAACCAAGAAAACAGAGGTCCAATTACTTAGTGAGAACTTTGAATTTTATAGAAGAGATAGAAGAACATTTGGAGGGTTTTGAGAATGAATGTGTTATGAACTCATTTTAATGACCTTTCTAACAAATAAAGAGATTCTGCATGTGCAAGGAGAAGTGCAAGAGAGCACGGGCTAAATTGCAGCAGTAAAAATAGAGTAAAATCATTTTAATGGATCACGTTAGGAGGAAGAGGAACGTCCTATGGAGAGAGACCAGACGTGCAACCTGCGCAATGACACAAGGCCCCGAGCTCAGAAGGGCCCTGGGCTTGGTTTAATGTTCTGTTGTCACTGTCTCAAAATTCTTAATAATTTTTTAATAATGGGTCCTGCGTTTTCATTTTGCACTGAGTCCTGCAAACTATGGAGTTGGTCCTGCTAGAGAAGCATACTCAAGAATAAAAGTGATATTGGGGATGAATTAACAGTAGCTAAAATGATAGATTTTTCAGCCAAGATTTTATGACTTAGATTCAGTACACATGGGTCACTAGAAAAGCTAAGATTTATATTTTCACCTTCCATGGCTTTATTCACAGCACTTTTTCACAAGAATAACTGCTTCCTATTGCCTCAACCAAATCTGTTGATGGTTTCTATGTGATATTGTAAATGATCTTTTATACAAATACTCTATGCATATTTGGAAATAATTTTCTGATGATAGGGGCAGAAGTCTGATACAAACTACAAATCCAAAGTTATTGCTAATATTATTTAAATCAAACAACCATGTTTTTGTGATTTTTTGATATGCCAAATATAGATATGTATACTATTATATCCCACTATGATTTTGATTTTATCAGTTTCTTCCTGAAGTTTTATTTTCTTCGCCAGTGTTCATTCTAAGATATTGGCTTATAAAGATTTATTTGTGGTCTGTCTTAACAGTAGATTGCATATTTTATCCTTGTAAAGTAATGATCGAAGCTATTTGATAATTTCTTTTAGCCTTGAATTCTACTTTTCTTAATATAAATATTCTTATCTACAGTAATATCATCTTTTGCATTTCTTTCATTTATCAATATTTCTTTATCTTTTTGTTTTTGATGTTTCTATAGTATTTTGTTTTGCATATATATATTGCAAAAGGCATATTTTTGAGTTCTCTTCCTATATATTCTTTAATGCACTCATTTATTTTGATAGCTTGTCATTTACACCTTTTTTTTTTTTTTTTGAGGAAGCTCAGCCCTGAGCTAACATCCATGCCAATCCTCCTCTTTTTGCTGAGGAAGACCAGCCCTGAGCTAACATCTATTGCCAATCCTCTTCCTTTTTTTTTTCCCCTTTTTCTCCCCAAAGCCCCAGTAGATAGTTGTATGTCATAGTTGCACATCCTTCTAGTTGCTGTATGTGGGATGCTGCCTCAGCATGGCCAGACAAGTGGTGCGTTGGTGCGCGCCTGGGGTCCGAAGCTGGGCCGCCAGCAGCAGAGCGCGAGCACTCAGCCTCCAAGTCATGGGGCTGGCCCCCGTTTATACTTTTATCATTTTATTTATGTTTTGTTTTCTCTTGTTTTCCTCTTGTTTCCTTCCCCCATCTTCTGCCATACTGACCACATTTTCTCAACATTTCTATTCTTCAGAGTAATCCCCACCATGTTCATCTAGTTAGCATCTGCTTATATTTCGGATCTCAACTCACTTTCTTCAGATGCTTCACATAACAGATTCCCTCCTCTGTTATCTCCGCTCATAACACCCCACACCCCTTTTGTTAGAGCCCCTATTATAGTTTGCAGTTACATATTTGTGTGACTGTAATAGACTGGGTCTTGTAATCGTTCAATTATTCTAAAAAGTCTATTAAATCAGGAATTTATCAAATGATACAAGCAAATCCTTTTTTTAAGTTAAAACCTATAAATGTAGTTTCATTTAATTTCTGATAGAAGTCTATTTTTTATGTTTTAAAAGTGGAGCACGAAATTACACACACTAGCCAGGGAATCTGAGAGCAGAATCTGCTTTTTTAGTACGTTTTCTCCATTTTCAAAAAGTTGTCTTGCCCACACCTAATTCTATAGCAATGGTTTTCAGTGATTTCCCTTATCACATTTTCAAAATCCCTCATGTTTGTTTTCGTGGAATAAACAGGTCTCAAAGTTTATCTAATATTTAATCAAATTGCATCATTACAAAACAAGCACAACATACAAACAGACTTGGGAACAAACTCAACAGATTCTAGTTAAGAATAAAGTACAAGGGGTGCAGCAGAACTTCTCAGTGTATACTGAAAAGCATCTAAGTGCCTCTGTTCAGAGTGCTATGGACATCATCCACTTAGTGTCACAGAGAAAATAGGTTTATTTTTTATGTTGCTGATCATTTAAATTGAGGAATGCTTCCCAAGCATTTCTTGAGAAAGACTTTCCACAAATGCTCTGCATTCTCAAACTAAAGTAAGTTAACTGTCTATGCTCCTAAGTAAGGTCAGTCTGTCCCTTTGTAACCTAGTTTCTGTCCCATCTTACTCACCCATTTACTTCACTTCTGAAATTATCCCTTTTCCCTCCAAAGTCTTCAATCTCTCTCTTTCTATTGGATTATTCCCATCTACCCACAAACATGTTTAATGTCATTTCTATCAAATGAAAACCTCCGTTGCTCTTAAGTCCTTCATCTGCAACAGCCTCCTTTTCAGGCTTCTTACAGTAAAACTTACACCCCTTCACTTCTTGAAAGAGTTCTTATCAAGGTCGTCAGCGATCTCCATCTTTCAGATCCATGGTATATGTACTGACCTTATCGTATTCTGCCTCTCTTAGAATTTCTCACAGTTATTTAAACCCTCCTACTGAAATACTTTCTTCTCCAATTGTCTGTAACACCATCCTTCATTTTCTTTCATCATCCCCCATCATTTGCTGACTCTTCCTCCTCTGTAAAACTCTAACTTTTGCCCCTGGGCCATTTTGGTAAGCCTTCTTTTCTTCTCTTCCCTTGATGATTTCTTTTTGTCCAGTGGTTTTTAAATACTATCTATATGCTAATTAATTTTTAAACTATAACCCCAACTCTGATCGTTCCCTGGAACTGTCTAATGATATCCCAAACTTAACAAAGTCATATAAGTACACTTTATTTTCCCCTCTCTCACCACAAAATCTGTTTCTCCCTTAGATTTTCATATCTCAGTAAGCGGGAGCTGGTTAGGCTAAAACTCATTGTTGATTTCTTCCTTTCCCACATCACACCCATCTTTCAACACACAAATCTAAAAACTCTGCAAGTTTTATTATATCTCAGCACATAATCCATCTCTTTATCTACAACTCTAATCCAATCACTGTCACTTCTCAGCTGGACTACGGCAAGAACTTCCACATGAACCTCCTTGCCTTGGTTCATTTCCCTACAGAAGCCAGAACGATATTTTAAAATAAAAATCATACATATCTCTCTCCTACTTAAAATCACTTAAACATCTTTTCATTTCCCTTTAAAAATATTCCTACGCTGTATCATGTACAAGACCTAATATGATCTTCCTATTGTCCATTTCTTAATGTTCCGATATCATCTTTCATCTTTCTCCTCTTCCATCAGTGCACTGAAGCTATCCAACTTGTTTTTGTCCCTTCGTGAAGCCCATTTCATTCCTGAATTAATGCCTTGACGTCTTTGGTTCCTCTGTCCAGAACAGTCTTCCCAAATATCATCACCTGGCACCTTCTTCTCTTCATTGTGCCTCAGCTCAAAGGTCACTTTCTAAGAGACGCATTCCTGGATCACCCTGCACTCCTGACAGAGTTTCATTTTAGAGATTTCTTTGGCTGCACTGCAGACATGGATTTAGAGAAAGGAAGGCAGGCTAGAAGCAGGGAGCCCAACTGGATGATAGTTAAAATGATCCAGGTGAGAGAAATGCCAAATCTGTCTCATAGTTAGCATTGGTTTGAATCCTTAGATTAATTCTCTTTTTAAAACCTAGTCCTTGCATATGTCCAATATATTTTTCCATCCCTACAGAGTGCAGACAGTCAATAGTTCTTTTCCAGATTTGGGATTTGTGATGGGATCTATCAGAGATTGTGTTGATCTCTGTTCAAATATTTCCAGACCAGACAAAGGAATAAAGGAGAAGGTTTAGAGTTGCTCTGTTTTCATTTGCCAGCGTGGAGTAGCAAGGAAGCTATAGCCAGAAAGAGCAGAGACATAGTGCTTCACCTTCCTGCCAAATTGTTTCTTTTTGTATTTCTCAGAGCAGCAGGCATCAGCAGGGTCAGTGGCACTCTTTAGAGCTGGCACCACTCCCTTCATTTGGAGCCAGCTGTAGCACGGCCCTGCTTTACTTAAAAAGCCATATGTGCCACATGTAACCTGGTGGGCAACACCACTGCAAAGTCATCCCATGGAACTGACTCTAGTGTCTGGTGGAAATCTGGGGGAATAATAAGATCAATTTGTACTTTCCATCAACTGCCCAAAGGCTGCCCTTGGCTCCAGGTTCTGCCAGTGCAAACGAAAGAACGTGAGTGGGATTCCATGGTGCATTCTACCCCTTATATCCAGGTGGGCTTTCCTATCCTTGCAGAGACTCACTGGATGGTTGACTGTCCTACTATGATGTTTGCTGCTACAATTTATTTCAATATTGATAGATTTTCACTTTTATTGCATTATTTTTTGTCATTTCAGTGGAAATTTGAAAATTAGGCAGGGAGTTTAAATGCGTGAGCTCTGATTGCTGTCTTAAATATGCATTGAACTGACCAGTGGAATAGCGGTACTATATCCGTAGGTTCATGACACCATGCTCTTTGGTTCTTTCTCTGTTCTGATATTATGTCACCTATGTGGATTTTTTAAAAGCTAATAATGCAAACTATATGGAAATTCTGATTTTAAAAAATCTGGAATATATCACAACCTGTTATTTATATTTGTTCAAAAAGTTCAAGTATTTGCTTCTTATCCAAAATGACAATAAATGACTAACATAATAAATTCTCCATTCCATAAAATGCCTGAAGGAACTATTATTTATCTCCTCAAAAAATTGACTTCATCTTCACCTTATTCCTAAGAGAGGTGTGCCGGGTTTTTATTTAACTTTTGTTACTGTACTATTAAGCTATGAATCATTTCAAGTGAGTAAAAGTGAAGCATACTTTTGATCTTTTTGGATGACACAAATAAGGTCATTATTTTATAGGAACCTAAAACTCAGCATACTAAAGTTAGGATTGTTTTTTCTATGTTTAAATAAATAGATATACATATACAGCAATTAAAAGTGGGGGAGTCATCCCATGAAGCACATTTTAAAAGCCCTTCTCAACACAATACAAATTCAAATTTTTTAAAAAATTAGGAGTCAGCCCTTGATTATCTGCCCCACACGGTTCCCACTATAATTCTGTAAAATATTCACCCCTTGCAAAATATCATATAGTGGCATCCATGACATTTATATTAACAGCTCCTATTAAACGTATTTAATGTCAGGCCTACCTGAGGCTCCAGTGAAAATACATTTCAGTGAAATATATGTCAGTAAAACTAGGGACAGAGAAGTGAATTCTTTTTCCATGACACATTTAAAAAGCTTTATACTCTTCGTGTATGAATAGGTTTCAGTTAAAAAAAAAAAAAATAGAAAGCTTACCACCAAGCTGTGTGGCTCTTGAATAATAATTTATGCTGATGGAATGTTGAATGCTCATGAGTTAATCTTATCTTTTAGCAATGGGCTTCTGCCTTGTATCATGCTTAGATACCTAATACTTCTTATTACAATGACCATCTCATCAAGTCCCAATCTATCCTACGATCATGATGAAAAATGATAATCTTCAAATCACTACATTTCTCTTTCCACTTGAGTGAACTAATTGAAAGAATTCCACATCTGCATTCTCCACAGATACACAGAGGAATACAAGAAAACATATGGCGAACTGACTGAACACCTAAATATCTGTATAGCTGCTGAATGACATACATTTTCTCTATATTTAATATACTGGCTCTCTGACACTCCCTCATAATCAAGCTAACCTAGGCTTGTTTTTTTTCTCTCTTATTAAACCAAATTTAATTGTGTGTGGTGGAAGCAGTATGACTATTGGACTAAGACAAAGCTGAATGAGTACCTTTGTTAGCTGGATAACATTGGTTAAGTTACTTAACTACTTTGAGCTTTGTGTCATCAGTAAGAGAGAAGCCATTACACTTACTAGTCTGATGATGATGATGCAAACCTCTTTTGCACGTCCATTTGTCCCAGGCAAGAAAAAAAGAAACATTTCCTCAGTTGGTTTATTTCTTGAGCTCATTTTTGTAAGTCCTAACAACCATAAAAAATGAATTTTAAATGATGATTTATATAGCTCATTGACCAAAATAATTATTCACATATAATGAGATAATTGATCACACAAGAACTTTCTCTTTGAAATGATGTAGTCACTATCTTAGAGGTATGCTGGTTGGAAAGATAAAAATAATTTATTTGATTTGGTGGTTAGAGAATGCATTTTGTATTTCTTAGAGTGATTGGCTCTCTGTACCTAAGTTGAGAACATCATGAAGGGACCTCCATGAAAGCACCCAGGAAAGTAGCTCCCTTGACTTCAGCCTAGTCTGGGCAGCAACTTCCAATAAAGTAGTTTACTTTAGCAATCTATCGTGACACTGGGAATTCCAACCCATTTCCCCTACTCTCTACCAAGCCTGACATTTTTTAAAGTAATGTTTTTCCCCATTTAATATCAGAAATGGAATATAGACTAAATTTTCAAGAATTTGAAAATTACAAAGAAGTAATTGGGAGAAAAAATTCTTCAACTCAGAGTCAATCATTTTTAATTAATCTTTTGTTATATTTCAATTTTCTTTTTTTTAAACATCAGTGTATGTTCACATATATACATACACATACGCATTTATTTTTATATATGTATGTGTATACATACATACACACACAAAACAGAGTTGTATATGCTCATTTTGAAGTCCTTTTTATTTTCTGACTTCAAATAAATACTTATTTCATAAAACAAGGAGATATCTATGAGAATAGATTATAATTCACCCAGAGGTATCCACTGTTACCATGGATTTTATTTTCTGGTTGTTGTATGCATCCTCAAATGCAGAGAAATTTATTCAGAGTCAGAACTTGCCAGTAGCCCTGGTATTTGGATTTCCTCAGCTCTGCTCATTTGGGTGCTAGGTGAATATCCTCTGATTTGTAACCGAATGCACATACCTTCCTGCCATGGCAAAGGTTAAGAACTTCAGAGTCATATGGACTGAAAATGTCAAAGTACCCCTTCTAATTACCTCTATGCAATGACAAATAAGTATAGTACTTATCATAAGAAAGCTGCCATAAGAAATATCATTCTCCTAATGAGGACTACTTTCATGATTATTTTGAAATAACAAATATCGAAGTATTTTTTAAAACATTGCATACATATAACTCTTTGGCTGGGAACCTAAGCAACTTCTTCACAGTTAATCCAATTCATTCTGAGGATCTGAGAACATTACAGCCTTCTCACTCAGCATCCCCTGCTCTGTGGCTGATTTTGGTCTCTCACCTTGGGAGTATTGAATTATACTGAGTATCCAATAGAATGATTTTTCAGTCAGTTGCCTCAAATGGCTGACTGAACTGCTATTCCTTTCTCTGATTATCTGTTTTATTTACCTGCTTGCTTTTGGCAAAAACTTACTGGTTGTTTATGTCTTTCTGTACATGTTAATTAACATTAGACCATAACCCTTGAACATTCAAAGCAAATGGTATCTTGAATTCATTTCTCTCTGAAAGCAACTAAGAGCATCCTTTCTCGTTTCCCCTAGTTATCTACTCACTTAACCCAGCCGCTCCGTTGACACTTTCTTTGGGAAGTCTGATGTAAATGCCCCACCTACTCTGTTCCCACAATATCCCATGCATAACTCCACCAAAGCACTTATTATGCCCTATTACATAAGCTCAGTTTGCTTGCTGTCTTTCTCACAGTATTGTGAAAGCCATGATGTGTGCTCCGGAATATTCACTATTGCATCCCCAGCATATAGCAAAATATTTGCCAGAGAGAAGTCGTTACCAAAATAAAACCAAATCTCTCAAAGGAATGATTATTGTTGCAGAAAAAAAGCAATGAGTCCAGATGTTTGGAAAGTCTTCCTTCTCGTAGGAATTATTGTGGCGTAGCATTCTTTCGTGGTAGATTTGAGTAAACTCAGTGGAGAACAGCAGCAAGGATTATTCAGAGCCCAGCCTCCTCCTCACACTTCCTGACCCAGCCCTACCCTCTCTCTTGACCACCACCAATCAGTTAATAACTGCCCGGCCTGACATAAGGAAACCTTACAAGGAAACGCTCTAGCATATGGAAATGCATGACTGGCTCACCAGGAAAAAAATAAAAAAATAAAAACAGGTGGCAGGAAGATCTACCAACAGCTCTCTCTTTGATATTCATGCTGTTGCTGGATTCACAGATGATGAAATACTCCCAAGCAAAGACTTTTAAATGGAAATAAAGCAGGTCTTGCATCCACTCTAATTAGCAATCAGCATAAGAAAAAATAAAATCACAAATTGCCTACCTGTGCAGAAATCGATGCACATATGATTTTTAAGATTTTGAGATTAGGACGATCCTTCTTGTTTTAAGAGAGCCTTCTAGAAGAGTACATTTGAGCATGTGTGTGCTAGGGTTGAGGAGCAAGGGCAACCTGAATTAAGAGAGGAGGATCTAGGCAAAGATTATGAACGTCTCAAAGAAGAAATGACCAGGGAGCAAGAGAGGAGAATTATTGTGATTGTTAATGCTAGATTTAATTATTATTTGATTATATCATCTTAGTAAATAAATAACAAACCCCTGTTTTCTTTTATGTCTAGGTATTTTCATGAATAACCCATACATTGCAAATCTCAAATATTATGCACGAATACAAATACTCTCTTTAATCAATAAATCAAAATCTTTCACATGTTCATAGCTACTAAATTCACCATAGCTTGTGGATACCTATATTGCAACATAACACCGGAAAATGTTTATGGTTTCTAAGTGCATTTTTATGATTGTAATTATCCTCCAAGAAAACTCACTAGAAAATAGCAACCATATTTTGTATGAATGAAAAGTCACGGTCACTATATATTTTACAGTGCTGACAATGATTCTGAGATTGTATTTTTCTCATTCACAGACCTTGTTACCTTCCTCCTAGTTCACTTCCTTTTCTACAAGTGGAATCATGAGTAATGAAGTAAATGTACCTATTTTATCATAGTTGCACTGCAGCACCATCTTTCGTGATGTATTTTATAATCTTAGTGTAGTCAGTGACTGCACATCTCTGGACACCGCATCACTGTTGCTCTACTATATACAATGAAAAGAAACTTTACCATTGCACCATTTAATCACTTTTTTAGTGAATCAATGAATTGATGAATACAGAGTTACACAATAAATGTTATAAGCGAATGGGAATGTTTCCTAGAGAAGATGAGATCTGAACTGAGCTTGATGGAATAGTATGATTAGAATAGTAGAGATGGATTCTTGTTTGGAAAAAATAGACAAAGCAAATGACCTGGATGCAGGCTGGTGCAGAACATAGCAAGCAAAGAGAGCACCTGGGTCTGGGATGGGATAAGACCAGGGAAATATCAGAAAGTCTCGGATGTGCCACACAGTAACATGACCCTGGGAAGCAAGTTTAGGATAAGAGTGCACACATTTTCCATAGATATCTAAATAAATAAGAGCTCATAATTGGTCTAAGACAGCCCAGTTCAATAGAACCATAACGTGAACCACATATATAATTTTAAATTTTCTAGTTAACACATTTAAAAATGTTTAAATAGGTAAAATTAATTTAATAATATATATTATTTAACTCAATATATGCAATATATTATCATTTCAGCACATAATCAATATAAAAGTTATTAATGAGCTATGTTACATTCTTTTTTTTTTTTTATTAAGTCTTCAAAATCCAGTGTGTATTTTGCAATTTCAGCCCATCTCAATTTGGGCCATGCATATTTCAAGGGCTCAAGAGTCACATATATTGAACAAAGCACCTCTGAGATATGAATTGGTCTTGAGTACTTTTGTTCTTCAGAACCCTAACTTGTGGGGCCTTATATCACAGTGGATAACCAATGTTAATTATCCATTCTTTGGGATGATTGCTTCTCAAAATGTAGCCAGTGGACCACTTGCATCAGAATCATCTCAGATGCTTATTAAAATAGTCCTCTACCAAGGTTTATTAAACTAGAAACTCTGGGTTGGGCAGTAAGAATCAGCATTTTTTAAACAAGCTAACCAAGTATTTCTTATGTAGATGAATGTCTAAAAACACAGCTTTTAAAAAATACTTTCCTGATAAACAAATGACACAAGGAGAGATACCAGGTGAAACTTAATATTTTTGAGCCAAATTAATTCCAATCACTCTTTACCTTGAGAGGAATCATCATAGAGAAAATTATGAAATACATAATGGCCATATTTTGGCCATTATGTATTCTTGTATTATGTATATATTCTCTGAAGTTCAAATCCTTAATTTTTCATCACAACATTTATCACCGCCGCACACTGTAATACAGCTTGTTGATTGTCTTTCTGCCACCACTAACATACAATCTTCATGAGGTTTGGGACTGATGTACAGTATCTACATAATATATAGTATATGTCTACTAAAATAGTGCCTGGTGAAATAGTAAGTGCTCAACAAATATTTGATTAATTAATGAATTAAATCTTTACTGCCTTTAGTCAGTTACTTAACAACATGAACTAAAAGTTTGTCCATCCATAGGGGCCACCCCAGTGGCACAAGCGGTTGGGTGTGGGCACTCCGCTGCGGTGGCCCAGGGTTCGCTGGTTTGGATCCCGGGCGCGCACCAACGCACCGCTTGGCAAGCCATGCTGTGGCGGCATCCTATATAAAGTAGAGGAAGGTGGGCATGGATGTTGGCCCAGGGCTGGTCTTCTGCAGCAAAAAAGAGGAGGATTGGCAGGTGTTAGCTCAGGTCCGATCTTCCTCACAAAAAAAAATTAAAAATAAAAATAAATAAATAAATAAAAGTTTGTCCATCTATAAATTGAAGATAATATATATCTTGAAAGATTGTATGAAATGAAAAGTAATTATATATACAGGGTTTTCATTTAACCAACTTTTCCCCACTGTTGGTTTATTTTTCCTGTGAGGGAGAAAAGTGAATTCATAAAATCACAGTTGTTAGTAATTTGTTGTATTCCCTCTCCCAAGGACATTTGCATTTTAAAAGCAAATATCTAAAGAGAGCTTCTTCAGTCCCTAAGGAGTTGTTCAAACAGTTGTTATTCTGTCTCACAACCATAGTGAGGGACAAGGGAAATTCCCTATAATTTTATTATAGAGAGAGGCACCTAAGTTCTCCCACCCCCTTAAACCTGGTTCAACCCAACAATTGTAAGTGGGAAACACATTTGTTTCTGCCAAAGGTTTTACCTACTGGTTGTCCCAGAAAGCATTTTCTTTCAGAATACAACTGTTCCAATGTTACAATTTCTGTCTGGGTTTATGGTTTTTAGCAAAATTTCTCTGGTTTTCATGGATATTGTGTCCCTGTCTCTGCACTGAGTGGACTGGTATTACAGAACAATACATACGGGTAGCCGGCACCTAAGGTAATGATAAAAACAGCAGGCTTCTCAAATGCAATATGATCTATTTTTCCTCTATTTTGCTTAGCTATTATAATCCGTTCATAGAACATAAAACTTGTCTAACTCAGGCCCTAAGCAGCCATGACTCTTTTTATGTAACGAGGAGATCTTTGTTTTAGAGAAAAACAACAAGATTTTAACTATGGGATACATTTCTCAGAAACAATGGAATTAAATTCAGATCAGCTCTCCACAGAGTTTCAATTCTGAACAAAGCTTATCAGAAAGGGGCATATGGGGACAGTAAAGGCTTGTGACTTTAATTGGATGGAAGTGAAAAGAACCCTGCTACTGCAGAATTCTGATTTTTAAAAGATCTGAAATTAATTATTTCAGAGGAGTCGGAATTAAATTGGTCTTGGTTACCACTGAGCAAGAAAAAAAAATAATGAGAATATCTGGCAGCTAATTGTATTTCAAGTTTTATAACCTCAAAGGTGAGGTTAATGGTCTGGGAGAGATGCATTAATGCTAGGAAGGGAAGGTTGCTGATGCGATTCACTAAAGTCACTTACTAAACAATCCAATCCATCAACTATTTCATGTTTTAAAACATCTCTTCATTTTATATTATTATTAGCAGTTAAATGATAGCATGATGCTTCTTAATCATTGTTTTTTTCTCAAAAATCAACAGCTAGATCTGTAAGATACCAACACAACAAAGGTCCTTTTCCAATCCGTTGTTTCTGGAATAATCTATTTCTAATAAAATATCTAGTGATATGACAAAAGCTTCCAAACTATTGCAACCTTCACTTTCTGTTTGCTAATTTGTTACCATTACTGAAACTAAACATCACGTTTTACATGCTAACATTTTTATGTAAAACAAGGCTGTTTGTGTGGCTGTTGTTCTGTTTTTGAGGGTGTACAGAGGGAGTGGAGTTTGTGTGGTTAAAAGATACATCTCACGGACAGCTCTGACTCCTGAGTTCTTCACTGGGTCTGGTGGTCGGCACGTTAATTTTCTCTCTTGATTCACGTGTTCTCAGCTTGGAATGACCGTCCTGACGCACGATAGCAAGACTCAGCCCTCTCCACGCACAGTGCCAGCACGACCTCTCCGTCTTGTGGGCATTCAGGAAAGACAAAAGCCATGTTGTTGCTGCTCTGGTTCTTATCCACCAGGGACCACACTAAAGCCATCCAGTCATTTTACATATCCCTTTAAGGAGTCTGGGTGCAGATAAAATTCCACTTCAGATGGCCCAGGAATGTATGCACACATTCATTCACACACTTATGACTACATGTGTGTATGTGTAGGCTTGTACACTTACATTCTTAACCACCAAGGCAGTGAGGGGACTCCTTTAAACATATTCCAAGAATGATACACATCACAGAAATTAGGCCCAAGCACAGTAATCTGATTTATTATTTAGGCTAAGATTGAGTACATAAATAGTGTAACAATGGTTTGAGACACAATTTAAAATGACATTTTAGTCTGAAAACCATACGTTTTTAAGGAAAAAAAAAGTAACAAAGTGACCTTAAGTTTGGATGGTAGGGAAAATGACAAGACTTTTAGAAAGGAAACACATTTTGTGGGCTATAAAATCAATGGATGTCAACCCTGAAAAAATATTTTGAATAAATGTCAGAGGTTATGTATTGATTTGTCTTTTTTCTTCCACTACTATTTACTTTTGAGTTGCAATCAGAGACACTTATAAAGGGGTGAAAACAGTCACGCCATATGGGTTTCTGCTTATTTATTTATTTTGAGGTTTTGCTTTTGTTTCATTAGCTTTTTCCTTTTTTCTCCAAAATGTCTATGATATTTTGACTATCCATCATGGAATATCCTGCTATTGACTGTGGTATTTGCTTTATACACTTCCTCTACTTCTTCTCCAGCGAATAAAGACCAAAGGATTGAAGAGTAGCAAGGGAAAATAATTTCATCAAAACCATATTCATTAGCTATGCTTGGCTATCACTGATTTTTTTTCATTTTTCTATTTGTGCCCTCATTTGACAAATATTTAACTCTTACTATGAGTACAGTACTATGTTATGCTCTTGGGAAGCATATGAACTAAGAATCATTATTTATTGAGAATGCAAAGATGCTTAATACACACTCCTTGTCCACAGGAAGCCCACAGTCAGGCAAACTGATCTTTCTGTTACAATCCACCATAAATAGAGGTATGCTTAAAGCATTTTTTGAGCATTCTTTATTTTTTTCTTCAAATATTGAAAAGCTGTTATATTCTTGGACACCCTCAGTGGGCTTAGAGTCTATGGGGAAGACAGGCACATCAAGGGGCCATTGCTATGCGCATGATGAGTGACAGGACAGGACTGACTGTGGAGTGCTCTGGGACCTTCATAGGCACTCTTGACCCAGACTTGGGGACATTAATTCTGACTGGAGGAGTCTGGAAGTCCTCACATCTCCCCTGCCTCTTTTCCTGCTCTCTTCCTGGAGCTGGTGTCCTATGTTCCCACTCTGAATGCCCAATCTCCCCTGATGTGATGTGATGTTTACCCTACATTGACCAGCCTCCTAAGTTCCAAAGTGATCCTCTCCCCTTCTCGCATGGGAGCAGCACAAGGACTCTACTCTCAGTCATTGAAGACATGACAGAAAACATCTGCAAACTGGGCCCACCCTGAGATTTTAACACCTTAGAAGTACATAGTGTGTTGCCTGTTTTTGCACATTTGTGCTGAAATTGAAAACTCATCCAGTTCTTCACTTAGGACGGCCAGATCCTGCCCCACTGGTGCAGATGGTGCCTCGATTACATAGCATGGAAATTGTCCGTTCCCGCCCATCTTCAGCTGCTGACTTAAAAGGAAAGACAGAGAAAGGGAGTGAGATGGGAAATACAAGAGGGAACGAGATTAGCTTGATTCTTGCCTAAGCATTTACATTTGAGGAAATAGTCAGGCTGCAGTGGTGATCTCTAAAAACTACAGAATCGGCCTGGGCAAAGGAAGCAGCAAGGGTTTGCCTCTGAAAGCAGGGGCATCAGGGAAACCGCAGCCCACACAGAAGCGTCTTTATTTCACAGAAGGCCACTAATAAACTACTCAAACAGAAGCCTATTTAATGGAGAAAGAGAGAATGTGTCAGGGGGCAGGAAAAAAATCCTACAAAGAATTTCAACTGAATTTTAGTAATAGAGAGCGAATGTACTGGAAAAATAAGCTTGCTGTTAACAACAAAGACACTGCCAAGAAATAGATGGGAATTAGTGCCAGGTTAACACATAAATCAAAATTTTGCAATTATGCAAATGAGAAAGCCAGAGACTCTATTTCATTTTCATCTGATTCTAGAATAAAGGCCCTAATTTTGATGAATATATAAAAAGATTTTAAGAAAGTGAGATGATGAATTGCAGCAAACTAAAGATATCAATCTCACTCTGGAAAAGGAAGATGATTAAAAATTTTTTTATGTAGGTATATCATATATTTAAAACATACACATGAATACATATATTGCTATGAACATATTCAATATTATAATTTATACATATTCAAGGACAACTTTCTTTTTCTACAGTACTTTCTACTCTTTCTGACATTTCACAAAACTCTTGAGGGTAGATAAGGCTGATATAATTACTTCCATTTTCAAGCAATGATTAGATTAATATCGTAACTCAGTAAAACAAAGGTTTCTTATTTATAACAGCGCAGCTAAGGGGGCCAGCCTGATGGGGCAGCCGTTAAGTGCGCGCGCTCGGCTTTGGCGGCCCGGGGTTTGCGGGTTCAGATCCTGGGCGCGCACCAAAGTGCCGCGTGTCAAGCCATGCTGTGGCGGCATCCCATATAAAGTAGAGGAAGATGAGCATGGTTGTTAGCTCAGGGCCAATCTTCCTCAGCAAAAAAAAAATGGTGGATTGGCATTGGGTGTTAGCTCAGGGCTGATCTTCCTCACACACATACACACACAAAAGTGCAGCTAATCACAATAAATTTATACTCCTGGAAATGTAAGATTATACACTGCTTTGAAAGGCATGGGTGGGTCATATACTGTAAGAAGGGAGTCATTTGAGATCAATTTGTATTAGCTTTATTAGGCATAGTTTCTTAGGCCTGACATAGAACTGCTACAGAAAAGCAGGAGCATGTGTTTAGGCTGTATGCAAACGCATTTTAAAAATGTATAACATTAGGCAAGCGAGTTGTGTGTATCATTCATGATCTCACATAGCAAGGTAGAATATTTCATTCCAAGTAGTCCAACTATTCCCTCAAGAACTCAGGATTAAGAGCCACTTAGCCTGGTTTTTGGCATATGGACAGGCAGATGGATGGACGTAAGAATTTTGGAAGGCACACCAAGTTGATGCCAAATATGCTGAAAATTACATAAAACAGAGACCAAATGACACAAAGCAAGTGTTTGAAAGCATGAAATACTTTTGAAAGGAAGACATGAAAATGTATTTTTAGAATAACTAAAATACTAGCCCACAAGAAGGCATTTGGTTTGCTACCCAACGAAGCTATAAAGAGCAGAAAGGTAAGTCAGTGGAACGATCATTAGATAGATCCAAAGACTGTTGCATCAGGGAAGGTAAGAATGATTATGGCATAGTCACAACCCTTTGGTTGTTGACAGTCTGGAAAAATGCACCTCAGCATCATAGGGTGGGTCCTAGTCAGAATTAACAATTCACGTGGTGTTTTATGATTTGTTTTGTTTATCTTAAGATTTTGCTTTTGCAATTATAGAACACAAAATCGCACTCTAGTGTTCTAGAAATAGAACCCAATATTTTTTAAACGTACCACTTTTCCTTTCCATTTAGATTATACGGATGAACATACAACAAGATCATGCTGATTGCTTTGGAAATCAGGAGAAGTTCCGTGGGACTCAATTAGTACCAATAAAGCAGGTATAGACACTTATGAAGACCACAAATCATCTCCTAACTTAATGTGCAGGACTCAGTCTTAGCACTTTTTTCTTTTGTGTCCTTCTTGCTCAGTGATCCCCTCCAGTGTCTTGGCTTAAATACCCTCCATATGTCGCTGACTTCTGATATACATGTCCAGTCCAGACCTTTCCCCTAAACTCCAAATTCACTCAACAGCTATGGACTTGACATTTCCACTTGCATTTCAAATCTGCATCTGAAACCTGGCATGCACAAAACCAGGTTCCTGATCGTCTCTTCCCCCAAGCTGCCCTCCATATGTGTTCCCCCTCTCATTGAAAGCAATTTCATTCTTCCAGTTGCTCAGAGAGTCATCATGGAGTTATCATAGACTCCTCTTTTCCTACACCTTATACACAATCAGAAAATCCCATTAACTCTATTTTCCAAATATACCCCAAATCTGACCACTGCTGACGGCCCCAGTCCTAAGTACCATCATCACTCAGCCAAACTATCATAGTGAGCTCTGGAATTGTAGTAGTCTCCTAAACAAATTCTTGACTCACTCCCATCTATTCTCCACAAAAGCCAGAATGATCCACTTTAACTATGTCAGATTATGTCACTCATCTTTTTGAATCCCCTTTGACTCCCCATAGCCCTAATGTCTCAGGTGACCCGTCCTCTTGCAATTTCTCCAACCCCATTTCCTCTACAATCCCTGCCTCACTCCACTGCAGCTCCCAGGTGTTCTTCCTGATCCTCAAACAAATGATTAGAATTCTGTCTCAAGTCACTTATACTTGGCGTTCTTTTTCTAGAAGACATTTCTGATAGATACCCATGTGGCATCCTCCCTAACTTTTTTTTTTTTTTTTTGTGAGGAAGATCAGCCCTGAGCTAATACCCATGCCAATCCTCCTCTTTTTGCTAAGGAAGACCAGCTCTGAGCTAACATCTATTGCCAATCCTCCTCCATTTTTTTTTTTCCCTCCCAAAGCCCCAGTAGATAGTTGTATGTCATAGTTGCACGTCCTTCTAGTTGCTGTATGTGGGACGCGCCCTCAGCATAGCCAGAGAAGCAGTGCGTTGGTGCGCACCCGGGATCCGAACCCGGGCCGCCAGTAGCGGAGCACACGCACTTAACCACTAATCCACCGGGCCGGCCCCCTCCCTAACTTTCTTAAGGTCTTTGTTCAAAAGCCAGCTTGTCACAGAGGGCTTTGCCATCTACCTTAGATACATAACACACCCTCACCACTTTCAGCACCAGCACTCTCTGCCCCCTTTACCTTGATTTATTTTTCTCCATAATATTTTTTACCATCTGCTCCATTTTAGACACACACACATACACACACACACATACACACACACACACACACACACACACGGTCTTTCCTCATTATTTGCAAATTCCGTAGTATTTGCAAATTTGCCTACTCACTAAAATCTATTTGGAACTTGAAACCTAATACTTGCAGTGTTTTCACGGTCATTCACAGGCATGTGCAGAGCTTCGAAAAATTTATTACCTGGGGGCACGTTCTCAGCGGAGGTTGAATTCTCTGCTTTCTTGTTTCAGCTCTCATACTATAAACAAGTGTCCTTTTTGCAGTCTATTTTGTACCACATTTTTCGCACTTTTTTGTGCCTTTTGTTGGTGATTTTTCTGTTTAAGATGGCCCTAAGTGTATCCTGAAGAGCTGTGTAGTGCTCCTAAGCACAAGAAAGCTATGATGTGCCTTACAGAGAAAATGTGCTGTGTGTTAGATGAGCTTTGTTCAGACCTGAGTTACAGTGCTATTGGCTGTGAGTTCAATGTCAGTGACTCAACAACATATATTAAATAAGGTGTCTTTAAGCAGAAACACACATAAAACAAGGTTATGTATTGATCTGCTGACAAAAAACATTGTGACCAGAGGCTCACAGGAACCTACCGTGAATTTCCCCTAGGAGCAGTGGGTTAGTGTGTGTTAATTCAGTGGTTGTGGCAACTTTATAAAACATAACTACTGTGAGTGATGAGATTCGACTGTATTTGTTCACTTTTTTTTTGTGTGTGTGTGTGTGAGGATGATCAGCCCTGAGATAACATCCGTGCTAATACTCCTCTTTCTGCTGAGGAAGACCAGCTCTGAGCTAACATCTATTGCCAATCCTCCTCCTTTTTTTTTTCCCCCAAAGCCCCAGCAGATAGTTGCATGTCATAGTTGCACGTCCTTCTACTTGCTGTATGTGGGACGCGGCCTCAGCATGGCCGGACAAGCAGTGCGTCGGTGCACGCCCGGGGTCCGAACCCAGGCCGCCAGTAGCCAAGCACGTGCATCAACTGCTAAGCCACGGGGCTGGCCCTGTTCATTTTTTTTATTGTCATATTCTTCCCTAGAATGTAGGCATTTCTGCAAAAGCTGGGCCTTGTTTATTTTCCTCACTAATGTATCTCCAGTGCTTCAACCTGCGCCTGGACTGCAGCAGGTACTCAGTAATAATAACCCAATATTATGTCATTTAATCCTCCCACCAATTCAACGTTGTAGGGGTTATTGCACCCATTTAACATATTAAAAACTTATAACAGGGGCCAGCCCGGTGGCGTAGTGGTTAAGTGCACGCTCTCCACTTCGGTGGCCCGGGGTTCACAGGTTCGGATCCTAGGCGTGGACCTGCCCACTACTTGTCAAGCCATGCTGCGGTAGCATCCCACATATAAAGTAGAGGAAGATGGGCATGGATGTTAGCTCAGGGCTAATCTTTATCACACACCAAAAAGCTTATAACAAATAGGTCAATCACTTGCTTAAGATTACTCACTGGTAATTGTCAGCACTAAGATATGAAACCCGTAAGTGTGTTTGGGCTCCTAACCACCCTAGTATTGCTCAAGATGAAGTTGGTGGATAACTATTTGGTTGGTGAATGAAATGAAGGAATAAATGAATGAATTACACAAGTACATTTCAGGTATATATAATTCTAAACCGAATTTATCATCTTTTGATCTCAGTCAAGCCCCCATCACTTGTTATTAAACTAATGTGATATGAAGATTTATTATTATTCCTAAATTAAAATACTAAATAGCTAAAGGCAGTAATGAATCTAAACCAGAAAGCAGCCTAGAGCGGATAATAGATTGAGGATACAGAACCAGAAAAGATGGACTCTCCCTTTGCTTCAGGCTGCCTTTGTCTGCACTTTAGACACACACACACACACACACACACACACACACACACTTGCATACACATACCATCTTATGTTCATTATCAAGTCACTAAGACTTCAAAACTCAGGTTTTGCATTGTTATATACGTACAAGCATATCTTCCCTGCCCATTTTTCTGGATGGTTGATGGAATCAAGGAGGGTAACGAATGTAAAAGCAATTTGAAAATGACTAAATGTTATGAAATATTATTAAAATAGTGAATAATCATTTTGCAATATTAATCATTCTTCCAAGTATTTGAAAAAAATATTTACCAAGGAATTCAGAGGGAGATAGTTTTAGGATAAATACGCTTATTGTTGTAATAGGAAAGCATGTAAACTCAAAGACATACCCACAAATTAACATCACTCAGACACAAGAGTTTTGCTTTCCCTTCAGGCTAATGGGATTGATTTTATGCACAGTGTTATCTGATAGCTCTATTAGTCCATTTTTTTTTTCTTTCTAGAAATGAGTGGGACTGATGTACAACTAAAATCACATAAAGCAAGGACCACTGACCAGACTGTGGCCTGACAGCTATGACAGAACACCTTCCACTCACAGACCCCAGGCTTGGGTTTTCGCCTCCTGATGCCTTTTGAGCCGTCACTTTGGCTTAATTTCTTCTTTGGGGAGTAAGAACCGATAGTTGACCATGATTTGTGTTGATTTTCAATAAAGTTACTGCCAGGGGTATTTAAGGCGAAACATCTGCCTGACAGCTTTATTGGCACCAGTGTATGTGACACTAATAAAGAAATGAAAAAGAGGTTTCCTTCTATAGTGCGTCTTGTCCACTTTCTTTGGCAGGTAGAATTGTAAGCACTGCAATAGTCAAGCCAAGCTTGCTTGTAAGTCATTCTTGCAAATAACCATTTACTCAATTAGTCCTGGCAATTTAGATAGTGTTCATTGTCACTTCTCTCACTTAGAGTAAGAGCCAGGTAGATTTGTCTGCTTTGTCCTTGCTTTGTTATCATCTCTCATTGGTATTACACTGAAACACAAAAATGATTTGTTGTTATTTCTGGGTCAGTGATGCAAAAAAAAAAAAAAATCAATCATGGGTTTCACACTTAAACAAGTGTTTATGTGTGTGTGTGTGTGTGTGTGTGTGTGTGTGTTTAATTTCCAGAGGAAAAATTCAAAAGAAAATTACTTTAAGAAGTAACACATGTTGGGGCCAGCCCGATGGCTTAGTGGTTAAGTTTGGCGCACTCTGCTTTGGTGACCCAGGTTCAGTTCCCAGGGAACGGACATAACCCACTCATCGGCGGCCATGCTGTGGTGGCAACTCACATACAAAATAGAGGAAGATTGGCACAGATTTTAGCTCAGGGTGAATCTTTCTCAAGCAAAAAGAGGAAGACTGGCAACAGATGTTAGCTCAGGACCAATCTTCCTCAGCAAAGGGTGTTGGGTTGAGGGATAGGCTAAGAGAGGAAGGGAGGAAAGGAGATAGGGAGGGAAGACCAGAGAGCAAAACAGGGAGGCAGCAACTGAGAAATGGGAGCAAAAGACATTGAGTAGACTGTGAGGTATCTATCTGGAGCTGAAGCTATCTGTTTACATAGGTAAGAATTTTTATAAATTGTAGTCCCGTCTCTTGCTTTGTTGACTTAACCATATTTATGGTTTTCTGACAGAACCAAACTGCCAATTCTTATATGATTTATTGTATATAAAGTAGTCACAGAAGCCTATTTCAGTGGAAACTTCTCAATAGGGGTGAACTTCTACAGCAATGTCAAGACTAAGTTTGGAACAGAATCAATATGCCAGTTAGATATGGTTTAGACAAAAAAAAAGGTCAAAATTAAATCAAGATAATAAAATGTTTAAAAGTCAAATAAGTGTTTTAGGAATTCTGGTACCAGATTGTTAAAAGAAAATTATAAACCCTTGGTTATCATTCAATTTTCTTTCACTTCATAATTGACCTATTTAAATCCAGTATATTTATGATTAAGGGTCAAAATGAGTTGTTTTCTGCAGGTATAGCAATGGTCGCCTTTGATTCAATTATGCTGTGTGTAACAATCAGCAATTCTTTCATACTGCCTCCTTATAAAATAATGAAGGCACAATATGATGAAATTTTCAAATAATCAACACTTACTTTTGTAATACGAATATAGTGAAGGCTTTCACGACATAGTTGTTGACTGCCAGGCAGCATCACAGCATGCTAACAAAACTTTGCTCATCCAGCTGGTATCCAAAAGTCCAAATTTCATTTTGTGAAGCGAGTTTAAAGTTGGGGAAAGGGAAGGTTTAGTATATTGTAAACAACTGATTGTGTGAAAGGCAGACATATGGGCATCAAGAAAAATTTGTGACCAAGAAAGAAGATGTACTTTGAAGGAAAAATATTTTCTTCCAAAATATGTAAAAGAAAGGAAGGTTATTGTTTCCTTACTATACCAACTGTGTGTTACAGAGGAAGTTAACCCCAATTCACACCCATAAAGTAGCACAGGTGGTGGTGTTTTACAGCTCAGTTCATTCAGAAACAATCGATTTTACTTAATTTGAAGGGGCACGTTAATCCTATTAGGAAAAAAACTTCAAACTTTCAAACTTGTACAGATAGCCTGCATCATTTAAAAATTTTTTTATATTATTCATTTATTGTTTTAGTTTGCATCATTTTTATAGCCCATCGTATATTACTAGATATCACAAGTTACTATCATAATGAACAATGCCTAAGCTACTTTTCACAAGTATATCATCTATTCTGAATTGACACATAGTATTTTATTTAAAGAATATACAGTAACCTCATACAGAATTTTTTTCCCTCTTTGTAGAATTTTTTTCTGTAGACAAGACAAAGATGAATCAATGAATGTGTATGTCTTTAGGCCAATTTCTCTGATCTGTACTTTTTAGGTTAAATAATATGCATATTTTAGTGCCTTTTGATAGATATTTCTAAATTGTCTTCTAGAAAGGTTTACCCATTCTCCACCAACATTAGAGTTTAATAATTTTTTAAATAGTTACTAATATGACAAGGAAAAGAAGATAATTTTTAGTGCAACTTGCATGTCTTTTATTTGCATGTGAATTGGGGCATTTCTTCATATATTGGCAATTTATTTTTCTTCTTTGTCAGATTGCCTGTTCATATCCTTTGTCTTTTTTTATTTAAGGTAAGTGACATTATATCTTTGATCTATTTGTTTGTAAGGATACTTTTCTTCTTTAATAAAACAAACATTTTTTTTCCATCATAACATTCTACTTATTATCTCTTTCCTTATAAGTTTGTTTAAGGTATTATGACAAACAAAAAATAAACTTTTATTTTTCCCTGTTGATCAATACTGACCTTACCTAACACAGACACATGGGAAAATTTAATGAAAACAATGGAGTCTTTTCTCTAGGTGAAAAATTCAATGGACTCTTTTCTGGGGGGGAAGAAACCCGGAAAACTTTACTTACAGATGTAAAAAGGAGAACTTGAATTCATTAGTGGACTCTGTATGCAAAAGAAGAATCCCCTTCCGCCCTGTCACCCCTTCTGTGCCATGCCTGCAATACCCTTCTCCCAGTCTTGCTTGTGTAAACATCCACCTTTACCTTCTCTGGTTCTTTAATGGTCTCATTTATTTCCATACGTTCATTTATTGAGAATACTATTACTATTGTTACATGATATGAATCAATTACCTCTTTTTTTCTAAAATAGTTAACCAGTTATCCTGGTTCCATCGAGCTAATATTCCATCTTCTCACTGAGAAGAAACACTCGATGGTTATGTGTGAGACTCATAAACTTATTCTTTTCATATAAATTTTTAATTTTCCCAGTTTTCAGGGGAAAGTTTTTAATATATCTTTCTCAGTTCTTGACATATCAGGCTTGTAGAAACATAAATAAGATGACCAAGAAATGGGATAACGTAACTGATAGGATTTATTTTAGAGCTATGTATTTAAACATCTACAATACAAAGCGTATGCCTTTCTTAAGTGCTTGCAGAACATTTACAAAACTTAATCCTATTCTAAATGAAAATTAAATACAAAAATTCAAAACCAGAAAATATATAGGTCACATTATCTGATCATAATGTAACAAAGCCATAAATTAATTTTAGTAGAAAACCTTGGAAATTTAAAAGTAAGCACAAACCATTCTCTTTAATAACTCTTACATCAAAAAGAAAACAAAAAGCATCATTTATAAAATTTTTAGAATATAATGAAAAGAATCATAATTATGAATTGTAGGTAAGGCTATAATCAAAGCCAAATTTATTTTGGAAAATCTTTATAATGGTAAATAATGCAAACTAAAAAAAATGTTGCAATACGATATTTAGTGACACGGAACAATTGCCATGCTAAAGCCAGTTACAAGCATTACTACAGTAATAGTAAATTTTTTGAAAATTAATAGTCTAAGTGAACAATTTACTGTAATATATTTTACTAGAAAAATAAGTGAATAATGTTTTTCTTTAAGGAGTAAGATAACATGAGTTTCTTTCTTTTGCTTAAGAGTATGTTATTAAGTTCTCTGGCAAAAATGTTACTTCAAAAAGAATTAAAATAAATGCAAGTATATGTGGAATAATTAATTCTGAAAGGATATATGTGTGGGTTGCATGTTTGTGTGGTTTTTATCCCGTAAATGTGCTAAAAGGATGATAAATGTTAACCGCTGTAGGGGCAGCTTACTGGGCTTTCCAACGTCCTTCTCCAGAGACGTGGGGAAAGGATGGGCGCCAAGAACAAGAGGGCAAGAAAGAGAGAGAGAAGAAGACACAGTGTAGGCCACATGGTGCAATCATTAGCATCATTTACAATTCAAGAAGAAGACCTACTGAGGATTCAGCCAAATAGTTTTTAGAAAATCAAGAGCCATCATAGAATATAAAAGAATTTAGTGAGATACATCTGAAATATTCTGGGTGATATAAAATGGATGGAGATGTTCATGCCAAAAACAATGAATTTTTGAAAAAGAATTACTCTCATCCTAACTAAAGGAAGTCCTCAGATGGGATTTGGCAAGGTAATGGCCCTATTCTGTAGAGTTGAACCTTTATTTGAAACTTTTCCATAAGTACAAATGGAAATATTATGTTCCCTTTATCTTCCTTTTTAAAATTTGATTTATTTTCAGATGCATCTGTGCCACACAATGTTTGAAATGTATTAATATTTTATTACTCTTTCAACAACCGCATGAGGCAGGTATTGTTAATTCCATCTTAAGAATGAGAGAATCAGGCTCATAGATGTTCAGTATCTTCTTCAAGGTTACACAGATTCTAAATTGCAAGCTTAATTAAATCAAAATCCAGTTTTGGCAGTCTTGAAAACCACTGTTTTCCCTGCTATCACTGACTCCTAAATATTTTCCTTCCTCTCTATTTTCTTTTCCATCTCACCTACTATGAAAATTGATCAGGATTCATATGGAGGTAATGTAAACACACAATTTCAAACTTTACTCATAGAAAGTCATCTTTTTTTCACTGTTAATATAAAATGTAATTTAAGATAAAAGTTATTTTTAAGTGCAAATTTATCTTTACATCTATGCAAATATTATATATCGCTGAAGACACAGCTCAGCTTTCAAAATTTTCAGGATGATGTGCCATAACCAATATCCATGACTTACTCCAATTCCTTGGTCTCTTCTTTAAATTATTAGTGTTCTCATAGTTTATTGAGAAAACATTATATATCTAAACATATAGTGTTCTATATCAGTAGTTAGTATTTTAAATATTTCCTTCTTTTTTCTGGATTCCTTAAGGAAAGCGCTTAGGTCAGTGCTGAAGCACTTTCACACTTTTGACAAAGCTCATTGATTGAGAGGCATTTGTGCACATACACTGGCATATTCACACTAACTCCTTTCCTGGAAAATAATCTGATTTCCAAGATATTTGATCAGAGAAAATGCACTTCTATTTGTTCATGTCATTTCAGAGGCACTTACTTCTAAAGACCTGTAAGTAGTCTCTGATGTAAAGACCACATCTATTATAATTCCACACATGAGTTTACCGTTTTTATCTTTTCTAAAAAGAGAAAAAGGGCTAGTCTTGATCGGCCCCCTATGGTGAAGGATTTTTATGTAATTCAGCATTTATTTTTATATAAGGATTTTTGTGTTTCTTAAGTAATTTAGTTTCCTTGTTGACCTTTTCATTAACATCAATGTCTGATTTTTTTAAATATGAAAGTGAACGTGAGAATCTTTTAATGGGCTCTCTAACACTCATCATAAACATATATAGGAAGTGAGACACTCCAGAAATGAATATTTTTCTGTTAACAAAACATATCTGACAAAAAAAGAGATCAAATGTGCAGTACACTTGGTAAAAAGCTCTGGAGGTTTCAAAAGCAAGTGCTCAGAGTTTATTGGAGAGTGTGCACATTAGCAGGGTACTAATCTCTGCAGACTCCTAAACAAAGACAACTACCTGGAGGTGACTTTGATTGGGAAAGTGATGTGACCTGCAGAAAGTACATAGTACATTACTGTCCTCGAAGTCATCCCGAGCCACAATGGGTCTCAGGGTTAGAGGAGGAATCCTACCATTCCTTCGTATCATTTTCTGTCCTCTCTCTTTCTCATGCCCAGGGCTCTTCAGACCCCTTCAGAACAAATGCACACTTCATCTTCTCACAAAGGCTACAAACCACCTGATTTTCGAATAATATAGAAATAGGAAAAGGCTAGACGTCTAGAGAGCAAAACAAACATATTTCCAACAATACTTTACATATGACACAAGGTGTTCCCGTCTGGGATCTCATTCCACCCTTCCTCCCAGCGTAATCTGGCCTATGATGGTAGTGCCACCGCCAGAGCTAGAGTGCTCAACCAGCACAGACAATATTAGAGTTGGTGTAAGGGTGAGAAGGGGTCTGCCTCGGCTCATGCTCTATCCTTTAAAGCACATTGCCTCTGATTATCAACCTCAGCAAATCCTGCCTAATCAATGAAGTTGACATTTCCACCTTAAAGAGGAAATATCAAGTATAAGGAATCACAGAAGAGAAGTGAGGCAGAGCCCTTGCAAAGTATTTCTAGCACTATTGCGTGGCAGCAGATTATTTTCAGATAATTCAGAAGGTGTTCACACTTCCTTAGAGATGCTCTGTGCTAATTCTTGTCCTATTTTCCCAACAGAATAGTGTATTCCCTCTATTTTAATATGTTAGCAAATGCAAATACAAAGAAAAGAGAGCACAGCCCATGGAAAACTAGCCACCACCTCACTCAGGGTTAATATCTAGCTGCTCACTGGGCATTTGTTCAATTCACTATTGTGAAGGCAAACAGGCTGAAGCAAATCAATTAATGGATCATTTTAATTTCTCAATAGATCTCTTTTTGTCTACTCCATACTGCCACTATTAATAAGGCAGGCAAATTAAGTACTGCCAGCAGCAGGGGGTGCAGGGGGTAAAAAGAAAGTGCAGGCATAAAAGTTCACAAGTTACAAAAAGAATAAGCCACATGAGTCATTCAGCATCACTCTCCAACGCTCCGACACTCAAAGCTAGCTATATGTGGCAGTTTCAGGGATGTGTGTGTTTGTGTGTGTGCGTGTGTGTGCATGTGTGTGCCAGAAACAGAGCCAGAGAGTAACAGAGACAGACAGACAAACTACAGCAGCCGTTGTGCAGGTTTTTCTTTTTTTTTTCTCTTCATAGTTGAACTCTACATCTAAATGCAACAGATGGTCACTGAATTACCCAGCGCATCCAAAACCGCCACATCCGACAGGCTCTGGAATTGATGTAAGATTTTTCAGATATGTAAAATTGAGTCAGAGAAGTCAAGTAACCTGCCCAGGATTACGGATCTAGGATAAGGCAGAGTTGAGATTTAAATGCAGCAATCTGGTTCTAGAACCTGCTTTCTTAACCATGAACAGTATCTGGCTTTAGCGAGGCAATCCATTAGTTCCTTTCTCCTTTTTGCACATCACAGCACTAAGCAGATTAGAGTAGGTGGACTCTGCCTTTGCCTAGGTACCAAATATAGAGGCTTGATAAAACTAAAATAGTGCAAGAATAGTGGTTCTGTAGCTAATGGAGCCTGTTCATCCTCTAGGTTCTAGATAAAGCCAGGGGGAAAAGTCAAGGGCAGAGATTCCACCAGCCCAGATGTTCTTATGCACTAGGATTAACCCTTTGTTTCTCCTTCCATGTTCTTTGCTTCTTAATTTGAGAACATGAGATTTTTTTTTTTTGGAAGTGTGTGGTATTTGTCTTAGGCATTCCTTGGTAGTTCTTTCTATAGAAACATAAAATAGCTCCTTTTCCAAAAAAGTTAGATTATCCAAGGACACAGGAAACTACCTTGGCTTCACTTATTCCATGTGACTATAGATTAACATGAGAAGAGTGTAGAGGCTGTTTTTTCCTTCTAGTTATTTTGAGACCTGACACAAAGCATAAAATGCACCAGTTCTCTCAGGAGTCCTGGATTGCTTTAAAGTTCTGTTACAGTTTTTGCAACCTAAAATTAACGGACAACACTAATTTCTCACCAGCTGTATGAAGATAATGAAAAAGGTTCTAAAATTTCAAATCAAATGTTATCTGTTTCAGGTCAATGGATTGCTAAACTTTTCCTGAGTTTGAATTAGTGACTTTAATAAAAAGAAGATAACGGATAGGGGAAGCGTGTTATGAATGACCATAGATGATTCTCACTAATTTGAAGTTGCTGGTGCTTTTTTCCAATATGATTTGGCCAATCTTTATTCCAACTGTGAGAGAATAAGAGGAACCTTTATTTCTCATTTGATTTCCTACAAGGCATTGGATTGTAAATCGAATACCTACATGAGATTTTTGAGACTTCAGGAAGTAAATGAAAAGGCAAAGAGAGAAAAAATGAAATACAAATTAACATTAAAATTGTATTTTTGAACATAAAAACATCCATAGAAATATTTTTTAAAAGACACGTTAGGACATGGGATTAATTTTCAATTCTACTTGAATGCATTAGATAATAAAACTTGACGTAGATTCCAGAAAGGTCTTGATCCAGAGAGAAGGAGAACAATTACATGATAAATTTAAAAGCAGTTGAAAATCATTACATAATATATTGACAGGTACATTTTTAGACATAAGACAACATGGCAAAATAAATTTATCCTTCTGTAATTTTAATACAAATAATTGTGGTATGTATCACTTTCAAAATTAGGTTTTAAAAATTTATTCTCATTTATTTATTTAGAGTGTATTTCATTTAATAGGCAAACTAATTAGCATTAACTGATGAATAATTAAACTCGTTTGTCCCTTTCCTCAAAATCTTTTTCTTCCTAGTCTATGATTTAACCTCATTGGATTAAATGCCATGAGGTTCTAAGTTATAATGTGATATATATCATCTAACACTTTATGTATAAGAAGGGAATTCTTCCTCTTATATGAAAATCTAGAAGGTTGTATTGGACATTTTTAATTTATGTGGAAGCTAGGCAAGAATAGAACAGAGGAAGACAAAGTCCTGGGAAGCAGACTTTGAGTGGAGTTTCCTTTTTGGGGAGAAGCTCTAGCAGCTAAAGAACAAAAACAACCTTGAGGGGCTGGCCCAGTGGTGTAGTGGTTAAGTTCGCGGGCTCTGCTTCGACAGCCCAGGTTTCGCAGGTTCAGATCCCAGGTGCGGACTTACACACCGCTTATCAAGCCATGTGTGTCAGGCGTCCCACATATAAAATAGAGGAAGATGGGCACAGATGTTATCTCAGAGTCAATCTTCCTCAGCAAAAAGAGGAGGATTGGCAACATATGTTAGCTCAGTGCTAATTTTCCTCACCAAAAAGAAAAAAAATAAATGACCTTGAGTGTCAACTTCTATCTGAATGAATATGGACTAAGAAAACTCTGTTGTATTAGTGTAAAAAAACAAGTTTATATACCTAATAAATTTTACTAGCATTATTTTTGGTTAACGTAGCAAGCTGACCATCTAAGTGTAGCTGGGATGTCAGTATCTTTAATAATAGTTTGAATTTATTGATTGTCTATTATAAGTCAGATTCTAACTATCTAGCATCTATCTTATATACAATTTTTATTTCCATACTTCAAAGTAGATGTTTTGTTTTGTTTTTACATCATTGCTAACTCAGTCTTAAGTTTGTCTAATGCAAATCATATATGTTGTTGTGTTACCATTAGACCATAGTGTAGTGAAATTCAGTTGGGCTGCATTTATTTGACTAGTTTGAGCCTAACTGAAAGGTGCCTAGACATACATAGGTTAAGAAACAGGTCATTCAGAGGCAGGCAGTGGGTAATGTTTGAGATATCAAGTCAGGGCTTTGACCGCTAGTTGATGAAGCATTTCACTTAGCAACAGGTGATTTCTTGGGCAGTTAACTTGAATTGTTATTACAGCCCAAAGTTAATATTTGATATTTTCATATATTCTATTTTTTTCCCTAACATATTTAGGTGGTCTGCCCCTTTGTAGTGGCTTGTGTTGTATTAGATCATGGAACCATTCACATACTTTGGAAAGATTAGTTGTTGGTATCTGAAAGGATGTCTCTGTCTTTGAGCCAGACCTGAGACTGCAAAGGAGTGCCCATGGATTCAAGATTGGTCTAGAGTATGAAGATTTCCTTTTTGTGAAAAAAAAATTTTTTTTTAAAAGATCACTTAAAAGTGATCTTTTAAGAATCACTTTCTCAAGGTCAAGGATAGTGCCCAGAGCCAGGGCATTAGTAATTATAATAAAATCTGCTTAAATGTATTATTGCTAATATATTAAGTAGAAACACGTTTTAGATATCCACAAAATGATTTTGACACTAGGAAGTATAACTCCAATTTAAAAATTACTTTTATTTGATTAAATATAAATATCTGAAAGTTAAAAAAACAAATTTTTAGGTTTTTCTTTTTTCTTTTTTCCAATAAACTCATTTTCCTTTCACTGTTTTTAAACAGTTAATAAAAAACAATCTTGCAATCACTGGATTTAATTACTATAACCCAAGTTTACCCAAGCACAAAACAAAAGTTAATGACACATTCATCAATAGAGAACACCAAGGAATATCTAGGTGTAGAATCTTTGCAGAAAGACTAGGAAAACTCAGGTTAAAAACAAAATTGCTCAATGAATCAAGATTTCAAGCAAAATTATAATAAGTTCCATAATTGACTTCTGTTCAATGGGTTACTTGCTATATTTAATATGTTCCTCAGACCGTGTTTACTACTAAAATTTATTTTTGAGAAGCTTCTATATGTCAGAAAATTTACTCAACTCCTAGATATAAAAGATAAATACATTATAGTGTTTTACTCAGGGAGCTCAAACTCAAATGTGGAGAATAGTATTATTTATAAGAATACATAAGAAGGCATCACTAAGTCACTTGGAGAATTAGGATGAAATTTGAAATGGATCTTAAATAAGGGTGATTTTCCATGTAGTTTTGTAAAATAGGGTAAAGTGTAATCTGCATAGAGAGGAAACTATGAATAAAGACTCAGTAAGTAAAAAAAAAACGTGATGTTCCTGTATAGTTGTGAACCAACAGCTCCTATTGCAAAAAAATGTGTAATGGCGATTACCAGGATTTTAATCCAGAGAGGTTTGAAATCAGATTATCAAAATTATAAAGAGGTTAGGAGTTTGGAGGTTATCAGGAAGAGAAAGGAAGCCAAGAAGATTTTCAAATCAGGAGTGTGACGTAAGATTTGTTTCTTAAGAAGACAGCCCTGGAGGCACTTAACAAAAATGAAGATTGTCAGCTTCTCCCATAGACTTCCTCAAAGGAGAGGCTGCATTTTTAAAAAATAAATTAAAAACCTCAATTATGCTGTATAGGGACATAATAAATATTCAGCAATATTTATTTGTAATCTATTTGTACTTATCTATGCTTCTTCTACAATTAACTAATGAAGACTATTTTAATTGGCTATTGCTTCACATTGATTGGAATAGCCATTTCCTTCCAACTCAATAGAGCAGTTTCTTCAGAAATAAACACAGATGGCAGCTATTCTCATGGAAGTTAACAACATATTAACTAATGGATTTTGGAAACAAATAAAAAAAAAGAAACTATTGTACTTATTTTGTGTCCACCTTAAGGAAAGACATGGCATAATTATAGATTACAAGGATAGATCCATTCTAATGGCACATTTCTTATGAAAAGAAAAGACAATACAGTCATGCGCTGCATAATGATGTTTCAGTCAATGACAGACCGCATGTATGATGGTGGTCCCATAAGATCAGTACCATATAGCCTAGGTCTGTAGTAGGCTATACCATCTAGATTTGTGTAAGTACTGTAGAGGAAGAAGAAGTTTTCCTCTACCCTTCTAGGTTCTTGTGGCTGGTCTAAGAATTAAATTGACATGAGCCAGATTAACAGGAGAAAAACAATAAAAGTTTAATAACATGTATACATGGGAGACACCCAGGAAAACTAAGTGACTCGCCAAAATGGCCAAAGCCCTCACCTTGAATACCACCCTCAGCTAAAGACAAAAGAAGATGTTGGGGGTAGAGACAGTCAGGGACTTCAAAGGGAAGGAAGGCAATTCATAGGTATGGTAAAAGCAGCAAACGGTTGGAAGAAAAGTGTTTGGCCACACAGAAACAGAAGAACACAAAGGGGAACCCAACAAACATGCTTTTCTAGGTTCTTCCCTGTCCACCACCTTGTTGTTCATATTGTGCTAAGGTGATAGCTTGCTTCCTGAGATGGTTTTTTAATCTGAATTCTTTTACGCAGTTAAGGGGAGGTAACAAGAAAAACTTTCTGAGTCTTTTGTTTCTTAAAAATAATCAGCCTAAAATAATCTTAATGTTAAAAAGATACATTTTTGGGTGGCAATTTTTTTCCCTTCAGTACACTCTATGATGTTCACACAACAGCAAAATCATCTAGTGATGCATTTCTCAGATCATATACCCATCATTAAATGACATATGACTGTATTACTAAGCAAGTTAAAAAAACTATTTTTTTAATTTTACACATGGAGTGTGATTGATCACTGGCCTGTGTATACTTTTCAATAAGTGCAATAAAATGAAGAAATGAATTAATGCACAAAGAGATATGCCATTTGGTGTTTCACAACAATGGTAATGTCCATTTCCAACTCTTGTGATAAATATCTAAAAATGACAGATGTATATTAGGAATGTTTTCCTATCATTTGAATGGAGGAAGACCATCAGAGATAACATAGCATGCAGAAAGAATGCAAAATTAAATAGCTAAACCTTTCTAGTAGCACAAATAATTTACAGAACATCGAAGGATGGTGTTTTACTTTCACTTCAATACCAGTTAAATAATGAAAATTTAAAAATTAAATGGAAAGAACAATGTGTTGAAACTTTAATGGAATTTTAAAGTGACATATTTGCAGATCTATCAAACAAAATAACAAGCTGTTCTTTAGTACAAGTACAAACAAACATGAATTAATTTCCAATACTATGATCTAAGCAGTTGCAGAATTTAATAAACTGATTTACATCCTCTTTTCTTATCCAGTCACTCATAGTCTTTGCCATATTTGAACCTGGTACTCGAATGAGTCTTATACAAGGCGTTGAACTATTTGGTATGGGGCAAGGAGTTTTAATAAGCCGTATCTACTTGTTATATCATAAAATGTTATAAACCATTACCCAAAGTCTACTATTCTATCTAACAGGTATATGTATTAGTAATACATACGATGATGGTCAGATGGTCTCTCTATATCTTGATTTTTCAATACTATTCTATGATGTTTCCTTCTGATCTCTTCAAATTGCCTCTTGCCCAGACGACTATAATCTGTCTGAACCTGTGAAAATATTACCCTTTGATAGCAGAGAGTACGTGAGTTATATCCACAGGTGGTCCTTCACGTTTTCATTTACACAGAACTTCAATTTACCTATCTTTTATTGGTCTTTCTTAGAAGCCTGCTTTTACTGTGATTTGGAGAAGTGGAGCTTGACATCCAAAATATTTAAACAACCATATCTAACATAGAGTCTGATTTATGGCTGCACAAATCAACATGGCAGATAACCAAGAACAGCTTGTTCACAAATATAAACTACTTTACTTTAAATAATCCTGCTAAAGGAAACATACTCAACATTCAGAACCAGATGCATCTTTAAGAGTTTTCTTTATTTCAAAAACAGGGACTGTAGAGCCTAAGGAATAATTATCATAGGTGGCCTTGGAGCATGCCTAAATAATTTAGTATTTCAAAAAAGCCAATAATGTCCTCTTATAATATGTGAGAATTATAACCGGATGGACTAAGATGACAAAACCTATACTCTTAGATTTCTAAGTTCTAACCACCTTCATGTACTCTTCCCATCCTTTATCTTCCTTAGTATGCTCTGTATGAAATTTAAAGAAGATTTAGAGTGTGATAGGAGATATAAATGTGCACAATGGAGGTAACTAGCCCCTTGCTAAAGTACATGTCTATCTTGACTTTTAGGTGTCTTCATATTTTGCAAAATGTGATTGAAATTATTTAACTGCTATCTAAAGATGAAGACATTATATTGTAAAATGTTATATCTATTATAATGGATCTGTTCAATCAATTTATTTTAAAATTGGGTAGATCAGGCCTACCCAATTTAAGGGAACTAATAACAGTTGACTATGATATTTGTAGATATAAAAATCATATATATGGCTATTTTGTAAATATAAAATGGCATATCCCTAGCAGACTCTGATATATATTCTTCCAATTCATCATTAAATCATACACAGATAAAAAATGACGAAAATTTAAAATAGCATTGAAAACTAAGACAGAGAGAGAATCTTTTTACAGATATGGGATACCCTCCAAACCATTAGACAAATAGAGCCTGACTGAGACAGTCCTTCACGGAATAAATATGCGTAGTGTCATGAAATAGTGGTCCCTGAAAACAGTTTGGCAAACATTTAATCCCTCTCTTACTCTCCACCATTGTTTCAAAGACCAGGAACTGCATCACAAAGAAAACTGGCCAGTCACCTTTCATTTATGGTTCTCAAACATGTTATGCAAGATCACAAAATTAATACAAAATTTTATAGCACTCAGGTAAAAAGCATTTTTCTGATTCGAGGAATATATATTTCCAGTTGGTACTATTAGTAATAGGGACTATTTCCAAGGGACATAAAAATTCCTGAAACTTATGCGTGAAATAATAGAGAGTAACGATGTATGTACACAAACCTATTCATACTAAAAATAGAACAAATCAAGATGTAAGGATCCATTATGAAATTAAGGATTGAGGTGCAGACACCTTTATGAAATTAATACACAGCTCTCAGTTTTGAGAGATCAATTAGCAAAAGGCAAGCAAGACATTATACAACTTAAGTAATATCATTATGAGGAGGATTAATATATCGAAAGCAATACCATGGAAAGAAATAATACACTTTTATATCTAAGGCCCATAACACTTAAAAGTTTTGTGCATTGGTCAACAAAAAAATCTCAATTTGTCTCACAAAGTATAATTAAATTAATGTAAATAAATTAGAAATTAACCAGAATTGTTTTTCAAAAGTCTTATTAATCAACAATGCAAAAAAAAAAAAACAAAAACACTCAAAACATAGCATTCTCTCTAATAAATCTAAAGCTAAAATAGAAAACAAAACCTACTTGGAAATTATCAACAATCAGAACTGTACCCATCAGAATTCACGGAATATAGCCCAAACTATACTCTGAAGAAATGCCATGGACTTAACTTCTTTCATCATGAAATAAAAAAGAAAATTTAAAAAACTTTAAATTTTAAAAACTTCACACTTAGTCATATAAATGATAGAATATATATTTAAGAGAAATATAAATTAATAAAGATGAAACAGAAAAAATAAATGAAGCAGTAATAAGAAATCATGAGACAAAGCGGTATATTCAATAGATTCATCTTAAAGCCATTTTTTTAAACAATGATAAATATATGCAAACTTCTTGAAAAAAAATCATGAAAAAAGAAGGGATAGGTACACTAGACATCAGTATTTAAGAAAAATGTTAAGACCACAAAAAAGTAAATGATTTATAAAATTGTAAATAGAAAGATTGTTTTTTTTCTTTATTATTTAAATTTTCTATTTATATCACTCTGCAAATAAAGTTGAGAATTTCTTAAAAATTAATTTCTAAAATGTAGACATTTTCAAAACTGTTTCATGAAGAGGACTATGTAAATAAATCCTTGACCATAGAAGTTATATAAAAATGAGTTAAGAAATATATATTCCCCAAAAGACATAGGACCCCAAGAATTTTAGAGATGGCACAAATGAAGTAAATATCCCTTTTTATGTACTTTAAATTATTGCAGAATGCAGAAATTATGGAAAGCTTCACAATTTATTTAACAAAACTAGTTTAATTTTGGTAGTAAAAATAAAGAAAAAAGTACTAATTAACATTCTTTACAGATAATAGATATAAAATACTTAATATTTTATAGCCAATTTACTTCAGCTATATATTACCATGATATTCCATAATAACATAATTTCTAGTGGTAAGGTGACGATGGTTGAAAATTATAAAACCTCATAAAATGAGTCTACTTTAGTAACGAGTTAATAGAAATCATCTCTATAGATATGGCATACCTATATGATAAACTTCAGTACGCAAATCTTATAAACTCATCATAAACTGAAAGAAGTAGAGTATTTCCTTAACATGTTAAAGAATTTACAACTAAAAGCAACTGCTGCTCTTGTCAATTAATGATGGACTACTGAAGACCTGCCAAGCTTTTACCTCTGAGTGTAGAGCATCTAAAAGAGGAAAAATAAACTAAATGTAGAATACTTAGAGACAGAAGCTCCTTTAAAAGCCTCTTTTGTTTGTCTTTTGTTTTCTGTTTTTTACCCCTAGGCAATCCACTCCCCAGGTCTCTGTTACCAAATCATCCTTGATCTTGCTCATGGCTGTCAGCAGTTCTTCTCTACAGTGGTGGGTGATGAGTGATGACTTGTGCTAGTGCTCCCTAGATCCACAGTTCCCCAACATTTAGATGCTTCTAGTCATTCTCTATGTCCAGACCTGTGGACCACAAGGATGGCCCTCAGGAAAGAGATCAGCAGAGGATTAAAAGTGAGGCTCTCTTTTCCATTACTGTTTCTACTACTCTAAGAAAATGTCACAGAAAAAATCCCCAAATCTGTGCACTGCCTTCCCTCCTTTCTTTATATTTTGGGTGGTCCAGGCCACAGATTCTCCTTCAAGACTGTGGTTGCATTTCTTAACAGCTTTACAGAAGTATGATTGACATACAATGTGCTGCACATATTTAGAATACACAATTCGATAAGTTTTGCCACGTGTATACACTGGTGAAACCGTCAACACAATCAAGATTGTGACATGTTCACCACGCTCAGAAGTTCCCTTGTGCTCCCTTTTAGTCTTCCCACCAACAACCCCTTTCATCTCCAGGAAAGCACTGATCTTTTCTCTGTCACTATAGATTAGTTTGTATTTTCTAGAGTTTTATACAAATGGAATGATTTGGAATGTGATCTTGTTTGGTTTCTTCCACTCAGCATAAATATTATGAGATTCATCTATGTTGTCGTATCAATAGTATGTTCCTTTTTATTTCTGAGTAGTGTTCCATTGTCTGGATAACCCACAATTTGTTTATCCATTAATCTGTTGATGGACATTTGGGTTGTTTCCAGTTGTTGACATTACAAATAAAACTGCTATGTTCATTCATGTACAAGTCTCTGTATGAGTACATGCCTTCATATCTCCTGGTTAAATAACTAGAAGTAGAATGGCTGAGTCACATGGCTGGGTTCATGTTTAACTTTTTAAGAAATTGCCAAATGGTTTTCCAAAATGGTTTTACCATTTTACATTCTCACCAGAATTGTATGAAAGTTCTAGTTCTTCCACATCTTCGCCAACACTTGGTATGATCCATCATTTCCATTTTAGCTATTTCTCTCTATCTCTGGTTTATATTTTCATTCCCTTAACAGTGCCTTTCCAAAGGAGAAGTTTTAATTTTGATTGTCTATTTATCACTTTGTTCTTTTATGAATTATGCTTTTCAAAACCATAAAGATTTTCTCCTATATTTTATTCTAGAAGTTTTATAATCGTAGGTTTCATACTTAGGTCTATGATTCATACAATTAAAATGGTATGAGGTATGAAATGTTTTATTTATTTATTTTTTTCTAATGGATATCAAGAATCATTTGTTGAAAAGACTACACTTTCTCTCCTGAACTGTCTTTGCACCTTTGTCAAAGATCAGTTGTCCATATATGTCTGGATTTATTTCTGGACTCTATATTCTTTTTCATTGATCTAGTTATCTTCATGTCAGTTCCACACTGTATTGAATACTAAAGCTTTATAAGTCTTAAAATGAGGTAATTTGTTCTCCAACTTGTTCTTCCTTTACAAATTTGTTTTGGTTATTCTAGGTCTTTTGCATTTCAGTATGAATTTTAGTATTTCAATGTCAATGTGTCATTTTTCACACACACAAAAAAACCCTGCTCAGATTTTGGTTGGGATCACATTAACTCTATAGGGAGAACTGAAATTGTAACAATACCGAGTCTTCCAATCTACGAGCAAGTTGTGTCTCACCTGTTATTTGTGTCTTTTTTAATTTCCCTCAGCAATATTTTGTGGCTTTCAGAGTATAGGTCTTGGGCATTTTTGTCAGACTTATTCCTAAGCAATTCACGTTTTTTGATGTTATAAATGACATTGTTTTTCATTTAAATATTTGTTTGTTAATATAGAAATACAATTGATTTCTTGTATAATAATATTGTACTCAGTAACCTTGCTAAACTTACTTCTGGGAGTTTTTTTTTCTTTTTTTTCTTAGATGCCATTAGATTTTCTACCTAGATAGTCATATCATCTGTAAATACAAGTAGTTTCATATCCTTCTCTCCAACCCGGATGCCTTTTATTTCTTATTCTTATCATACTGCACTGGCTGGAACTTCACATTATGTTGAATAGATGGTGAGAAGAGACACTTTTTTCTCGTTCCTGATCTTAGGATGAAAGCACTCATTTGTCACTATTATGTATGATGTTAATAATTGATTTTTCATAGATGTCCTTTATCACATTGAGGAAATTCCCTTCTATTCCTGGTTTGCTGAGTTTTTACTAGAAATGTATGTTGGATTTGGTCAAATGCTTTATCTTCATGTACTGAGACAATAATATGATAATTATATCATATAGTGAATTACATCAATTGATATTCAGATGCTATACCAACAATGCATTTCTTTTTTTTTTTTGTGAGGAAGATCAGCTCTGAACTAATATGCATGCTAATCCTCCTCTTTTTGCTGAGGAAGACCGGCTCTGAGCTAACATGTATTGCCAATCCTCCTCCTTTTTTTCCCCCCAAAGCCCCACTAGATAGTTGTATGTCATAGTTGCACATCCTTCTAGTTGCTATATGTGGGACGCGGCCTCAGCATGGCCGGAGAAGCGGTGCTTCGGTGCGTGCCTAGGATCCAAACCCGGGCTGCCAGTAGTGGAGCACGCACACTTAACCACTAAGCCACGGGGCCGGCCCCAACCATGCATTTCTGAAATAAACCCCACTTGCTCATGATTATTCTTTGGGGGGTATGATTTGCTAAAATGTTCATAGAATTTTTATACATATGTTGATTAGGTACATTTGCCAGTAGTTTTCTTTCCTGTAATTTTTTTTGCCTATTTCTGTTATCAGTGTAGTGATGACTGTACCAAATGAAATGGAAAGTGTTTCCTCCTATTTTCTGTTCAGTCCTCTTCAATTTGTGTAGAATTTGTATGATCTCTTCCTTCAGTGTATGGTAGAATTTACCAGTGATGCCACTTATACCTGGAGTTTCATTTGTGAGATTTTTAAGTACATATTTAATTTCTTTGATAGACATAGGGATGTTTAGGTTATCTATTTCTTCTTGAGTAAACTTTGGTAGCTGTATCTATCAAGGAATTTTTAAATTACATTTAAGTTGTAATATTAATTTACAAAAAGATGTTTATAATATTCTCTTAATATGCATTTAATATATTTAGATCTAGAGTGATCTTACCCCTCTCATTCCTGATATTGGTATTTGTGTATTTGCTCCTTTTTTTGCAGAACACTCTGACTAAAGTTTAATCACTTGTATTGCTTTTCTCAAAGAATAAGCTTTTAGTTTCATTAATTTTATTATTTTTCTGCTTTTTATTTGATTGATTTCAACTTCTATCTTTGTTAACTATGTTCTTCTGCTCATTTCGGGTTTGATTTGCTAATTTTTTTTCTAGTTTATTATGGTAGAAGCTGAAGTCATTGATCTGAGATCTTTCTTCTTTTCTAATATAGGCATTTAGTGCTAGAAATTTCCCTGTAAATATTGGCTGCAGTTTTGAAATTGTTTCAGAGCCTATACTCAGGATCATCTTCCACACCTCCATCATGTCACACTTTTCTATAGCTTCAAGGAGTCAGGATGACAAATATTTTAAGTTCGGGTCTACATCCATATTCACACACACACATACTATATAGATACATGGATTTATATACGTATATAGAAAAAGAATAATTATACTCTTATTTATCTTATATAATGTCATATTCCAAAATAACACCACATATTCTGTTCTATGCTTAAGTTGCTGGTACAGTAATAGACATCACCAAAAATTAGTGATATCTGGATAAAGAGGTAGTATATTACAAGCATAATAATAATATACAATAGTAGCTACCAGTTCTTAAGAGTAGTGTGTGCCAGAGACTATGTTATGTCCTTTACTACATGATGGCTTCATATTACCCTATATGGTACAAGTAGTATCATTTTATAGATAAGAAAACAAGTGGACCCAGGCTATATAGTCTGCCCATGATTCCAGAGTTAACAATGGCAGGGCTAGTGTTTGAGCCTAGGTCTTTTTGACTCCAAAGTATTTCTACAGAAAGAAGAAAAAATATCATTTTCTTTTTAATTTCAGCCTCTCCATTGTACCAGTTATCTATGGCATTTGTTCAGATTTCATTACTTGTGAGCCTCAAACTCAACTGGAAGAAATCTTTCATCAAGAGTTTAACCACATCTCTCCCATATAATAGGAGAAAATTCTACCATCCGTGAAAATTGCTTCCTCCAATAGAGCAAGTCATCTGAAAAACTATCTTCTTAGAGATTGTAGAAAATTACAGAAATGTCTCTGCCAGTCCCCAAGTTTTCTCTGAGGCTAGTTTCCTCCTGTACATTTCTATTTAGTGTGTTCAAAACCATTTATTTGCTTTACAGTTTCCCCTTGATTCTTGCCTTGCAGGTCGTTCAATGTTGAACTGAGTGTAGAAACTCTCTTATTAGGGTTTCTCCTCTTTTCCATACACACACTAGGCAAACAAACAAAGTCATAGTTTTAAATTCACTGATGCCCAACTAAGCATTAAATATTCTTAGGCCTGCTGGGTGCTATTTGTGTTTCCCAAACCCAATTATTCAAGAACCTTGTGAAAAGATGTATTTTCTCTACCATGTGTTTATTTCTCCCAATATTGCATCTCCTCCTCCCGCAAAATTCTCTAGGCCAACAGTACTACTATGGTGGCAGCAAAACCATTTATTTCTTCTTCTCATTCTTTCCTGGAACAGGGTTATTACTGTTTTATCTGTAGAAACCCGTCAGTCCTTTAACCTTGGCTAAGAGTGATGATAAAGCAAAGCATATCATTCATGTCATCAACAAAATCCTGATACCACTTTGTCAAAATCTTACACACAACATTTCTTTCCATTTTGAAGTGAGCCTCAGTTTACTTTAGAGACATCTGCCAATCTCTTCATAGATTACCCCTTGCCCCTTACATATCACATCACACTCTTGAAATATAAGGATCACCAATGAATCTTCCCAGACTACAGAAATGTATCCTTATCTCTTCAAGACCAGACTCTATGTGCTATATCAATGGTTCTCAACCATGGTTGATTTTGCTTCTGCTCCCCCAGGGTTCATTTGGCAATATCTGGAGACATTGCCGGTTGTCACAACTGGAGGGTGGGGGTTGCTGCTGGTACCTAATGGATACAGGCCAGGCATGTCACCTACAGTGCTCAAGTCATACCCCCATCTCCCTCACTACCAATTATCTGGCCTCCAAGTCAATAGTGCTGAGGTTGAGAAATGGTGTACCAGATCATTTCCTACTTTAGGAGTTTAATTTTTTGTATGGAAATGTGTCCAAGAGAAGCAGAGCCACCTCACATTTATAAATCCCTGAGGGAACTTTTCCTGGTTCTAGTTCTCTACACACTTACCTGAGCCTGCCCAGCTATGCCAGATGTTAATTGTGTCTCTGGGATGCAAGGAGATAAAGTCAGGATGGGAATAAAGAATTCAAAAAAAGCTTCACAGCTGCCTCTTTCTGCCATGGTTTTAATTCTTAATCGTAGCTTTGGTAAACTAGAGTGGACAACCAGTAAATCACACAGACAGCTTTCAAAGCTTTAAAGCCCACAGTCAGTCACTCTAACTAGATAACCAAGAGAGGACTTTGGACCAAATCTATTTTATCTGTCCAGAAGTGTTAAAATCTTTTTTTCGTGTGTGTGAGGAGGAGGATCAGTCCTGAGCTAACATCTGATGTCAATCCTCCTCTTTTTCGCTGAGGAAGATTGGCCCTGGGCTAACATCCGTGCCCATCTTTCTCCACGTTATATGGGATGCCGCCACAGCATGGCCTGACAAGTGGTGCATCGGTGCCCGCCCAGGATCCGAACCTGCGAACCCGGAGCCACCGAAGAAGAACACGCACACTTAACTGCTATGCCACCAGGCACGCCCCCAGAAGTGTTAAAATCTTGATTGCTTCCATAGGTACTATGCAAACTGCAGGTTTCCTCTAATTGCTAATCTTCATTTATTCATTTATACATGATGCTTCATATACCATCTTTGTTACTTACCTCTCTTGACCTTGAAGGCATGAGTTAGCCTAGGCTTCATGAAATGCAACCCAGGGGCAAATTTAAGCAGAGCACCTTCCTAACATTTTGCCCCAAACATGCATGTTTATTTTGGCTTTCTTGGTCTCTCCATTCAAAAGATTATAACAGCTAGAAGAAGCCTAATAAAAGATACTAAAGAAGAAAGTGATATTTCTTCCTATACTTTAGAGCAATGTATCTATGTCTACTTTCCCAGAGTAGGAATACTGTCATTTGAGGATTGCTGCCAGACCACTTTATTGCATCCTCTTCCTGCAGAAGAGTCTTATTATTAGCTGTAAACGCTTCTCCATCACTTTGAACAATCCATGTTTTGGGCCCCCGCCATCCAGAATAATGCTTTTCCTCCCCAGAACTGCTGTGGAGATAGGAAAGGGGGAAGTTGTTGAGCACCCTCATTGCTTCCTAGTTGGTCAACATCATTTCAGAAGATTGACCAATAATATAAAACAAAGAACGTGAATTTTAACAATTGGGAGGGTCACAATAGAATGGACAAATAAAGAATGTCCTATTTATTAAAACAAAGAAAACATACTGAAACACAATTGGAATTAACATTCGAAATATTATTGCTTCTGGTTGTAATAGACACATTAAAAAAATTATAACACACAAATCTGCATTAGCTGATGATAGCAAAAAACAGGTAGAAAAAATTGAAAAAGAAAAATTCATTATATTCATATTAGGGGCAAAAATCATAAACTAATTGCAACATATATGTAAATAACTTTTCTCCTATATGTAGAATATTTTAGTGTTTCAGTGTATACTTAACTTACAAATAGAAATTAACATAAGTAGAGTTTTATCATATCCCAAGATGAAAGATTTAGAATTTAAAAGATATTAATCACTCCAGATAATTCTTTAAAAATAACACAATTCCGATAAATGTATCAAAGAAATTTTATTACATACATAGTTATGTATGTATACATTACATGACGTAGTTATTCTAAAGGTCTTCTCCATATCTCAAACATCTCACTTGTCTACCACTAGAGAACCATTTTAATAAATTAAAAACAAAGCGGTAGATCTTTATTTACTGTCATGGGGAAATGTCCAAGATATATTACATGAAACAAATAAATCCAAAAGCATACAAACAGAATTTAGATCAGTACATCTAGTATAATATTATTTGAGAAGAAAAACGTATTCTTTTATATATGCATAGAAAATATCCAGAAGAATACAGAGCAAGATGTTAACAATGATTTATTTCTAGAATATGGTTCTGGAGAGGATAAAAGAAAATAAAAAACAAGATGATGGGAAAGGACCATATATATATATAAACACACATATATATATAGTGACTTTTATAATTAAATATAGAAACAGGATGAAAATGACAGTCAAAAATATTTTTAAAATATGAATAATGAAATGTAACTTAAGCTATTATATTAATTAAGTACTATGGTAAAAGCAGTAGGAAAATAAAAAGTTTAACAGAAGAACATGTGTATTCATATATATATATGTATATATATTGAAACATATATGTGAATACATAATCTGTACACATAAAACATAAATATATATACATAAAACCTTAATATATGTATCCATAAGTATTTAATGTTTGATAAGTTATTAAATATAACATTTCATAGCTGTAAGTAAATGACAAATGAGTTTGAGGAAATAAGTAAAATTTTTGACATTAAAAGTTAGTTGAATAAATGATATGCATGCAAAAAACAAAACCATGAAACTATTAGAGGAAAATAAAAATGAATATTTATTTGATATTTTCTGGAGATAACCTTTGTACCATACAATAAAGGAAGAAACAATAAAATATAGAATAATTTAAATATGTGAAATTAATTTTCTAATTATACAACCAAAATCTCATTTAAAATAATTAGAAAATGAATGACAAGCTCTAAGAAAAACATCTTTGATCTTTATAGAAGCTAAAGAATTAACAAACACATTTAAAATTTATTGTAAATCAATAAAAATTATGAATTCTCAAAGACAATGAATTAAAAATACAGAAAGTAAAATATACAAAAGTCAAACAAATGTAAGAAATTATATATATCATTAGTAATCAAAGTGATGAATATTAAAAAAAGCCCACAAAATACCTTTTGATCTAAATTGGAATAGATCACTGCCAAAATTTTTTTGAATGTTTAAGTGGAGAAGATGGATTGAGACATCAATATAAATTTTTAATCATTAAGTATATTTGGAAAGACATAAGTGCAAAGGTGGTAATCTTAACTTTGTATATTCCAAAAATGTTGAAGAAACCACCAAAATTAAACTGGAACCCACGTACAGTAAATTAATATATAATATTATCCACTAACTAAAATTATGTTCCAGATGAATGCTTACTGATGTATAAAGATGCTCACAATATATTAAGTAAATGGCAGATTATAAACAATTTGCTTCTATTAATTTTGTGTAACAAAAATGCACAAATATGCTAGGTAAATGGTAATAAAAGTTCAAGGTATTTTCTTGTTTTTGCCCTTATGTATTTTGTCATCTTGAACATAAAAGTGTATAATAAAATAGCATATTAATGAAAAAAATCTGTGAGAAAAATGTATACTAAAAATGGGCCACACCAGTGTCTATACACTAAAATTAATCTGTAGTTTTGAACTTTAAATAATGAAATAAACTTACTAATTTTTCAAGACAAAATTTATAAAGAAAATTTTCAAGGAAGAGAGTCTATTTTTAAAATGCAGCAAATACAGAGAAGTAAAATTTGGGAATGCAATCATTTATTCTTTCACTAAATATTTATTAATTTCCTACTCCATACAAGACATGGAGTGAGGCATTGGAGATATAAAGTCAAATAAAGACAGTCATATATTATCTTCTCATGGCTAGATTATATTCAAAATGAATTGCAGATATTAATCAAATCACTATAAAAAGAAGTGGTGGTGAGTAAGAATAAAAGAGTATGGTTTGACAATACAAGAATTTCAGCAATGGCTTCCTGAGGAGGTGATGAATGGGAATTAACTAAGTGGAGTGAGTAGCATTCTAGGGCTGGGCTTATACGTGATGTTGTCAAAGGAGAGAACGTGACAAATAAGAGGGAAAGAAAAGGAGGCCAGTGTGGGGTGTGGCAGAGTGTGGAGGCTTCCTTAGATGGTGATTTGAGAGCAGGGGGAGTGTGAGGTGAGAAGAATCTGTGAAGGCAGAGCCAAGTTATTCAGGGTTTTTAAGGGCTTTAGTTTTCATCCTAAGAACAGGACTCCACTAAATTGCTTTAAATAAAGGAGGAGGTTGACATGATCAGCTTTTGTATTGAAAGATGCACCATGAGTGCAGCATAGAGGATAAATACAATGGAGCAAGAGTTGAGTTAGGGAGACTAAACAGGACAAAAGGAGGCACTAGTGAAGACAGAAATGGGTGGATTTGACAGCCACTTCAGAGGTAAAATCAATAGGACTTCAAGATGGATTGCTTATGGCATGTGAGGATGAGGATGGGGTCAACGATGATTCCCATGAATCTGACTTGCAGAAATGGATAGCTTCATTCACAAGACAAGAACCACCGAAAGAAAATCAGCCTTAGAAAGAAAGAACATGGTTTGGTTTGGTAGTGGATTTAAGGTATCTCTTAAATATCTGAATTCAGATGTCAAATAGGAAATTGGTATACATATGTGGAACTCAGAGAAGAGGTGGAAGAATAGAGAAATAACTCTCTATTGTTAGTAAAAATAATGGTAAAGTATGTTGTATACGTAAATGCGATCATCCAAAGAGAGAGAAAAAGTGAATGAAGTGGTATAAGAGGAGGTGCAAGGATGGAGCCATAAGCAAAATATGATTTTCAGGTAGAGGAATTTGAGCCTACAAAGGATATGGAAAAGGAACATGCTGAAATGGAGAAGGAATGATCCATGTAAACTGTATATAGAATTCCAGGGAGAAGAACATTTGAAGAAATAAGAAAAGACCAAGTGTTGAATGTTACTGAGATATCAAAGTAAAGCAAAGTATGAAAACAAAGTCATCTAATTTCATAACAATGAAGTCAGTGGCAAACTTAGCAAGAGCTGTTTTGATGGTTTGATAGGCTCTGATGACAGTTTGTAATGGGTTGAAGAATTGAGTGATTGATGAGAGAATGTAGATTAGGGTAGTCTTTTGGAAAGATTTTCCATGAAGGGGAAGGATAAGACAGGGCAGTAGTACAAGATGATATTGGGTTAAGAGAAAATTCTGTTGTTCATTTTTGGTGGGTAACACTCTAGCATGTTTAAAAGCCTATGAAAATGATCTAGATTAGAAATAAGCAAACCACAAGACATGTGCCAAATCCAGACTGGGACCGGTTCTTGTAAATAACGTTTTATTGGGACACAGATGTGCCCATCTTTTACATGTTTTCTATAGTTGCTTTCATGCTACAATGGCAGAGTAAAGTAGTTGTGACAGAGACCATATGGCCCACAAAATTTAAAATATTTACAATCTAGTCCTTTACAGAAATATTTTGCTGACCCCTGATCTAGATCAAAGAAACAATTTGGCTATATAAGAAAGTGAAAAGGTAAGATAAGAACAATGAGGTAAAATTACTTAGCATGTCTGAGAACACTGGTGGAGGGTTCATTCAGACATAGGTGACATTATATCTTGGGAAGTAGAACATTGATATAATTCCCTATAATTAGAAGGTAATTCTCCTCAAGTTGTTTTTAAAAAATTTATAAATCTGAAAATCTTTAGCAATTATGAAAAAGAATAAATTAACAAAACTAAAACACAAAAAAATAAGACTAGATGAATTTTACATCTTTAAGAAATTTATATTCTTAAGGAAAAGTACATCTAATGATCTAACAATTTTATTCTAAATTATAAGATTATGGATCAAAGAAACTCACCTGCCTCATTTATAGTTTCTAGGATAGTGGTCTATAGTGATTGAATGGCCAAATACATGACAAGAGAAGATGTTTAACAATAAGTAATTGTTACATAAAATAAATCATTATATATGCTAGATTTTCAATGAAATGTCTACTTTTCTAGGAAACTATAGTTCAACATTCTGATTAAAGGACAAAGAAAGGAAAACAAATTTAGATAAAATGTATAATGTTTCCTCAGGATTGTATCCAAAAAGTGTCACTACAAAGGCAGTTTTTGGTGGCTATTTTATTAATATCAAAGAAAAGAAAATGTCCATATTATTTTAACCATTTCAGAGCTAGAAAAAGATAAATTATTATATATAACTCAACTGACAAAGAAAGTGTAATACTGACCCCTCCCTTATTAGTTAAGAGAAATTTAAAAATTGCAAACAAAATAAGAGTAAACTCAAGAGCTGATCTAGGAAAGGATATTATGAAAGAAACAATCATGATTTATTCCAGAAATATAAATAATATGAAAAATAGGAAATAAAAATATATAATTAATAAAATCAATAACTAAAAGGTAGAGGAAAAAGATATTCCTCACCAAAGGAGAAAAACAAAATGCCAAAAAGTCATTTAGTAAATGTCCATCTTGATGTTTATTTTATAAATGAGACTATAAGTATGACAAACATGGTAAGTTTTTACCTAAAACAAAGTGTTTTATCTACTATCGTAAACACAAGCATTGAGCCCACTGTTAACACCTACTAATGTAGGTATACAATACATTTTTGTTGAATAAATAAGTGAACAAATAAATAGAATGATAAAATGGACAAAAACACAGGAGGCAGTCCCATTAAAATTAGGAACCAAAAAAAATGTTGCTCCAAATCACCATAATTATTTAATATTTTCTAGAAGATTTAGTCAGTACAATGGAGAAAAATAAGTAAATAATTAATATAACTATTAGAAAGTTAACACATTTTTGTTTTATAAAATTATTTTTGAACTAGAAATTTTTAAAAAAATAACTGAAATTAATAGTTTGGTCAAAATGTTGATAATAATTATATATACATATATATATACACATATGTTCTTATATATGTATCAAAATTTTAAAATAAAGCAAATCAACTCATCTTTATTAGGGACATAAGAAATGGTTATTACAAATGAAGCTCTATGCCATCTTTATGCCATCCACAACATGTCCTTTTGACAACTGTAAAGATTTCAGTTATTTCCAAATTGAGTCATAGATTCATATTATCCCAGTCAAAATACCAGATGTGTGTGTGTCAGTGTGTATGTGTGTGTGTGTATGTTCAGAAAAAAGAATAAGGGGGGGGGAAAGAGAAATGCAAAATTTTATTTCAAATCAAAATAGCAAACCATAACCCAGATGATTTTTAAAAATATATGTGGAATTTAGTAGTAGGAATAAAGACACATTTATAAAAATTAAAATATATTTTAAAAGTATAATAGGGGGAAAATATGGTTCTGATACAAGAAGAGAGAATAAATCCATGGGAAGAATATAAAAAGCACAAAAATAATGTGGATACAAGAAAAATTTTACATTAATATTAAGTAAAACACGCTGGAAAAATTATACTTCTTTAGTGAGAAAAACAAGTTAGTTTTATATTTCACATGATATACTCCAGGATATTTTAGATAGATTGAAAAATTAAATATAAAAATAAACCTACAGAAGAAATGATCAAAAGATAGTGAATGTTTACTTACACAGAACATGGGAAAGGCCTTTCTAAAAATAAAAGCAATGTAAGAGAACATAATGAAAACTATTATTATTGTCAACTTCATAGCCTGTTGATACATCATACTTCAAAATAAGAAATTCAATAACACAAAATACACACAAAAACTTCTACTGCACTAAAGCCAAAGATCTAAATAGTAACACTAGAAAAATAACGTGTCAACTTGTTAAAAAAAAAAGATAAATAATGTTGGTGTATATGTGGGGAAATGATAAATCTTGTACAATGCATGTGGTGATATAGATAGGTATATATTTTTGAGAGTAATTTAGCAATATGAGTTAAGAAGTTTAAAGTTTTCATTCTCTTGTCTATGTATTTTCTCCTCTAGGAATCTAGCTAAATGAAAAGTCATTGAAGAAATATTTATAACAGTGAAATGGAGCATCATAAATATCCAACAGAAAGGAAGGCTTAAGGAAAATATGACACACTTTAGGGATGTAATTTCAAAATATAATATTTTAAAAAGGTGTAATATTCCTCACAAAATATGAAATTTAAAGTAACAGTATATAAATCTATATAGTTTTCAATGCAAAATTAATTCTATAAACATCCACATACACATACCTGTGCATAGAAAAGAAGTAAATGTAGCAGAATTTTTTAAGTATTACCTCTGCATAGTGGGATTTTTGATAATTGCTCTGTTTATTTTTTTTAATAAGCTCATGTTTTCAACATTTTCTAAAGAAGCATTCATTTATAATTAGAAAATAATGAAAAATAAAATACATCAGGTTAATCCACAAAATTATACTTGTTCATATTTCAGAATAATATTTATCTCATTGTTTAGTATCAATAGAATAAGAATAGTCTGACAACATTGGTAAAATAGTGTATTTGCTTATGTAGTAAATCACCATGTTATGATAAATTTTCAGTAAAAAATGCAACGAGAAAGAGAATGTATACTATCATCTTTCTAGGCCAATGATCCTTGCCAATCTTCATGTTTCCATGGAGAATTGCATATACATTCTCAAGGAAGATGTTACGCCAAAATTAAAGGGGCAAAATGTTGGAATTATCTCTTATCCTCCAGCCATTTGAGAAAAGACAGACCAGGAGTGGCAAAGAACCAAAGAGTTTTTACAATTTGCAAAAGGTTAAAAGTTTATATTTACTAACAACATTCTCTTATCTTTCAAGTTTCAAGATTGGAATCTAAGCAGTGATTCTCAAAAATTTAAAATAAAAATATCTGGTTAGACTACTGTAGACTATATCTGAATTTCATCCAAGATCAAATTGATTGACTACCTAGCAACGGGGGAGGAGGAAGAGATGGAGAAAAGTAAGGCCAGGGCTAATGGTTATGTGGTCACTGTTCACTGCAGGTCAGAAATTACAGTGGGAATAGCTACCACTAAACTGGTATCCCTAAATACAATGGGAAAAATGAGATCCCTGGGTGGCACAGGGCTAGTGTCAGAACTTAACTGCCAAAGACAAGACAGGCATGGTTACCATAAGGGACAGCCGAGTTGAAGCAGTAATCAAAAGAGACTCAAAAGAGACTTATATGTTATTGTATGTAATAGATATGTATCTATTTGATCATGATGTCCCTAGAAAAAAAGTAGATGAGTGGTCCACTAAATTCTTACTTGATCCGTATAAATGGAAGATCACTAGGTCGAACAAACAGAAGTCTAACTTGAATCACCAAAATAGAGTCATGGCCCCACAATAAATTGCGAGACATGAGCAAGTTTAGAAATCCAGAACCCTTTGAATGAAAGGCAAGTCAGATCCCCTTGAGGAAAGACTGCTACACTATCAAAAATGTATACTAGTAATAATCTTTCCCCCAGCTTTCCAAAAGGGACTTAACAGTTATTTACCAAGGTAACTGTGAAAGTGAAGTAAGCAGACTTTGGGGGATTACTGGACATTGACTCTGAAGTGACACTAATTCCTGGAGATCTAAAACATCACTGTGGTCCCTAGTCAGAGTAGTGGCTCATAGAAGTCGGGTGATCAATGGAGTTTTAGCTCAGCTCCATCTCATAGTGGGTCCTGTGGGTCCCCGAACCCATCCTGTCGTTATTTCCCCGGTTCTAGAATACATAATTGGAAGAGACATATTCGCCAACTGGCAGGATCCTCACTTTGGAATAAGTCTGCCTTTCCAATCACAAAAACAAAAAAAAACAACTTATTGTCTTCTCTAGCAAAGATAACACTCTTCTCTTGCCTATAGTGTGTTAGTTTTTGTTAAGGGCCTGTATCAGTGGTGCCCTTTATTTCATAGCACACAATAGTATCACAGGAGGAATTCCATGGGGAAATTTAAAAAGAAAGGTACTTCCCTTTAAAATATATTACAGGAAAAGCGACAAAAATAGGAATTATATAATATATAGTTATGCAAAAATAAGAGCTCATCTTATATTCAACCAAAATAAATACTTATTATACACACCAAAGCATTGAATGTGAATATATATATATATACACATATATATATACGTATATACACACACACACACCCCCCTCTGGAGAAATATCAGGTCTTCTTGAAATCACATAACTTCTTATTCACAAGGAATACTCAATACAGTGTTTGAAAATTCCCACTTGTCATGTATAAACACTTTGGGAGAATGAAAACTGCCTCCGCTAGTTAAGAAAAGGAACCAAAGGGCAATATTTGATCAGATTGGAAATTTACAAGTTGTTTCTATAACCCATTTCTTCTTTAGAATTAATACCAATAAAAGAATTGTAAATGCTGCTTTCTTTGAAACGTGAACACAATGTTCAGCCAAGGGAATATTTTAAAAATCCTGAGGTATTTAAATATTAGTGTGTCTGGAACCCAAACTAAATTACAGCTCAGACAAGGGACTGAAAGGTCACGTTTATTATTCACTTTGGTAAAAATGTAACCACAACACTTGCTTCTACATCAGGGAGCATTATAACCATCATTGTAACTAATAATAACAATGAAAATAATACAGCTACCTTGTATTTTGCATTTTTTAGCAGACAGTAGGGCTTATGGCTAATAATCATTTATATTTACACTGAAGATTTTATGGAGGAGTTCAGAGTGGTTTTCGAATAGTAGCTCATTAATCATCTCAACAAGTTAGTTGGAAAGTTATTATCCCAGTTCAATAGATGGAAAATTATATCCCACAAAGGTCAGATATATATTTACTTGTCCAATATTACAGAAGGAAAGCGAGTCAGTTTTGATCTCTGAGACCTCTTTTTCAACCCTTGATCTAACAACTGGACCAATGCAATTTTGGTCCATGATGTGGTTTGACCATCAACCTGAAGTACTTCAAGGCTGACCTTCTGCTATTACTTTTACAGACGTATAAACACGGAAGAAAGTAACAATTTTGCATCTATGGAGACCAATACTAAAATGACTCAGACATAATTAATTTATATTTCTAATTTTTTTTCTTTTTTAAAGTCTTCCTAGAAACATTTAACAATATTTGGAGTCAATTTAAAACTGTAAATATCAAACACTTAACAGTGAAATGCATCATGATCAAATTTATGCTGAAACAAACAAGCAATATTTTCAGGGCTTCATTTGAACATAAATGTATTTAATAGGAGTCAGTTAAAGGACACAAAATCAACTTTTAATAAGTCCCAGCACTGAAAATAATTAGGTCTCCAGGAGAAAATGAAAGAACCAATGTTTCAGTAAATGTGACTTGAGGGAGGAGGAAGGAATTGAAAAAGCAAGCATAAAATTTATACCCAAAGACTGTTTCTTGTTTTTTTGTTTGCTTTAATAAAATCAATGTAATTTCAATGCTTTATCTGATGACATTTAATTTTTAAAGAAGGCAGCAAAACAATTGTTATCCTTTAAAATGAAAATATACAGTGAATATGAATTAAGTAGCATTGACTTTCCAAAATAAAACAATTTTAGGTATTTTCCCTCTTTGTCAACATTATTTGCTATTCCAAAATTAGTGTCTATATAGTTTTGCTCTAACCTTAAACATGAACCCAAAATGGAATCAATTCATAACTCTACATATTCCTATTTGGAAGTAAACTTTTGCTTTTTGAGATGCTAAAAAAGAGTGAGTTTTCTTAAACAAATCTATATTCATCTTAGCTTGTCTGATTCAAATATTCAAATACACCACTAAAAATTAAAGAACTTTTTAGTTCGTCAATTCAATGAGATTTGAAGATTCCCACCATTTAAATATTAGGTAAAAATGATCATTATAAATTTGTGTACAAAATTTTGTTTTGGTGTTATACTCTTTCTTTACAATTTTCTTTTAAAATCAAAATGATAAAAATGTTTACTGTACCTTACTTTCTTCTACTAGAAGAATTTATGTTTTAGAAAAGGAAAAAGATGACCCTTCTTGCTAGGTTTAATAATTACATCTTTACCCCTAAGTCTGATGTCTGAGAATTCAGTAAATATACACAAGACTGAAGTAAAGGAGAGAATAGAACCTTCCAAGAGATGGGGGTATGAATGCCCCAAAATTCAGAAAACCATCATGACAACTTGAGGCAATGAGAGAAGAAACATGAAATTATTTTGATGTTTTAAAAGAATTTTAACATCTCCCTCAAATATTTACTTTTGAGGCAATTCCTATGAACTGGACAAGTTAGTAAAGAAGAGGTTTACTCAAAAGTATAATATATATTACTCTACTATTGTGTAATACACATTTCAGTATTTTAGAAATATTTATGTGGGATATATGAGTGTTTAGTTGTATAAAGCTGTTTAAATGCAATTATATTTCAAAGTTACTTTGATATTTATGTTTAAGAATACCATTTATATAATATTAAAATATAAAGATATCTCATTTTCCATGTATAAACAACAATGCTAAATATCACAATCTTATTTAGCTATGCACTTATTATTTATCTGATATCCAGGTATCAGCTTTTGTTCAATGTTTTCCTTTTAGTCAGGCTTATTCATAATTTTTGGACAAGATTTTTTTCTGAATTTTTTGTATTCTCACCATTACTTTAACCTTTTATTAACGTGTATCAGTTTTGCTGTCATTTCATTCCCAAGCCTCATGTTTACAAGTATTATAATATATAAGATTTACTTAAAGTCAAACATCTTACTTTTAAAGGGGTAATTTTCCATTGCTACATTTGTTTAGACCTTAATTTCTCTTGACAGTGAAAGTATTATTTTTAATACTCTTTAGTAGGAGTATAAATCACAGCCTTTGTACATATCGAGCAGTTTCAAGCATATTAAAGCTGTTTATTAAAAAGACAGTGATTTTGATACCATAGGAAATCCCGTGCTGCTTCTCAACCTTCCTTAACTTACAGTTAAAGTTTTAATGGCTTATGGAGTGCATGGGAATAATACCCTCATAATTTCTCTTTCCTTTTAGAATACTGAGATTTTATTAAACTGACCCAATGAATGATGATTCTTCTGGGACTATTAAAAGCAATTTTAATTTTTAAAACATATTCAACATCACTTCATGCTTTTCACTGATCAGAAGACATACTATTTCAAAACTCCCAGTGTCTGGTGATATACAGGTTGTCACTGTTTCACTTTGATTTAGTGAATCATGAAACTCGAGAGACATGAGAATTCTGGTGAGTCACCAAGTCCCCAGTGCTAATATTACCGAGCAACTTCCAAAGCATAAAGCTATATATAAATGCAATTCCTGAGAACTAGGATTTTATTGAATATAGAAAAGTCTCAAGAAGAAAAATTCTGGAAAAATATGAAGATTACTGGAGTGTGTATACATTCCTAAGACTATAGTCAGACTTCTCAAGTTGAGATCTTAGAGAACAACCAATTATTAAAACCTTGTCTATGAGATGCTAATATGAGCTAATTCTTGAAAAAGGAAATGAACCTTTTATAAACATCAGTTTAAAATCTTTCCTAAATTAGCCACGTCAGGTCTTCTTGGTAGCTGCCACTCCTCACCGCTACCATTTGCAGATTCTAATGAAAATTCTATTCACAAACAGATTTTAATTGGATCAAATTCAGACAACAGATTTTTAAAAAGGCAGTCATATTTTAAATGCTTTTAAAATAACTAGTTACCTGGCAGATTTTAAAAGATATATAAATTTGTGTGTGTGTTTGCATGCGTGCATGTGTGTGTATGTATGTGTGTGTGTTTCCCCTCAAGCATAAAGAAATTGTATGGCTGTTCACCTGAGCACCCCAATTTTTATTAACTCAAGAAGTCCTTTCTTTTCTCATTTACAATGAACATAAATAGCTCAGTTTTTCCTCCATATCTCCTCTTGCTCTTGTAGTCCTGGGGGTGACCACAGAGATTTTCCGAAGTTTACTAATCTCAGGAATGCTTTGAGTTGTGATACATCGCACTAGTTGATTCAGTGAGGGGTCACAGATAAATGAAGTAACCAGCCCAAAGTTACACCAAAAATGGCAATAACAACTTTAAACTCTGTTTTTTTAAAAAAGAACACTAGACTATCTAGACATAAGATACTTATTATTTTAGAGATGATTAAACACTTATCTTAAGTATGTTCTTGACTAAGAAATTCTGGCAATTAAAATTCAAGATTTTTTCATTAATATTTCAAATCTTCAAAATGGACAAAAATATTAATGGAAAATATATTCTCTCTCCCTCTCTGAATATGAACACATACATATAATTACATACGTACAAACATACAGACAAATATACTTTATGTGAATTTATAAAGCATAGTTTCAATTATAACATTTTAACATACAGTAGCAGTCAGCCACCAAAATAAAGTTTATTTTCTATAACTTTATATTGGTAAGTGTAAATTAAACTCAATGATACCAGGCTGGCTTCACTTAGAGTCCTCTTGGAACATATTATGCTTTTTAGTTCTTGGAAATTCATTCCAAGAATGAATACATATAAACTTCAAATGACAATTCTAAATCAATAGTTTGGACCTGATCTAATATATTCAGTAAATATAAATATAAACTGTCAGAAATGGTCTATATTTTCACTGCACAGCAGTGAAAGAAATTATATAAGCTCAAACTGACAACCAATATATTTATATTTTACTTGATTTCAAAGAGTGTGACCAAAATATCAAATATTTGGAAAATATATACCTATAATATCGCCTATACTCTCATTTTCCTAATGGCAGCACTGTTAGCATTATGGGATCATTAAACTTTATATTTCAGTTACTTAACTTTTAAAACACTTTAGATGGAGAATCTCTTTGGAGACCACTTTTGTTCATTTCAAGGTTTTACCAATTTCATTTTTTTTTTAATTCAAAAGACAAACTAGAAATGTTCTCTCTTGTCCTGTATTCACAATGACTATTTTATAAAGGTCCTTTCTGTTTTCAGTTGATAAAATATCCTAGATACACCAGGTATCCACAATTTTTTTCTGTATAATCTGTAAGAAAAATTTTGGTATACAGAATGAAATAACTTCATAATTCCTATAACATTTTTAATGAGATAAAGCTATGCAAAATTTCACAAGCTATTTTCGAAAGTAAGTCTTTGCAATTTTCTCTTTTAATGACATCTTACTGAGTTTTAGGCAAAGCTGTATTCTTTTAGCTCTAGGTTTTCTTTTCTGAGCACATATTGAGGAAAGATAAATTAAATGACTTAGTTCAACCAAGCACACGGATCCACTCAAAGTATAATGATTGAGATGTATGTATCTATTAGAGTTGTGCCATATATCATATTAATTATTCATAACTATCTACTCTATTCCTCTTTTATAGATACAAGAAATTTTTACTGCCTAAGTTATTATAATATTCTCCTTCAATTTATTAGCATAGAATGTATACGTGGACTTTTCAAAATTAAAACTCGTAAAGAATAGAACCAAAGTTATTTTCTTTGAAAATTGCATGCTATATTTGTGTGGTGGCTCATAGATACCATACTAATAGAAATCTGGATATTTTTACATTCTTCTTGAAATAAATAGACAAAATGAATATTTTATCTATATTTAGATCATAGTAACTTCACAAAACATTAGTTGGATAAGATTAATTTTCAATTTAATGCAATTGATTTTCAAGGCACTATCTTAGAAAATTAGCATTTGGTGCTACGTTTTCTAGTTAAATATTTATGGCTTTATTGGGTACAGTTTGGCATTTTGAATTAAAAAAAATCTATCTCACAAAATTGTATTATAAATATATTAATGGTTCTCTATTTTTTTAAGCTACTGATAACATGAGGTTTGTGAAAACAACACCAGACTAAAACACAGCATACCTCTACTAACCTAAAAAATCATAAACCTGGGCATATCATTCCTCTTTTATGGCTTCATTTGGTAGAGATGTTTGCTCTAAGAGAGTATTTCTCAACAGCGGAAATTTTACTCTGGGGTGACAAACGAAGGAAAATTATGGTTTTCATAATAATTTCCAAGAATTTGCTTTTCCTCATTTTTTATATTCACCTATAACTGTAACACACCAAACATCCTGTCAAAAAGGAGCGGCGGCTGAAATTTGTATGTGTTTTTGTGTGTCTGTGTTTCAAAACAAGTTAACATTCATTTAAACATAGCTTTATTGGACCCCTCACACTCTCAAGTGGAATTAACAGTCTTAAATGTATAGCCCACCATTTTCGACTTTTTAGGGCACGGAGAGTTTGATCTACTTCTGTAGGGCTGCCATTTCGACTAAACAGCTTCATCATAATAATTCATTAAATTCTTCATTGTTTAAGCCTTCACACTACATTCACCCCCAACAATGCCACTGCAACTTCATGACCATAAACTCCACTGTACATAACATACATTGTATCAAAATGTGTTTTGAAATACTCATGTTTTTAAGGAACAAAACATGTATTTTGTTCCTATCATAGTAATGCCTAGAGTCTTTGAAGGAATAATCTCTGGAATGTAACATCTCTGGAAAACTTTTACAACCATTATTCTCAAGTCCTAGTTCTTTAAGAATCTTTCTTCTTTCTTGGTGATTCTTATAAGTAAAAATCATCATTCTACTACAAAAGTTAAAACAAAATGAATGAAATTGAACTGAATTTTCCTTTTCTTTTTATATTACTAGCTTTTAAGAGGATCAAAAAATATAAGGAGAATCTAGAATAAAACATGATAAATTTGTTTTACTAATATTCATGTATATTGTATAAATGTCGGCCTGCAATAAAAACATCAAGTCTTGTTAGACTTTTATATAAAATCTTTTATTCTCTTCAATTTTTAAAGGCAATTGCTTATACAGGTTTCTTTTAGGGATTTACTATCTGGGATTACTTCTCTTATTTTCAATTGTACACAAAAAAGAGAAAATGAACTCTGTAAAGAATAGCCCAATATTCCAAATTATACTGAGTTGGAGATTATCTCAAACTCAGTGCTTTGTCTGAAAACATTTTCATTAGCATCTACATTTAGAACTATGGAAAGATCTGAGTATATATTATCAAAGAGCAAATTATATTTTCCAACTGTTATAACTAGTATTAAACAAGGCAAAGTCTTTAAATACTCATTAAAACTCTCTTTTGAAAAAGTAATCATCTAAAATCGGTACTAAGACGACACAGTGCCAGAACTTAATCTCTCTTCTCTAGTTTATTCCAGCCACAAGGTCTTGGCAGTCACAGTCTTGGCACTTTTTGATCAACTTTACCAAAAAAAAAGAATAATTTGCATCCAATATTACTTATTACAAGTCGGAAATCTGTGACTATTTTTCTATTCATAAACATGATCCTATAAGTGATCTCTAAAATTAAATAATCAGAAACTGGGTCCAAATTTACTCTCATGAAAATGAAAATAGCACAACATGAAATGCCTTCATTTGAGGCTAATGTCACAGAAAGAGAGAATACCCAGAACTCAAATCTCTCTCTTTTTATTTATAAATATTTGCATCAGTAAGTTTAACAAGAACATATATTATTTCTTTTGGGGATGACAGCAACACTGACAAACAGTCCCTGTTATGCCTGTCATTATGTTATTGCTAAATCATCCACAACATCATGACCTGATTTTAGTTACCAGGGACAAAGCCAAAACATGGAATTTAAGTTTCCTTCTGATTACATACAAATAGCCAGCACTTAAGAAAACCTTTGAAAAATGATCTACGTCCAGTTAAAAAAAAGAAAAAAGGGAGGGAAGGAGAGAAGGAAAAAATGAAAGGAAGGAAGGAAGGAAAGAAGGAAGAAAAGAGGGAAGGAAGGAAAAAAAAGAAAGACACCTTTAAAAGCCTAATATCACTAATTACACAGTAGGCCTTTGACATTCTCTATGCTGGTATAATAACTAAATGCCAAGTAACAAGAAAACAGTTTTCCCTGTGAGATCCCTGTTGCATGCTTTGATTAAAACTAAAAATTTACAACAAAATCAACCCTTGGGTAAATTGCTCTTTGGTTTAAATCTTCGTTACCTCCTAGAATTTTGGTAAAATCACTTTGTTTTTAAATTAAGCTGGCCCCTCCTTCTTTACGCCATTACAAAAGTCAAACAACAAGAACCAGACATAAATTTCAGAATGAAAAGAGTTTTGTTTGTGTGTGTGTTTGTGAGTCCAACCCCTGCATACAAACTGTTAAAAAACAGATGTTTTAACATAGTGCTTTATTCCAACTTAATCTCATCCTTGAATGAACTTCCTTCACGTTTCAACCATTAAAAAAAAAGCAGTCAATTTCCTGGTGGTTGTAATTTAATTAAGTAACCTTTCACACTGAGCAAAACCCAAAAGCAAAAGGGTCATTAATCTTTCTAGGGATTAGAGACACCTCTAGAGCTTCAAACATTTACCTCTCCTTCCCCGCAGTAGAAATGCTTTTAGGAGGATCATGGTTCATACCTCACATTCCCTGGAGCCAGAGATGGTATATGTGCAGGGCCCAGATCCATTAACGGATATATCCATGGTCTCAGAGTTTGTAGGCTTATAGTCCACATAATACTCCTGTAAAGGGGAATTCATTTGCCTTTCAGACTCTCTGGCCTTTTTCCGCCGCCTCTTCATAAGAGAGTGTTGCTGAAGTTGTTTCATGCTGGCTGGGTAGCGTTTCCAAGACACATAGATGACCAAGAGGATCATGGCCACTGAGAGAAAGAGAGCCACGCTCCCTGCAATAATTTTGTGAAATGAAACATGCTCATATTCTTGCTCTGTGCCAGGAATCTGAAACCCTGGGGAAGGGCTTGGTGCTTCAAGGGTGGGCTGGAGGGGGTCTGGTTTGGCGATTGTAGGTTTAGGGATAATCAGAGGCTTCTGGGGAGTTTGGGGCACCAGGTGTGATCTTTCTGTGTTGACCACCTGGACTTCAGAGCAGATATTATATGTTTCCACTGCATCACTAACCTTTTCACCCTGGATATGCTTAGGTCCTGCACATATCATGGTGCTTTCCTTATTTCCTTTAAAATTCTTGAGCCAATAAAACAGAGGACAAATGCTCCGACTGCAGTCCCACATGTTTCCGGACAAGGTGATGGATATTAATGAGATCCACGCATTGACAGTTTCCTGTGAGATGTTGGTAAGCTTGTTGGAATCCAAATTCAATTTCTGCAAATTCGGCAGACATTTAAACGTGCCAGGCTCAATTCCTTGGATGTCATTCCCTGATAAATCCAAGTTGTGTAAGGAACTCCAAGTCCATGTCAAGCCTTGGCTGATGGAGCGAATCCTGTTCCACTGTAAGTAAATTGAGCGGAGGTTGAAGAGACGTGGAAAATGAGCAAAGTTGATCTTGGAAAACTGATTGTGCTCCAAGTGGAGCTCCTTTAACTTCAAGAGGCCAGCAAAAGCATTTCGGGACAAGCTTCGAAGACGATTGTAACCCAAATCCAGAAAGTCAAGATTTCGACAGTCTTGAAAAACTCTTATGGGCACAGTCTTCAGTGAGTTAGATCTCAAGTGCAAAATGATGAGTTTCCGAAGGCCTTTAAATTGTTCCGATTGCAACGTCTGAAGCTTATTGTAGGAGAGGTCCAGATTACGGAGATTGGGAACTGGGTGAAATGTTTTATTGTGCAGATAGGTAATTTTGTTGGAGCTTAAAATTAATTCTTTCAGTCTACGGATCCCTTGAAATGCATCTTCATCCACTGAGCTAATGTAATTATGGTCAAGATAAAGCCATATAAGCTGGTTAAGGCCGGCAAACTGATTGGATTTGAGTTTCTGAATGCTGTTGAACCTTAATGATAAGCCTTGTGACCCTCCAGAAATGTTCTGGGGGATATCTGCAAAAGCATGAGACTCACAGTACACAATTTTGCCATCACATCTGCAGTTCTTTGGGCAAGCTCTCTGAGCCCCTGCGAGCGTAACAAGCAGCAGTGTGGGAAGTAGCACCAGCACCACACGCATGCCTCTCAGCTGCGTAATTAAATGGAAACCTACAACATTAAACAGAAGACAAACGCACATTGTAAAGCTATTAATATACATCACCATCAGCTTACCAATATCAGGGGTATTTCATCTCGCGTAGCTATGGGACAGTTGATTTGAGAACAATGTACCTAACATTTAAAGCCTTATTTTCCTCAGTGTTGCATGTTTGCTATTCAGGTTTCATTCTTTCTTCCTTGATTTTCAAATCACCACAGTGCCTAGAAGTAAGAAAAGCCTCCCCGAATTTCAAGAGTTCATTTGTACACAAACACTGAAAAGCACAGAGCCTATCTTATCACTTAATGCCGACATTTTAATAACAATAATTATTTAGCTAGTCACTCTGTTGAGCACCAGTACCAAAAGGAAGAGTTCTAATTCTTCCAGTAACGGCAAAAATGTGACATAGTAAGCCCCATACTTGTACCTCCTTTTGAGTTTAGCAAACAGGCTGTGATTGGCAAAGGAGCTTCAGTAAGCTGTCAAGGTAACCTAAGTTTGCCCTGCCTGAAATTGTATCCTTATTGCACAATGAAATAACAATATATGAGCTCTGAAAAAATGGCATTGGGACTAGTATAGGCAGCCAATGAAGCATGGTATGAAGACTAATAACAGTGCGAGGTACTCTCCAGGTGTTAAAGAGCATACATGCTCTCAACATTCAGGAAAAGCTGCCTAGTGAGGCTCTCCTGCCCAGTGATACATACATCGGCTCATAGCCCTAACTACTGATAACACAGGATACTCCAAAGTTAAGACTGTTAAATTCTAATTAAACATTTGCATAAAAGGCAAAATAATCTTGTGTAGTATTAGTTTTGCTGTTATTTTTAACACAGCTGCTTTTGTAAATTTCAGGCATAAATAGGGAGAGAAACAGACCGGTTATCCCCCTCCCCCTCATCCCGACCTGCTCAAATTTCTCACTCACTTTTTTTTCTCCCCTACCTCCATTAACTTCAGAAGACCTGCAAAGTTGCAATCTATTGGCACTTATGCTGCATTTCCAAGTCATACCGTGTTTAGGGACTTCTTTCCTCTGTCAACAGTAGATTTATTATTTCTTAGCGGTGGGGAAAAAAAAATCCTACCGTGTACTGCAGTTTCTTTATTTCTCTTAAATATTCATGTTTTCAACCAAGAGGCAATCAGCCAAACCCCTAATCAAAAAACTCTCCTTCTTTGCCTCAACCAGTTAAGTATTTTTTTTTTTATTTGAAACCCGATCTTGCTCTCTGTCCTCTTGCCAGCTACAGACTCATTGAAATACATTCTAGCTCTCCCATACAGGAGAAAGACGGGGGGGAAAGCCAGTCACACTTGAAAAAATAAGACTGGCAAATGACTGCTGGAAATTTGGAAGCTATGTTCAGGATACAGCTTCAAAGATAAAACAAGCCCTTGTGCGACCTCTGATAAAGTAAGGACCCCACCCCGACACACACGCAGTAAAGTGTGAACAATCTTCCTGACAGCAACCAGAAATACAAGCATGGTTAATATTATCAAGAAATAGAAGCAAACACAACATTTATCTCAAGCTCAATTCCCAAGCTGTAGGTACGCATACGGTAGAGACAGTCTTCAAGATATTCCTCTAGAGTCTGTTTAAGTCCGCGTTATGCATTTACGGATTAAAAAAAAAAACTACAAAGAGGAAAATGATCTAAAAATATAATAGCAACTATAGTGAGTCAACTGGCAAACTCAGAGGTTGCTGCTTTTTGCCTGTTTCTCCGTCTTTTATCAGCTAATGCCATGACTGAGGATAGGAAGCCAAGAGGATCAGGTTTGCTAAGAAAGAAACAACTAAAGTTCACTTACCCATCCTTTGTCATCCAAAAACGTTTCCCCCCTTTCTCAGCTTTCTTCTTATTTGGTCTCTTGGGCTGAAACCGACACCACCTTCATGACACAGTGCGGCTGTCATTCACACCATTCTGATCTCGCATGTGAGCTAGAAGCTCCATACAAACTTCCCCGAAGAGGACAGGCAAAAAAATATATATACATATATGAAAAAAAATCAGCATGAGGTGGGATGGGGGTGCGGGGAGAAGGAAGCCTTGCGGGGGGAGGGGGAGGGCCTCTAGGCTCTGAGGACCATTGTGTAATTCACCAGAGACCCATCAGCAGTAATTGGCAATCTGTGCAAAAGAGCTACAGCCCATCTCGGAGGTAACCAACTTCTCTGTAAAAAGAGAGGAAAAAAAGAGAAAATCTTCAGAATACCTGGCATTCCTTATTGTGCTGGCTTTTGCCATTCCCAGATAAAGCAATTCATCCTCTGGATTTTCAGTTCTTGAAGCAAGTGGGCCTCCTGTGCTGTATGAGACCCCAGTTTAAAAGCTATGCAGGCTAGGTTTATCCATTTAGCTGGTCAGGTTTAAAGTGTTTTGTAGCTGTGCTGAGAGGCAGCTCTTGTCTAATTCAGAAGGCTTTCCAGAGACTGATGATGCTCAGAGCTTGTTGGTGCTAATGCTTGAGTTTGTGATACACTGAGTGCCCTCCGCTGGAGAAAACAGATTGCACATTAAAGACGGGAACAAGTGAGCCTGTCAGTGGTGTGCAGCCTTCCCTCTCTCAGAAAGGAGAATTAAAGGCACAGGATCACTTTTTTTCTCTCCAATTATACAAATTATGAAAGGTTTATGCCAAGGAGTTCCATTCAGTGATATCAAATATTAAGTAAGATACCGCTTCTCTAAATATTATGCAATTAGTAGTTTTTAAAAGTTGCCTCAACCTGAATTTTTTTTTCGCTGCACATACCGCAAGAGATTTCTTACGTTTTTTCAACAACAGACATAACTTGAGTTTTATTTTTGTTGCTGTTGGTTTGTTTTATTTATTTACATTTTTTAAGCAAATCACATAGAGGAACAATCTTACCCAAAGGAAAAACATAATTAGATCATTTTTAAAGATAGTCACATTTAAAATTTTTAAGTCTAATTTTTAAATTCCCAACCCCTGATAATAAAATATATTCTGCAATTATGTGCATTTTATTGAACAGTCTAGATAATTACTTTCTAAAAATGCACATTTTTAGACAAAGCAGTTTTTTAAATACTATATTACTAAATGTGAAGGCAACTAAGAGAAACTAAATGTTAGTGAGATAAGGGTAGAATATGACATCCTTAGTGCAGTCATTTCTTAAACTTGTCTACATTTATAATGCAATTCTTTTCCTATGCAAGTCACTTTCATAATGTGTAATTTCAAGAAAACACAAACATGTGAATGCTACATCATCTTTGTATTTCTCTCAAGTTTGCAGAATATCCTCAGAATTAGGAAGGATGAAATGATAAAATACCTGAGATATGCATTTTAAAAAACCTAGACACACTTTCCTTGAACTTGTACTGAACCTTGAAAAAAAAATATAATGCATCACCTCCATTTTGTTTCTCTTCTTTGCTTGTTTATTTCATAATCCTCTGGCACATAATAAATTTTGGAACAATCCAGAAGAATGAACCAATGTAGTATAGAGAAAGACTGCCAGGTAAGACTGCTAACCTACTTTAGCAGGTGTGAGAAGTTTAAATAAATTTTACATAAGCATCTAGAATTGCTGTGGATCACTGGAAATGAATAGTTTTAGAAATATTTCTTGGTTTTAGATTATCTGCCAAAATATTAATAAGGAGGGCTTGTCATGAATAACATATATAATTTTAATAAGTAAGGAGGGCTTGTCATATGAATAACATATATAATTTGACTCAGATTTATGAACAGGCAGTCACAGGCAACTGTCTAATTACTAAGATTTCTCAAGGAACAGAAAGGAATAATATGTCCTCCAAATATATCCCTTTCCCATTAACTGATACCTGAATTTCTATTTTAGAAATGTATGTCTTTGGCTTGAGGCTTAATACCTATTAAAATGCAAATGAACACCAAAAGAGGCTATTTTATTTGGTTAATGAAAGGGGTATACCTTTCTAGGAAATAAATAAACACAAATGATACACATATAATTTGTTCATAGTAGTATAGTTTACAGAAAAACAAAAACCCCACCCAAATATTCAATGACAGAGGATTAGCAAAGAAAAAATTAATATATTCATGAAATAGAACACATGCTGCCATTAAAATTAAAATGGTTTCTATTTGCTGATAGGGAATGTGTAATGTACAAAGTAAGCAGGGTGGGGCAGAGAACACAAGTACTAGAGTATGATGAAAGGGAGTCTATTTCTGTACATAATTTTATTTGCATGAGGCCAAAATAAAATATACAGAGCAAATTTTCCTGGGAGATGGATTTTGGATGTATTTCATCTTTTATGATTTTTTTGTCTATTTGTATTTTCTAATTTTTTAAAAGTGATGACTATGTGGTACGTGTGATATATATACATATATATGTATACATTTTCCTTTGAATACAGGATATGAGAACAGCTTTTGATAGTAGATTGAAAAACATCTCATGATGTTATCCACATTCATGCTATATTAACCAGCTAAAATGCAAGTCTCGTTTGAAGTACTAAGATCTAATAGATGCTGTATTCCAAAGTAGATACTAGATCATATGCACAATTTACAAGATATAAAAAAATCAGTTACAGGTCTCTTGAACACACTGTGAGAACATAAAAGGGTCAGGAGAGTTGAGAGTGACAAAGGATGTTGTGTGGAAGATTTCTTTGGAAAGAGCTGTCCTGATGTTACCTACACACATGCATGTGTACACACACACACACACACACACACACACACCCTTCACCTAAGGGAAGGGGGAGTATGTCAGCTCCTCAGCTTAATTGTACTGAAAGGGACTTCTACAGGCTACATGAAGAATTTGATATGTGTTTCCAATAGTGAGCCCAGCACTATAGAACGGTATCTGATTCTTGTCTGAGAAATCCAGAAGAGATAGGTTTGCCAGAACAAAGAAGAGTTAAAGTAGTGTTGGGATTGGCTTTCACTTTCAGAGTTTGTCTGGACAAAAATATGTACAAGTGTTTTTCATCCAAGAAAGGAGGGCTATGTGGGAGAGAAAGAATCAGCTTGAAGCCATTTTGAATCTTGGTGATACCCCCAACAGAAAGAGTCTGTGTAAGTGCATTGACCAAACAAACAGACAAGTAAACAAAAAACAAAAAGAAGCCGACGAAGTTTGGATAGGCACTAGATAGATGAAGAAGAAATGTGTCATCCTTGTCATGGGAAGTTTGGTCCATTATTCCTAATGTGGCTATTAAAGATCCCTCAGTGTGTCCATGAGAAAGAGAAACACGCTTTGACATCTGCTAAGCCCAGAGATCAAAAACCCTTTTTACAATTGTACCAGTCAACCAAGAAGTTTCCTGAGAGGGTCAGAAACAGCGGTGAGTAAGCGTGGGAGGAGGTAAGCAAAAATGAGGGAAGCTGACTACACTTCCTCTTTTTTCCTAGGTAGCTGATGGCCCACTTGCAACTGGTCCTGCACTGGAACAGAGAGAGCAATGCTTGTGCTTTATATGAAATATGAGGTATTGATTAATATGGTGGACTTAATCATTTCATTTACTGATTTGAGACTTTATGAACTAAGTATAACAGGATTTTTTGTCACCTCAAAGAGCATTCATTGATCTTACCTTGATAATTTCAAATTGACCATGGTAGGAGTATTTACACCAAGGAAATCAGCAAAAGCTAAAACACAAGGTGTGATGTATTGTTTTGTTGAGTGTCTAGACTTAAGAAAGTGATGAAGAAAATATTAATAATACAGATTAAACTTAAAACTGTACTGTTTTATAGCCATTTAATTATAAATAACACAAAAATTGAGAAATATCTTTCCAGTATTTGAAAACTATTATCTGATTGAGCAAAGAAGTCACACATCATTGACAAACAAGCGAAATTCCAGAATATGTCTTTGTTGTTTCCTTTTTGCTTACTCATCAATGTAAACAAAAATATCAGACAGTATTCACATTGGAATAATGCTTGGAGAGCCAGTTCTTAAACATTTACCAGCATAACACCATGTCTAGTGGTCTACATATTTATTGCTCCAAAAGTGAACCAGTTTGAGCATGTAAATGCTAGTGATGACCTGGTTTCAATCAATAAATCAAGTAATCAATCAATTGCTATTATCACAATCAATGTCACTTTCAATATCTTCTTTCTTTCCTAAAATATTATTTGATCTCCTTAATTAAAAATTAAAAGGCTGTGTGGGCTGGCCTGGTGGCATAGTGGTTAAGTTTGCGTGCTCCACTTCAGGGGCCCGGGGTTCACGGGTTCGGATTCCCGGCACAGACCGACACACCACTTATCAAGCCGTGCTGTGGCGGAGTCCCATATAAAGTAGAGGAAGATGGACACAGATGTTAGCCCAGGGCCAATCTTCCTCAGCAAAAAGAGGAGGATTGGCAACAGATGTTGGCTCAAGGCTAATCTTCCTCGCCAAAAAAAAAAAAGAAAAATAAATTAAAAGGCTGTGTCAGTTAAGAAGTTTAAAATTACAAGTGAAAGAAATCTTAACTCAAATTGAACAAAAATAAAATAGAAAATTATTTTAATTCATGCAAATGAAATATTAGTCAGATATAGCTTGATCCAGAAATTGAATGTATCCAGTTTCCTTTGGTCCATTTCTCAGGCCTAACTTCCTGTGTGTTATTTCCATTCTAATTCTGGTTTCTAGATAGCTCCAGTAGCTCCAGTGTCATACATATTAAGATTCAAGAACCAGTAGTAAATGTCATATTCATGCAGTGACTCTAGTGGAGTCTTTTTCTTCCACACTTGAATAATATTCTGTGTCCAGTGGATTGAGACTCTCTGGGTGGTTTACATAAAGGTCATGTATTCTACCCCTGAAGCAGTGCTGGGAATAGCTTCTTAAAAAACATGTATTTAAAGTGGGAGGAAAAATTATGTGTGCATCTCTTCCAAAGTATGAAGTCATCATTAAAAAGTGGCTGCCCTGCCAGGGCACACCTTGCAGCCAGGTGGGGACCATGTAACTAATCTTCACCACGGACTCTGAGCAGAAGTGATATGTATCACTTCCAGGTCCAGGTGGTCAAGAGAAAAGGTCTCTTTCTCCTTCTTCTGACTAGAACCTAGGACTCTAACGCCCTGTTAAACTACTGGATTACAGAGATTATTTATGTTAGAAGTGTAAATGAGATAAGGGGTAGTGATAGATATTAGGAGCAAAAAGTATACACCATGCAAATAAATACATAAACCAACCAAACATATAAACAAACAAAAATAATAAATAAAAAGCAAAAACAAAACAAAATAAAACATAACAACCCAGTAACCTTCTGCTCTTGCTCGAATGGTACCTATGCTTACTTTATTCTCAATATGCAAAGCTCTTCCTACTCCGATTCACCCAATATTCCTAAACTTCCTAACGTCATTCTTAAATGGTAAAAAAAGCAAAATTAATATGTTCTGCCTACTCTCTCCTATACACACACATACACACTGAAAAACAAACCATACATGCACAGGCTTAAAAATAATGCAATCATCAAGACATATTTTAATTATGAACATTTCAACATGAAGAGGAACCTTGAATCATCTTTTTTCAAAATAAATGACCTTGTCTCCCTTTTCAATTTACTTATCATGATTTAATAGTACCTCATTTCTGATCGTAGTGATAATTAGTTACTTACCTTGTTAAAAATCTAAAGAAAAATAACATTTCATTATGCATATAATAACATGTATAGGGCCGGCCCCATGGCTTAGCGGTTAAGTGCGCGCGCTCTGCTACTGGCGGCCCAGGTTCGGATCCCGGGCGCGCACCGACGCACCACTTCTCCGGCCATGCTGAGGCCACGTCCCACATACAGCAATAGAAGGATGTGCAACTATGACATACAACTATCTACTGGGGCTTTGGGGAGAAAAAGGAGGAGGATTGGCGATGGATGTCAGCTCAGAGCTGGTCTTCCTCAGCAAAAAAAAGAGGAGGATTAGCACAGATGTTAGCTCAGGGCTGATCTTCCTCACAAAATAAATAAATAAATAAATAACGTATAATATTCAGCTGAATCTAGGAATCTTGATGTCCATACAGAAAACCTTTAAGTGCAATGTATATATTAATTAGGATAATGTTCATATTTTTAATACAGTCACAGCAAGAGTTGTATTGAAATATAGACACAAAAATGGACTCTTTCTGGGTCTCATTTTATTAACCAGTGAAGTGACTTATCAAATAAGAAAAATAAATTGATAACCTATTATAGGATATTAATAAGTAGATAATGATAATGTGAAACATGATAAAATGAGGGTTGGGGTGGATGAAAATTGGACATTAAACAAATAAAAACAAAAATGAATACATAATTTATGGATCAGACAAATGTTAGTAAATGAAAAAAGAAGATATTATTAAACATAATAATGAGAGATAATTTGTATGGGAGAATTGGGAAAGGAATCTTTGAAAATAACATTTTAATGGACTTTCAAGTAAAATGCTCTCATATATTTGTGAAAAGAATGAGTAGGAGTGAACCAGGCAAAATGAAGGACAAAGGAGAAGAATGTAGCAGAGAAAACAATAAATAATGAATAAATAATGGGAAAAAACAAACAAAATAGAAACAGACTCACAGATGATTCAATATTAGAGTTATCAGACACAGACTTAAAAATAGTTGTGGTCACTATCTTAAAAAAAATAGGTGATAAAATAGGGGATTTCAGCAGATAAATAGAATTTGTGAACAAGAATCAAACCCAAATTATAAACCTAAAACAAGAATAATTGAACATAGTTGAAATTAATTACTCTATAGATAGATTTAAACGGAAATTGGGAAGAGTTGAATGGAAGATTATGTAGTGAACTAGATAAAACAGTAGAATGTGAAATTTAGTTTAGGGGCTTTCATGTAATTATACAGATTTTTTTTGTCACCATCATAGAAAAGAATACATTTTACTGAACTGAAAATACTTTTTATAAAGCCATATTACTCTGATATTTTTTACTTTAATTTTGCTTAATGATATGCCAATAATGTACCTAATTGACTTCTCAGTGTATATGGTTTAAGCAACATTGATATGTCTAAACATACAGATGTAGAAACTAAAATTAAGATAAGCTTAATAGTCTTTTCAAAATCTCACAAATACTTAATATTAGAGCTATGACTAGAACTCGATGCATGTGCAACGACATCATGTCATTTACATAACATGAGCTTTCTGTCTCTTATAGCCAATAGTGGCAACATCTATTAGAAATTCCATTACCAAGAAGAAACTCTTGGCTCAGTTATTTATAATTATTTGTTTGTCTTCAATGTCTGTTGTTTTCATAAACTTCGAGGTGATATAAGAAATCATGGATAAAAGGACTGACAAATTCTTATATAAAAATGCACGACTTTGCTTCAGTGAAAAACTTGAAAAGAAAATGAAAACAATAGAGCAAGGCTTTGTTTCCATATGATATTTAAAAATGCTTACAATATAGATAGGAGTAATAAGCTATCAGAAATTCAGAAAATCAGACTAGAAAAACATATAAAATATATATTCCTAATAGGAAAAGAAATAAAAGATAAACCACATACTGACTATATTATCAGATGTTGTGTTTTAAATTATATTGCACATGTTTTTCCGTGGTTGTCAAACCTATACCTATAGTGGAAATATAAATTAGGATAATTATTTTGTCATGTACTTAGCAGTATGTATCAAGATCCATGGAAACATTCCTAGCCTTTAACCTAGTGTTCCCATTCTAGGATGTCTTAAAGTAATAGTATACAATATTCAAGCATATTCATTCAGTATTACTAGAAAAAGAAGAAAAAATAAGTCACAAAATAAACTTTCAAAAAATTAGAATATGTTACTCAAACACGACATAATCAATAAAATATTTATACCCACTAAAATATGAAAATAATTTTTATGACAAAAGCAAAATGACATTCATTTTATTGATTACAACGGTGTGAAAAAAATCTATACTCATACCAAAAAAAACCAAAAGTAACACAGAAAAAACATAGCTTGATAAATTTATAACTTTTTTGATAATTTCTATATGGTTATAATTCTCTTTCTGCGAAACATATGGATCAGAAGGATAGAAGATGGTACCAGAAGAGTGTTGAATTCACTCTAAATTATGACAAATTAATTTCAGATATTGATCAAGTTTCTAACTTTATACAGAAAGATCTGACATACTTTGTAAATAATTTTAAACTAAGTATCTTTCCTGACTACAGAAACACACCCAATCAGACCTCCATTACAGGAGGCTGATTGGTGCAAGTAGGTATTTTACACCCTAATCTCCTTTTGGTGTCTGAGCCATGCCGATAACTCTCTTTGCCCTTTACATCTCACGTTTATCTTCTATAAGGAAGAGGATGGTAACACAAATCTGTATAGCAGAGAGATTTTGAGGGTTAAGTAAATAATGAGAGCAACACATATCAAGATCTATAAAGTGCTTAGTTCTACTATAATATTGCCAGTAGTATTCACGCTTATATAGCTGGTAAAAAAATATATTTAGTAAGTACTAATGTTTATTATTTTCTGCATATTGTCCTGACATTTCTAGCAATTATATTTTGGTAATTGTCATCATATTGCTCTTATTGATTGGTTTTGGCCTTCTACAAAGTGTGGTTTATAATATCTTCCATAAACACAAGTTTTACAATTATTCACTAGATAGTTATGTTCATTGTCATCATATGATAGTGCCTATTTGTGTACGGTCCTCTGTGAAGTACTATACAGAATAGTTTTGACTGAAATAGCCCAACCAGGTATGCTGTATCAACTAATGCATGAAGCCTTAAATAACACCATTAATCAATATTCTTTTTCTTTCTGCCACGCTGGTACATTTTCTCAAATGAAAGCAAAACAGTATATTAGAAAGAACATGAATATTGAAGTAAAAAGGAAACAGCTTTGCATTCTAATGTAGCGTTATTAGCTGTTTCTTCATTTAACAAATACTTACTGAGTATGCACTGTATCAGTGAGCAAAAAAGATCTGTCTGTCTTTGAGGCTGGCCTGGTGGCATAGGGGCTAAGTTCGCAGGCTTCTCTTCAGGGGGGTTTGGATCCCGAGGTGTGGACTGACGCACCGCTTGTCAAGCCATGCTGCGGCGGCGTCCCATTTAAAGTAGAGGAAGATGGGCACGGATGTTAGCTCAGGGCCAGTCTTCCTTAGCAAAAAAGAGGAGGATTGGCAAATGTTAGCTCAGGGCTGATGTGATAAAAAAAAACGGGATAATAACATATGATTTCTAAGATTATTTTGAGTACTAAATGTATGTATGTCCATATCAATATCCATATATTATAGGTATAGCCATATATTTATATTTAATTAATGCATGTTCAGTGTTTTCCCTGGTAGATTTAATAATATTCAAAGAGCCTGTCTGTTTGTATTTTTGTATTTTTCACTATCAACTTTTTTCTTAGAAGAGAAAGTAGGCTTTTACTTCTTTTTTATTCACAGTCATTGCCAGGACATTACCAGGCCTGCTCAAGTTCTTCCGTTGAACATGTCTTATTGCATTGGCACTATCATCAAGGGGACCTGTATTACGGTCCAGGCTCAACTACAAACCAGCAAGATGCCCTTAGTAATATCACAATTTGACTAAACATTTTTCCCGATAATATCTAAAAGAGGGCATCAGATTGCTTTAGGGGCTAACAGTCCCTGATTAATTGCATACTAACTGAACTCTAGCAAACAAATAATAGGTTATAAATATTAGGAAAATATAAGAGAATATTTGGTCTTCTTGCTTCCATATAAACCCTGACAAAATTAGATCTATCATAGATTATTCTACCAGCTACTAAAAATCCCTCCATATATCACATATATTATATAAAAGAAAAAAGAAAATGTTTGAGAATAACTTTTTAGTGAATTAGATGAGAAGACATTAAACTGCCACCCACCCAGATTAAAGTCTTTCATAAGGAAATTCATGACTTCACAAATTAGCCCTTTATTTCTAAACAAAGCTTTTCAATTGAGGAAAAAAATCTTAAATATATCCCAAATGCAAACGCTCCTTGTTTGTAGCTATAGAGAGCCCAACTGGGAAAAACAAAAAACAAAAACCAAAAACTTAAAAGTTGAGTTTATATAAATGTCTAGAGCAACCTCAGAGTTAGTATTGCATTTATTCAAGGAAGTAAGATACATGTTTATGTTACGAGGTCCCCAAAATGACCCTGAGTCGCTGTCATCTAAAGCAGACACCGTGAAGTTAATGGTGACAATAGCAAATGACAAAATGAACATGCTTCAGCAGCCGGAGCATAAGTAACAAGGCAACACGAACTTAGATACTTATCACTGCAATTCCTACACCCTGTGGGTTTAGTGATTAATACATAATTAGAATTCAAATAAGAACTATCTAGATATTGCCATGAAACACATGTCCCATGAGAAAATATTTCTTTACTAGAGACATTGATTTCTCATATACATGATTTTATGCACACAAACACGTGCCCCTCACACACAAATATATTTGACTTTTTTATGCATTTTTTACTTGCCATAAATTACTGCCTGTGAAAATACAGTTGTATTTAAAACATTATTTTGAACAGAAAACTCTCACATCTTATTTATAATTGGCCATTGCGGTAATGAAAAACTCCAAAGAAACCTCAATGTCACTAGAAATTAACAGACGAAATTGAAAGGGTCCACTGCAGTTTGGAAGAATTCGTGAATTCTAGTGCTATCCACACACCAGCTATGAGTATGACTTTGGCCTAGTTATTTAAAAATTCAGGACCCTAGTTTTCACATCTGTATATTGTCTTCTAAAGTTTAATATATCTAAGAAAGGTAATGGCAAAAATGAATAGGTATTAATAGGTTAAACCATACAGACCTGGAAACTTTCATAGGCTAATTAAAACGTACTTCTTGGCGATCATGAATTGAATTTAAATTTAGAAGACAAGTTTTATTTCAGGAACTGGAGTTCCCTAACTAGAGGGGAAGCAAAACTGACTGCCCTCTCTGAGTAGGCAAGTACCTCACTTTAGTAATAATGATGTGAGAGCTTGTTTCAGAGGACAAATGGGCTGGGGAGACATATGCTCTATGCCTCAACACAGAAGCTAGAACCCCAAAGATGCCTTGTTCTATCCATTCAGGCATTCGACTTCAGGGCTCAGCTGAAGTGCAGCTGGCAGAGGAGGGGTAGGGAAGGTCAGCCCTCATCCACCTGGGATAGGGTACATAACCACACATCAGAATTGATAGCAACTGTCATAATGAAAACAACAATTAACACATATTTAACCCTTACTTTATGCCAGTCACTCCTCTAAACAGTCTAATTATTTTTGTTCAAACATGTGCTAGAGGTACTATTTTCATTTTACAGGTGAAAAAACAGAGGCATGGGTTTTAAAATAAATTTCTCAAGATTGTACAGCTAATACATGGTGAAGCCAGTATTAGAACTCATGGAGTTGGCCTCCAAAGCCCAGACCCTTAGTCTCTAGGCTGGCCCATTGCAAGCTATTCTAGACCCATTCCTCCTGAGAGTGCTGGGGAACACAAGCAGGAGCCATAAGTTCCCACAGTCCTGGAGGTAGAGTCAGTCCTGACCAGGTTAGACTTTTATACTAAACTCAAGTGGTGTGGACAATGACTAATCCTCAGAGCTAAATTAGGCAATGAACTCACTCTGAGTCCAGAAAAGAGTGAGAGCTGTAACCTCTGGGTATCTCCCCTCTGACAACTAGTTTGTGTGGGCTGAGATCTCCTGCAAAGGGACAATGGAGAATAGTGAACTGCTTCCAAGAAGGGCTGACCACATTTCTAGGTCTTGCAGAGGATGGTATCATTCATACAAAAACTGAACTGAATGATGGAAGTCACACTGGTGGAAGGCTGATGGGCTGAGGGCTACCATACTTTTCATCATACATTTTTTAGCCAACCTATTGAATTAAAGGCAAAATTAGAACACTGAGAAGAAATTTCTCTTTTTGTTCTCAAGCTCTATAATTCTGTCTCCAGCTACATATTTTACCAATACAATTCATTGACTACAAGATGGACTAGGAAAGATAAGAATATGTTATTCCATGATAAACCATCTACCACTACTTGCTTAGCATGGTATTAGAAATGGGAGTACAAATAAATATATGTATCCAATTTCAAGGTATTTTCTGTCTTCCTAAAGGAAATAATCCATATATTTTAAAAGGTTGATTACAATAGTACTAAAAAACTTACCATAGTTAAAGTAATGAAACAGGGAGGCCATTAGACTGGGGTAGCTCTAATGCCTCAGCAGCCCATGTAAGCAAGTCGAAACCTAAGCCAGAACCGATGCAGTCGAATCTAAGGATATAAAACTTAAGAACAACCAACCACAAACAGCCAACCCGGCTTTCCCAAATAAGGCAACCTTCAGCTATAGCCAATCAAATCATTTCCTTGCTTTGCTTCCATGTCTTATCTATAAAAATCTCTCCCCTAGCTCCTGCCAGTGGAGCACTCCCAAACACTTTTGGTTTGGTGCTGCCCTATTTGAATTGATGTATGCTCAAATAAACTCCTGAAAATTTTAATGTGCCTCAGTTTATGTTTTAACACAATGCATGAGTGTGACAAAACTAAATACTGAAAGTGTAGAATACGAATGCAGTGAATTACTCCTGTGGCCCATGACGGAGAACAAATTTATAAGGCTGGAAGCCGTTTGTCTGTTAACAGAAATGTCAGCAAAATTCTTGTACTTCAAGTCTTCTTAGGCTGTATAACAATTCAATCTTTACTTATACTACCCTTTTATGTCAAATTATCTGTGAGTTAATCATGATACAGAGAATATATCTGAGCTTTAATTTGCTAAATTCTTATCCAATATTAACTTTTAATTTGAGTCACGAAGTTTCTGCATCATACTGCTTTTCACATCAATACAATTATGTGAATGTGAACTAGATGTTCAGTTCTATAATTATGTAACTAGATATTAAATAATGTATGTAGAGATGTATGTTATTATAATTCTACAAAAAGTGGATGTTATTTAATTAATATCATGCATTGAGTGTTATTTTCAAAAACCCACATTGATAAGAAGATTGCTGAATTAAGCAATATTTGATGTCTTAACGCTATAGTTGCGTTTAGTGGACATAACCAATATGTAAAACTCATGCATGAATTTCAGAGTAAAAGAGTTCTTGAGTAATAAAGAAACAGTGTGTTCAACATTTTTATTACATAAAAAATTGCATATTATCAGTGTTCGGTTTTTAATTTTAATACCTGCACACACTTGGAGTTATTTCTACTTGCATGATTTAGCAAACTGTTCCTTGGAAAAAATGTTGGAGCTAATGAAGCTTATTTTATTATTGATTTGTGACTTGTGGTTGATTGACTTGTTAACTTAATAAGTGACTTGACTAATGCAACACTTAAACACTTTCTTGAAATAGCCTTCACCAATGGTGTCAAAGCTGCGGGAACTGCTTTCAAAGGAAATGCTGGGTTCAGCGTTTAAGGGTGTCTTTTTCGTGGGGAGACTAATACTTTAGTGGACGGTTTCTCAATGTCAGCACTATTGATATTTTGGACTGGATAATTCTTGTTCTGGGGGCTGTCCTGTGCGTTGTAGGATATTCAGCAGCATTCATGGTCTCTACACATTAGATGCCGATAGCAACTTCCCACTCCAGTTGTGAAGATCTAAAATGTCTTCAGATATTACCAAATGCCCCTTGAGACCAAAATACACTCCCTCCCATATTGAGAACTGCTTTTCAAGTGGAGGAGAAAGGAGAGTAAAGAAAATTCAGAGATCACAAATCAAGGGCAGAATCTAAGCACAGGAATTTTTCTAGAAAGGTCTTGAGGCATGGAAAACAACATTTAGTATAAACTAAATTGAAGACTAAAGTCAATGTGTTTCGTTAGGTTAAAATTATTAAAGATGAAATGATTACTAATGTATCTATTTTTAAAAGTCAATCAGCGTCAAAACCACAATAATTTACTTATACAATTTAAGATCATCTGAATTTCCAAATTAAGAAAATGTAATACGTGAAGGCATTGCTATCCTTGACAGGTTCTTTTGGTCTGAAAATATTAGGCCCTGAAAGTCTACCTTTTAGAATTTTCCAAATGGAAGACTGGAACAATTTTGTTTCTAAAAAAGATTGACATTTTCAGAATGAGGTATTTCTCACATCATCTTACCAATGATAGCATTCTCCAGTTACTAATCATTTTAAACTAAAGGCTAATTGAGGGAAAATGTATCTTAAATAAGGGAGATATTATTTGGCTATCTCAAAACACATGTGAATATTATTTAAAAGATTGGTGGACGCTAAATTAGCTGTTAGAAGATTCTCATCACTCATTTATTTCTTTGAAACTCAGAAAACACAATTATGACAAAGAAATTAGAAACATAGTTTTATTAATATAACTTTTAATTAACATTATCCTTAAATAAAAATGATATTAAAGAAGACTTGCATTTACTAGCACACTCCAATTCTTTCCTTAGACAGTAAAAATTATCATTTATATTAAAGATCAGCCTAAAGTTAGTTAATTGTGGCTAGAGTGCCATAAAAATAATTCAAACTTGGCAATTCTTAATAAATTTTAGCTCTATAATTTGTGTCAGCCCCAGAACAATTCAACAGACTAAGAAGTCGCTTGTCCTTATTTATAACGTTATTAAGAAGGAAACATATGAGATACGCAATATTCTATTACTACATTAACATGTGCTCGTTTATACTGTGGAGTGAAAATTAAACTTCTGGCATTCCCGCAAGCCAACATGTGTCAATTTTTAAATCAAGACAAGATTTACTAAACATGTCTGTAATGTATCACAGACCCTTTTACAAGCTTCACGCTGTTTTCCTGTGGTGATGCCTTAATTTCTATAAATAGAATGGCTTTGAAAAACAAGAGTATTACAAGCATATCAAGCAATTCAAGGCATTTCACAGACAAAATATCCACACACTGCCAGTGAGTTCTCTGTCTGTGGGGCACTGACAAATGTCTTATGGCACCATTCATTCACTAAGTGAAGCTGACCCTAAGGCTGCCTGTAGAGACATATTCAAGTTGAGACTGGCAAGTGGGGAAATAACAGGTTATATGGGCTAGATTTCTACAGGAAAACGTTGCTTGCTAAAACATTTTTATTCTCAGTGGCTTTTAAGTTCTTGAAGACTTTGTTCTAAGCTTTAATGTAAAAGCAAAAGTAAGTTAAAGACCAATTGTCTCTAGAAAAATAGGAAACTTCCGTATGCTTGACTGGTGCTCTTATTGAGGCTGTATTGGTCACTTTATTGTGAAAGTTATGGCTGCTCTTATGGCTCTCATCTATGCATGTAATGTTTCTTTCACCAATATTGGATTTAGACTGCACTTCTGAAAATTATTCTTTGTTTTGGGAAGATCTGTGTCCAGGTGGTTAACCAGAGGGTATCTGATCTCCAGCCTAGAGGAGAGGAGGAAGGATTATCTTGATTTCACACATGCAGGGAAACCCTAAAGGGAAAGAGGCTGAGAGAGGCAAAGACAAACCTGGATCATCTCCTGATGCTTCCCATGCACCATTTCAAACTGAGTTACCCAGTGCTTGGACCTGGACTTGGTAGGGATTGTTATATTCTGACGGATTGTCCTGAAGGTCTTAAGCTCGAGGCCATCATCATCCCAATGGAATCAACATCCATTGCAAATATTGGAATGAACAGAAAAAGACTCTAGGGAGTAGGTGGCTGGATGCCTAGAGGGGACAGCTGAAAGTTATGGAAGTCATCTCAGTTGCTGAGGTGATCTGGTCTCTGCATGGCAGTGGCTCCATGGGGTAAGAAGGGAACAGAGGCCACACACGTAGTAACCACATCTAGGTACAATTTCCTTTTGTTTTTCACAGGTCTTCAATATATTTTGCCTAAGGTAGAGATTAGTTTCTCTACCCTGTTAAACAGCTACCACTGTTAAAAATTAGGGCAAGGTCTGTGTACATGTTTTGGATAAAGTAGAGCCAAATCATGGTGGTGGCAAGAGACCACCAAGACAGATTTATTAATTTGTGCATTATTGGTGGAACATAGGGCACATTCTCTGAAATTTTTAAATAATACTTGGGGAGGAGAACCTGGTTTGAGAAAAAACGAAAGAGAATGAGAAAAAAACAGAGACAGAGGGAGGGCTAGGGAGAAAGAAGAATTTACCAAATTCAGAGAGATTATGAAACGATTCTAAATTTGAGTAAAATAGCAAATCCTGTCATGAACTTCCAGGATTCCACACGCAAAGGAACCCATGGAATTAAATGTTCTATGATACACCTCTCCTTTTAACCACAGCTGCTGAGCAAATTTCCCACTAAATAAAATATAATCCTGTTTAAAAGCTCATTCACTAAATTTTGTCAACATTGTATATTAAATCAGACACCTTTCCCCACAATGATTATCAATTTTCTTTGTATCCTGTAATAACATTGTTTCTTTCATTTTTATAGCATTTAGTTTTTCATTTCAAGTAATACATACTCAATAGGTATAACTTGAAATTTAAAAAAATATATATTTCGTATAATACTCTCCCCTAGAGATAACCACTATTAATGTTTTCAGTAGAAACCTAAAACAATATTATGATTACACATATGCAGATACACATGCCTATACAATTTATGAAAGTGCTCAATTGTAAGTCTTTTTGAATGGCATGTTTCTACCAAGAAATATATACTCATGTCAACAGATATTTTTCTGCAATGTTTCTTTAACAGAATATACCAAAATCTATTTAAATAATTCCCTGTTTTTAAATTTTTAAGTGATTTTCGGGAAAGCATCCTGCTTTTCAATAGCTCTATTCTACTCATGTTTTTTTCATTTTAATAATCAAGAATTACAACACCATGATGAACAATTATGTGAGCACTCAAAAATTGCTTGCATGCCTCTGCATTAAGTTTGATATTGGTTAGTAAAATCAAATAGCTTTAATTTATAATGTTTAGTGATTATACTGTTTATAGATTGCTAAGAAATTTCCAAGATTAGTGTTGAATTTTTAAAATTATTTTTTGTTTCAATAGAGATGGTCAATTTTTTCTTACGTAAACTATTGATGTGGTGAATTATATTTATAGGTACCAAATGTTCAACTATATTTGCACTGGTGGAATGAACCCCACGTTTGAATGTTGTGTTGTTCTCTTAATATACTGATAAAATCAATTTTGGCACATCTTAATAATTTCTTATCCATAATTCCCTCTTCTGCAGTGTTAGCTTATCTGTTATTCTTCTTCACTTAAAATGAATTAGAAAACATTCCATCATTTTCTAAACTCTAAACAAATTTAAAAATTCCATTAATTTTAAAAAATATTTGTTGATAAAATAAACATTTATAAATCTTTTTTTCTTTATTAGTAATGCCTATTGTTTTATCAGTTTTTTTCATTTATAATATTATTTTTGTAATAATTTTATTAATTAAATGTAGCAAAGGTTCTTATTGGCCTTTTCAAATAAACATGCTTAGATTTATTAAACAATATTTGTTATTTTGTTGAACAAATCATTATACTGACTTCACTCATTATATTTCTTATTATTGCTATTTAAATTCTAAGTTTTAGGTGAATGCTTTTTCCATTTTTTAAAAAATAAAAATTTAAGAGAATCAATTTTTCTCATAATATAGTCTTAAAATCTCCTAAATATTTTAAATAGAATACATTATTTTTATTTTTAATTTTTAGTTACATCAGTATAGTTTTAATTGTTTCCTTGCTGAGGCATTATTTGTGAAATTTGAATTTTCCCCAAGAGATTTAATATTGTCTCTTTTTATCATTATTTTATAGCTTTCTCAAATTATGACAAAAAATTATCCACACGTGTAACTTTAGAAAAACATGTTAGAGGTTTCTTTGGAGTTTAATATATAAAATATAAGACTGAATATATAAATCATATTAACATTTTACAATACTTTGTCTTTCATCATACATACACAAATATAGCAACATTAGTATTTCTCTAATGGCTTTCTAATTTTTTCTTTATTTTAGCTGTCAAAAATGATAGTGATATTTTAAAAGTCTCCCAATATCATTATTTTAATTTATTCTGATATTTATATTTCTCTGTTTTGTTTCAATAAAGTAATAATGCTAATAATACTCGTAACTTTACCTTAAATTGCACAACATTCCATACAATTTGAAATGGAGAAAAGTACCTCTTGATTGTTCTGACTTTCAGACTGATTATCCTCCTCTATGTTTTCCACATTTATCCTTTTTTTTTTTTCTCAAGCACACATTTCATCTTCACTTGGGCTCAAATAGTTTAGAACTTATACGTTCCTTTTTTCAGCCTGCCATTCTTGAAGAGATGAGGTAACCTGTGTAAACTATACTCAAATAGATATTTCTAAATATTTATCATGACAATCTGATTTACGTCAGGTTCAGATTTCTCTACTTTCCACGAAATATTTCGTCTCTTATCACAATTTTAATTTTTTTCCTGCACCCTAATTTATAATTAGACAACACTATGGTTTACTAGCACAGTGCTTATTGTCCTTTCTTTTTTATCACTGTTATCCTTTTTATTACTATTTAATTTCACATTCATATGTAATATTTCTAGAATCGGTGTGTGGGTGGCATACTAAATGAGTCTTTGCATAGCAGATAATCTGTGAGGTGCTTGTAGAAGAATGACGGTTTAGCTAATTTAAATTTCTGCAGTCACAATCTTTTAACTTCAAATTTTGTATCCATCTTTCATTGCCTTCCTGCATGCAGAGAAATTTGAGTCCAACTAGATTATTTTTTTCACTCTTTATGTGAAACGGTGTCTTTTCTGCATGGATACTTGTGTGATTTTTTCCACCATTAATGTTCATGAATATTTCTTAAAAGAACATTTTAAGTACATGTTCCAAATCCTGAATGTATAGAAACACTTATAATGTAATAAAATTAATATGTAATGTTTATGGCTATACATATACTAATAGACAAAAGGGGAAGAACATAGCCAGTAGATAAAGATGAAAAAGCTTGATGGTTAATATCCAGTAATAACAACAGTTTTGAAAAAGCTTGATTGTTAATATCCAGTAATAACAAGAGTTTAGAAAAAACAAACTTATATCCTAATAGTGTAATTATTTCAGACTATCTGGACATATGCATAAACATGCATTCTTCTTCACCAAGCAATTCCATTTCTAGGTGTTTATTCCAAGGAAATAATTGAACAAAGATAACAAAGTAACAGACTCTGTGGTTTTTAAAGTTTTAATCATAATTCTCAAGAAATTATGCCAAATATACCTATAGGAATTATGCTATATAGACCAATGGAGTAAAATAGTGACTACAGAAATAAAACCACACATATATGGTCAAATGATTTTCAACAAGGGTACCAAACTATTCCATGGGGAAAGGACAGGGCAATTTTCAATAAACTGTGCTGCGAAACTGGATATCCACATGCAAAAGAATGAATTTGGAACCTTACATTACATCATATACAAAAATTAATTCAAAATGAATCAAAGACCTAAACATAAGACCTAAAATTATAAAACTTTTAAGAGAAAACTGGGGAAAAGCTTCATGACATTGGATTTGGCAAAGATTTCTTAGACATGACGTCAAAAGCACAGGCAACAAAAGTAAAAGTAGATAAATTGGATTACATCAAAATTGAAAACTTCTATAAGTCAAAGGACACAATCAATAGAGTGAAAAGGCAACCTATAGAATGAGAGAAAATATTTTCAAGTCATATATCTGACAAGGAGTTAATAAACAGAATATATAAAGAATTACTACAAATGTACTTCAACATAATAAAGGCCATATATGACACGCCCACAGCTAACAAACAACATACTCAAAATTAAAAGCTTTTCTTCTAAGACCAGATATAAGACGAGGATGCCCACTCTTACCACTTCTATTCAACATAGTACTAGAAGTCCAAGCAATAGTATTAGGCAAGAAAAAGAAATAAAAGGTATGCAAATCAGAAAGGAAGAGATAAAATTATCTGTTTGCAGATGACATGATCTTATACAGACAAAACCCTAAAGGCTATACAAAAAAACTGTTAGACTAATAAATGAATTCAGTAAAGTTGCAGAATACAAAATCAAAATACAAGAATTAGTTGTGTTTCTATATTTTACAAGGAACTATCTGAAAGAGATATTAAGAAAGTGATCTCATTGACAATAGCATCGAAACCAATAAAATACTTAGAAATAAATTTAACCAAGTAGGTAGGAAACCTGTATACTGAAACCTATAAGACACTGATAAAAGAAATCGAAGACGACACAAATAAATGGAAAGATATTCCATGTTCTTGGTTAGAAAAATTATTATTAAATGTCCCTACTACTAAAGAGTTCTACAGACTCAATGCAATCCTTATCACAGTTTCAATGGCATTTTTCATGGAAATAGAACAAACAATCCTAAAATTTGTATGGAACCACGAAAGACCCCAAATAGCCAAAACAACGTTCAGAAAGAAGTAGAAAGCTGGTGGCATCACACTTCCTGATTTCAAACTATATTACAAAGCTATAGTGATCAAAGCAGTATGGTACTGGCATAAAAACAGGCACATGGAACAGGGGAACAGAATAGAGAGGTTAGAAATAAAACTTCACATAAAAGGTCAATTAATTTTTGACGAGTGCCATGGACACAAATGTGGAAAGGACAGTCTCTCTTCAATATTAGGTATTAGGAAAACTGGATATCTACTTGCAAAAAGAATGAAATTGGACCTCTATCTTACACTACTCACAAAAATTAACTTGAAGGATTAACAACTTCAATGTAAAACCTGAAACCACAAATTTCCTGGAGGAGAAACTCCTTGACATTGGCCTTGGCAGTGATTTCTCTGATAAGACACACAAGAAAACAGGAAACAAAAGCTAAAATAAACAAGTGGAACTATGTCAAACTAAAAAGCTTTGCACAGCAAAGGAAACGATCAGTAAATTCAAAAGGTAACCCACAGAATGGGAGAAAATATTTGCAAATCATATATCTGATTAGGGGATAACATACAAAATATATAAAGAATTCATAAACTCAATAGCAAAAAACCAAATAATCCAATTAAAAATGGGCAAAGGACCAGAGTAGACATTTTTCCAAAGAAGACATACAAACAGCCAATAGGTACATGAAAATTGCTCAATACCACTAATCTCCAGGGAAATGCAAATCAAAACCATAATGAGATATCACCTCACACCTATTAGAATGGCTATTATCAAGAAGACAAGAGATAACAAGTGGTGGCAAGGATGTAGAGAAAAAGGAACCCTTGTGCACTGTTGGTGGGGATGTAAATTTGTGCAGCCCTTGTGGAAAACAGTATGGTAATTTCTCAAAAATTAAAAATAGAACTAGTTATTAATAGGCAATAAAAATATATTTAAACATATAAAAACTGAAAATGGCAAAGAAAAGATCTGCTTACCTATTAAAGCCAAATATAGGTCCTGATTTGCATACCAGTGGTTCTCAGGTTCTCAAATTTGCGTGTGCACCAGAATCACCACATGTGTTGTTAAAACACAGATTTCTGGCACCTGTCTCAGAGTTTCTAATTCAGTAGGTTTAGCGTATAGCCCAAGAATCTGTATTTCTAACAGTTCCCATGTGACGCTGAGGCTGCTGGTCCTGGATCCACATTTTGGAGACCACCAGTGTATACTGATTTCACAATGCACACTCTCTCCATTTTTACTTTCAGAAAGAAAAGGCCAAATTCCATTCAAACTCTGCTACTGTCTGCTGACCCAACACTTACGTGGCAGCCTGCTGGGTACCCTACGCACGATAGTCTGCTTCAGTGACAGCCATAAAATGTGATGTCCTCTGTGATGAAATGGGTCAGCATAAACTGCTCCAAGTTATTGTTTTAACGAGAAGATTATAGATTTTTCTCCTTAGTTATGTCCTTTCGATGGTCTGGAATGGATTATACACGGATTATATATGGATTATACACAGTTTTTCATTGGATAGACGAATTCCTAAAAATTTGTGTATGCATATTTCATATAATAAACAATATTAAATCTCAGATGGACATAAAAGTAAACATTCAAAGTATAAAAAAGTTGGCTCAAAATAGGAAGTATAAGATTGTTAGAAAAATAGAAATTATTAGACATGGAAGTGAAAGGAAAAATAAAGAAATTATGACTCGACTTGATAAAATTAAAAGCAATTTCTCTATAACAAAAATATAATTAAAAAGGAAAGCAAATCCAGTAGCTATTTAAAGCAACTCTGAGAGACCACTTATAAATATGCTTTCTAAAAAAAAAGCTTGTAAATATTAATAAAAATATATCAATATTCAAGTAGATATACCAGCAACAGATATGAAAACATAATTCTTATGTGGTAAATGCAAACAGGAATTCTGAAAACGGGAATGTACCTTTTTGTGGTAAAATAAATGCAAATTAAAACAAAAAGCATACAGCAGTATATATAAGAAGTGCTAAAAACACGATAAATGTTAAGGTGTATATATAATAATTATTTCTGGTGGGATACATAATTAGCATAATAATTTGGACATCAATTTTATAAAATGTATCAATAACTATAAATATATATATATATTCACACATAACCACATATTCACATATAACCACTATATATATATTCACACATCCTTTGACTTAGCACCTTTTTCTGCCAAAATTGATCCTAAGGTAAAAACTCCAAAAAATTGAAGATATTCATTACAGCATCACCATTTTAAAGTTGGAACTAATCGTCTATTGTTGTATCTATGCTTAGGTTAAGTAAATCGCTTCAATCAATTTAATAATACATGATAGAACCTTTAACAAGCATTTAATGACACACTGCAGCAATAAGGGAAACATAATTTTAGGTAAGTAAAGAACAAGCCAAATGTACATGTATATCCATTATGTGGTAATAACTATATAAAATTATATCTGGTAGATGGAAGAAAAGATAATTAGTCACTTAAGAGGGATAAGGATTATAGATATCTCTCTTGCCTTAATTTATTATTTTTTATTGTTTTTCTCTCTCCTACTTATCAAAAGAATAGCAACTAGGCTTTCCCTCCTTCCTTTACTAAAAGAGGCCGGCACTGTACATCAGGGGTTGGCAAACTCCTGCCTTTCAGCCAATTCCTCACCGAGCTGCTTGCTTTTTGTATAACCTGTGAGCTAAGAGGTTTTCAAATTCTTGAATGATAATTTCTCTCACTTTTATTTTCAGGTAGAATAAGAAAAACCAAATAGCTTATAGTGGTGATTTGGGAGTATTAGATTAGCTTCCATTATTTGTGAAATAATAAAACAAGTAATAAAAGTTCAATAAGAGGATTAGCCAACATGGTAAATATTTTCATTTACATATTTTAGTTTCCTTGTACTACAGAAAGATACTTAAGTCTTCCTTCTGCTTGAAAAATCCATATTCTCTACCACTTCTTTACTTTTTGATGGCATAATTAGAAATATAAAATGCTATTGTGTTCTTTTCCCTCTACAATATTAAATTATTAAATTGCAAAGACAATGTCCTGTGCGTTTTAAACCACGATCATCAGGGTGATCTTGATTTGGCTGCAGCTGCTCTGGGTGTGTAAGCAAACACTGATAATGCTCCCCTGTCCAGGGAGACCAGCTGGGCTCTGTCACAGTTTACCGCCTTCAAACGAATCTACCCACATTCAGCACCAGGAAGGGCTGAAACGCTGAGCAAAAGTACATGGAGTGGGTCCACCCAAATGCAAAGAGAGGCGAGGGTCCAGAGTCAGGCGGACCTTCTAGCAGAAAACATTTTGATTTCTTTTATATTTTCAGTTACTTTATGCAGTGCTGCGCTGAAAATGAACTTACAACAAAAGTGGTTTTCTACTGCCATTATTATTACTTATGACATGTGAACTCAAACAAGTATGCAATTCAAACATGACATTTTTGTATGGAAATTGTATGGAATTGTATGGAATTTCTTTTTTTCTAAAAATAAAGTAGTACACACAGTAAAAAAATTTGAGAAGTAGAGCAATTATTAAAAAACAAAACAGGGGCTGGCCCCATGGCCTAGTGGTTAAGTTCGGTGTGCTCTGCTTCAGCGGCCTGGGTTCAGTTCCCGGGCGCAGACCTACACCACTCATCAGCAGCCATGCTGTGTTGGCGGTGACCCGACCCACATAGAAAATAGAGGAAGATTGGCACAGATGTTAGCTCAGGGCCAATCTTCCTCAGCAAAAACAAAAAACAAAACAAAACAAAAACTAAGTCTCCTTGTACTTTGACCTCTATTCTCTTTCTCTAAAGGGTAAGAACTACTTAGTTTTTAATTTTTTTTCTGTTCTTGTTTTTTTTAAACAAATATATATTTGGATCTGTATATATGCATATTATCTCCACATATAAACACAAATATTAACTATATTCTCTCCAATTTCTTCCCCTTGCTCTTATGAATTGAATGTATTTTACAACTCTCTTCATAATAGCTTTAAAAATTATGTAATTCTCTCTGACGCCTGCATGCTTCATCAGAGACTGCAGGAATGTACGCCATAAAATAAATCATATTCCCCTAGACCTAGCTGCCAATATCTGTGGTCCCTATGATTTCTGAATTGATCACATGTTTTCAACAACCAAATGACATTTACTGATAATTAATTAGTGTAATTTTGAATAATTAAATATTTATATAACTGTCATTGAAAAACTTAGCATGAGATTCATTTAATCTCTCAAGATACATCCGTTGACAGTGCCATGGGCCAGTCGCTGAGTTGGAACTCACTCTAGGAAGGCAAAAGTCACTCAGGCATGTGCGAGCCCATGTGGAGAATTGCTTTCCCCTCCGTGTAGGTTTAGGTCTTTGTTGGTTCAGTATTTAGAGTTGTTAAAGGCTCTACTGTAGATATGACTTGATCTTTCTCCATATCTTTCATATCCAGGAGAAATTAAAAGGGAATCATTTATATTTATTGTATTTCCCTTTATCCATTTAGAGATACACAGAATGAAGATTCATAGAATGAAGAAAGAATGGGACACAGCTTAACAGATATTGATCATACAGGCTTCTTATTTTGGGGGGGAAAAAGCAAAAACAAAAACAGGGGTGTAGGCTTCTGAGCAATTTAATCTTTGTTAGTACAAACATATCTTGGAAAATCAGAAATCAATTCTGCCTTGAGTAGAGCCTATGATATAAATTATTCCCTAGAGACATTATTTTCTGTTTATTTGCTTAAAAATGTATTAAAATTTAGGGAGGATAGAAAACATAATTATTTCAGTGGGTCTACATTAGTGTTTGTTTCTTTAGCTTTAAATTAGAGACTTAAAAACATGTTTAGAATGATGCATTTTGTAAAGCCAAATACTTGCAAATAAAAATGTTAAGCTCTGAAATGGCAATCTAATTACACTATGAGCAAAAGTAAAAGGAGAATGACAAGTTGGGACAGTATTGGCAAAATATACTAAAGTGAAAAGGTTAATTTCCTTAAGAAGATATATTAGGGTCATATTCAAGTTAAAGGCATCATCAAAAAAGATAAACACCTTAACGGTAAGAAAAGTACAGATATAAATGGCAACACAGATACTCAAATAACAAATGTAAAAAAAGTTCACTCTGATAAATAATAAAATAAACGGAAATTAAATTAAAAAGAGTAACCCTCTACTACCACCACCACAAGCCCAATCCATCAACAATTCTTATAGTTTACTTTCAAAATAAAGTGAGACTCTGTCCCCTGTGACCTCCCTCATCTAAGGCATTGTCATCACTCACCTAAACTATTGTAGGAAACCTCTGCAATTCTACTGTTGGTTTTCTCAAATCTATCCTACACTGAACAGCCAAGATCATATTTTAAAAATATAAATAAATCGTGCCATTCCTGTGCTCAGTGCTCTTCTCAGGGCTGCTGCTTCTAGAAAGGGCAGCACAAACTATACGCTTGGCTGATGCATGAGGGCACCTAACCGATATGCTCACAGGTTTCAATTCTTAGGTGTTTAGAAGTGAATTGAGACGCTTGCCTGCTTCTCAAAGGAGCATACCTTAACTTATTAGACACTTGTAGCAGGGGTATATTATGCTATATAGAATGTAGACCAAGACAAAGCAAGATGGAAACATTATTCTGCCAACGCCGAATGCATATTCAGGAACAGCTAGCAAGATTCGCATTTGCCTCTCTCAAACTCCAGCACAAGCATCCATCCCCACTGTCCCTGCGTTTAGAACTTCTGTCTGCTACTCTAATGCAGTCACTGTCGGAACCATTCTTCTTGGGGCCCCTTTGTTTATAGATAAATCAATGGGGTAATTTGCCCTTCCTTCAATCAGCCTGCGGTATATCTTAGAAAAATTTCTCAAAGCATTCTTCAGGCAGATGGCATTTATTAAAGTTGCTACTGCTGTGTAACAAATTAATCAAAATTTAGCAGCTTAAAACACCTAATTTGTTATGCTCACTGTTTCTGGGGACAGCAATTTGGACAGGGCACAGCAGGGGTGGCTTTTCTCTATTCCACAGTGCCTGGGGCCTCAGCTGGGAAGACTCAAAGGATGCGGATGTCCCTGAACACCTGTTCACGCCCATGTCTGGCAGCTGGGTTGAATGACTCGAACACGAGGGCTGCTGATTAGTTACCTGCTGATTAGTTACCAGATTAGTTACCTGTCTCTGTACGTCTCTTAGCTTCCTTGCAGCCTGGCCGACTTAGGCTGGTCTTAATGGCTCTGGGCTCTAATCACAAGTGTTACAACCAAACAAGGCAGAAACCATATCACCTTTTAACACTCAGCCTCATGAATCACACAGCATCATTTAGTCCATGGTACTAATTGTGGCCCAAGTAGTCACAAGCCTGACCGATTTCAAGGAGATTGCCAAAGGGAAGGGAGTGTGTTAAAGAATTGGGGGTCATGTTTTAAATCCTCCTCAGCACTGATCCTTGTACTGATACATTATCCCCCCCCCAACTTTATATTCTTTTGATCATTGTGAAATTTGAGAGATTAGGGCGTGGAGGTGGCTACCCAGTGACAGTGGAGATCATTTGGAAACCTCAGTTGACCTACTCCCTTTGCAGAAAGAAGTAGAAATGAACATGGATATTTGAAAACAAATCAGACCACCGTGCTGATTAGAGCTTTGTTGATGATGAAAGCGATGTTGATGTTTTACTGATTAAAGTTCTTGGACATTTCTAACTTACTTGGAATTTATGAATATAAAAAGTCACTATAAATTCAAAGATAACAGACAGACCTTACAAGGAAAAGTCAGGGCAAGAATTTATGAAAAATTTGAATACAACAGGAAAGTTGAATCTTTTTGCAGGCCTTCTTTGCTATTACATGAAGTAGTAAAAAACATACATGTTAAATATATGTGTTTGTATGTATATAATTTTTGTTTGATATTAAGTATTTTTACTGAAAGTTACCACAGAGAAAGAAAGTTAGTACAGATGATATGGGGAGATAGCAGAGGCTTTACAATATAAGTAGAAATGACATCCTGCAACTAATTTTTTAAAAATAAAATGAGTGTGTGTATGTGTGTGTGTGAGTGACTACATTTGTCTGGTCAAATGTAGTTATATCTCAAGTATTCAATAAACTTATGGAGCTAGGTCTTCTCTTTAATGAAATAGTTTTGATATGTGTGGTGTGCAACATATTTGATATATTTTTGTTTAAATATTTATAACTAGATCTAGTTAGTAATTAAAATTGTGCTAAATATATGTTAATGCATTTTATTTTTACAATATCTTAAAATATGTGCATTTCAGGACCATCACTTTAATCGTCAGCTCTTTATAATGTAGGCTTTTTAGAAATATCAGTTCAGATAGAATTCTGGGTAATTAACCCAGAATTTAGAACTTTGCTATTTAGAACTTTGCTCTATATACCTTTCTTAGAATTAAGATATTTTTGTAGTAGAAATACCCTGCTGCTAACACACAAGCATCCTTTAAAAACAGATGGAATTTTTATACTCAAGAGTCCAATTAGTGCTTCTTAGAGAATTCTCCTAGTTTCTGTTTTGGGATTAGGGAATATTATCCCTTAAAGAAACATATTTAAAGTATTAGTGATGCAAACGTCTCTTAGTCTCAAGTGGAAATGCTAAAAATTATCATGCAACATTATTAAATATTATTACTGTCATATCCTTTATTTCCTCAGAAGATCTCTTTTAATTTTTATCTCACAAATCTCTCTGAATTTCATAATCTACTCCATTATTTCAATCATAAGCAAACAAAAAATTATATATTGTGTACAGCCCAGTGCTATATTTAAAAAAAACAAAAACAACAAGAAAATAAATGTACATTCTATAAATTACCATACATTAATATTATCAGGTAAAATCTTAGGCTTTATCACAGATCCCACCTTTCTTTTTATGGTGGGAGGGGAGTGAAAATAGAAGATAGACATATAAATTAAATTTTCTGTGTAATACTCCTGATTTTTTATCAAAAATTGTTTGCCTAGCATAAGCCATCTATTCTTTAATAAATAATTTAGAATCATTTCAAATGACAGGAAAAGAGATTAATTTTCATCAAAATGATCAAAGGAAGAGAAAACGAAAACAAGTTTGAGTGTCCAGAAAATGGAGTGATATAATTCCATGGACTGAAGAACCGCCTCCTAAATTTTCATAGAAATTAGCCAAGTAATTCAAGAATAAGAAAACATATGCTTCCATACTGAAAACCAGGATAAAATATACTTCACATCTCAGAAACCTTTAGACTTTTTTTCAAAGGAACAGACTGAGAGAATGTCTGACTAACCTGGTTGACTGTATGAGAAGCACCATCCCATTCTTGTTTCTGGTGATTAGGGATATGAAAATGGAACACCTAACATTTGCTAGCTGAAGTTGCAGCGATTGGATCTAAACATAGACAGCATAACGGGCGATGGGGGCAGACACTGATCCTTGGCAATAGACTCTCCTTTGACAGATATTGACTGTGAATCAATTTTACATTTTTTGAAAATGATAAAGAGAAAAATCAACCAGTCAACAGCAAATGAAGAGCAAATTTAATCAAAGCTGCAGAAAATACTCTTGTAAAATCTTATGGGTTGCAAGAAAAATAGATAGTATAAAATACTTTAAAATTTATATCTTAAGCATGGTCTGAAAAGGTTATCAAAAGAATGTAAATTTAAAATATGTGAGAATACATAGATACTGTAGAAAATGTGTATATATGTATATACACACTAATAATTAATATTACTAATGTTATCACCTGAAAAATATTTAAAAATACATAAGTATGGTCTAAAACACCATATTATACCAACTAAAACAGAGAGAAAAATGAGAGAAGATAAAATTTTAAAAATTAAAATGGGCTAATTGTCTTATATTCCATAAAGAAGGGTAAAGATAATTTTATTTTATTGTATGTAGTTTTAAAAATCTGTTTTATTTTACAGTCATGCACCACATAATGATGTTTAGGTCAACAGTGGACCACCAATGTGACAGTGGTCCCGTAAGATTAGTGCCATATAGCCTAGGTGTGTAGTAGGCTATTCTGTCCAGATTTGTGTAAGTACACTTTATGATCACACAGTGATGAAATAGCCTAGTGACACATTTGTCAGAACATGTCCCCATCATTAAGCAATGCATGACTGTATTTAAAAATCTGATATTTGTTTAAAATTGATTTCTACATAGAATATATTTAAATGAGTTTTTTGGTTTTTTTAGGCTTTTTTTTTTCTTTTGGTGAGGAAGATTGGCCCCTGAGCTAACATCTGTTGCCAATATTCCTCTTTTGGCTGAGGAAAATTAGCCCTGAGCTAACAGCTATGCCCATGTTCCTCTATTTTATATGTGGGATGCTGCCACAGCATGGCTTGATGAGCAGTGCATAGGTCCACACTCAAGATCCAAAACTGCAAACCCTGGGCCGCTGAAGCTGAGCCTGTGAACTTAACCACTATGCCACCGGGCAGGCCCCTAATTGAGTTATTTTAAAATGTAAAGGTAACTAAAAGCTACACTAAAATAAGTTGGCCTTTCTTTTTCCAAATTGCTAGTGAATTTTTGAAGGAAAAAAATAAACATTGCAAAAGACATCATAGCTGAAAATAGAAAAAATTTAAGGAACCATGAGAAGCAGGTAGCAGTCTGAAAAGGCAATATAATTTACGGTTCCATTTACACAACATTCTGGAAAGGGCAAAACTATAGAAATGGTAAACAAATCAGTGGCTGCCAGGGATTTGGAAAAGGAAAAGTGTTGAATGGGTAAAACACAGGATTTTTAGGGTCATGAAACTATTTTGCATAATATTTTAATGGGTTGATACATGACATTCTGTACTTGACAAAACATACAGAACACAGAAAGAGTGAACTTTAATGTATGCAAATTTTAAGAAATCATTAATGTTGTCATGGGACCCCAGAATGGAGTACAGACTATGACAAAGGAATCTCACTGTATTACAAATGTGTGAAATGGCCCCACCTTGGGAGAACGAAGGAAAGGTGCTGATCTAAACTACCTTGTAAATGAGGGGAGACCATGACTAAACGCAAAAGGAACTATACAGAAGCATCATACTCTAGCTGATGAAGACTTTTTACCTGGGCATATGGGTTAACAGTTTTGAAACCACTGTACATGTGTACTGGAATTAAAAAACTAAGTAAATGGATGACTGATGGTGGATTTCTCACTGTTGGAGGTGACAGGCAAGCAACAGGAGAAGGCTAGGATGATAAATGTGGTAATGGATTAGAGTTAGAGACATCAGTATGAACTCGTTTAGCTTAATATTAATATACATGGATAAATTTATAGATATCTGTGTATACATAGGTTAGTATACACACATATGCTTCCATGCTCTGTCACCTGAGACGACATAGAATATTGACACCCTAGGAGTAACAAGAAATCTAACACCCAGATCTTGGTTGTTGATACCATTCTCAAAAAAACAGCAAAACCATGGCTCCTTGGAAAAATGGCTCATTCTAGGACGAGGGTAGAGAATATACAGATGAACCTTGAGCAACTTTTAGTTCTAGAAATTAAGGAAGTCCTTAAAACAACAACAACAGTAACAATATATTGCTGGGGGTATGTGAAAGTGACACAGAAACCAACTGAAAGAGCTCCTAGTAGCCAAAGCTGGAACAATTTGAGCAACAGAATAAAACAACATATTATAGAATTATAACCCAAAGTATAAGATAAATATCCATGAGTCCTTACTGATATAGATAATTGAATACAGAAATAATATGGAGAAGAGACAAATTTCCCATGCAGAACAATTCCAAAAAAGTTATATATATATATGCCACACTAAAGAACGGGCAGCACAATACCGCACTTTTAAAGTGTGGGCTGCACATAGGGACTTCCTTCGTAAAAGTACAACATGGGAAGGGAGAAAGAGAGAACTTTACAGTAGAGATACCGCACAAATACTACCTACAGCCCGATGACCAAGGTTAGTGTTAACGGTGATTAGTTACACGGATAGTCTGTATTCCAAATATTGTGTAATGAAAATGGCACTTTACATCAGTTGGCTTCCTTTCCAGAACAAATAACCCCAGTCTAATGATAAGAAAAATAGAAAAATATCAACGGCAGCACGTTCTACAAAATGTCCGGCCAATACTCCTCAAAACTATCAAGATGGTCAAAGACAAGGAAAGTCTGAGAAACTCACAGCCAAGATGATCCAAAGGAGACATGCCTGCTAAACGTAATATGTCTTGAATAGGATCCTGGAACAGAAAAAATTAAAATTTAAAATTTAAACATTAAAACTAAGGAAATCTGAATAATGTACGGATTTTAGCTAATAATAACAGATCAATATTAGTTCATTAGTTGTGACAAATCTACCGTTTTAATGTAAAATGTTAATAGTAGAAACTGGGTATGGGGTGTATGGAATCTCTTTGTACTATCTTTACAACTTTTCTGTAAATATAAAACTTTTCTAAAATGAAAATTTTATGTTAAAAAACCCTTTTAGACATGCATGGTAATGCCACCTGGAATTGATCATTCATCCTATAAAATAGTTCGGACACTACCAAAAAAAATGCAGGTAGAATAATGAAACATTTGTGACTACAAATGCAAGTGAATTAATTGTCAGAATGAAAACACTGAGACTCTAAGATTTGGTCATCCAAAATTAAAAAACAACAACTCAGAAAGGGTAAAATACAACACATTAGGAAAAGAAACAGCAGTCATATTCATGCAAAAATACAGCCTGTGCCCAATAGCGATATTGTAATACGTAGTGCTAAATAAGATCAAGAGTGTTATTTTTAAAACTAGGAAATTATGTCCTTCAATAATATGAGGAAGAGAGCACTCAATATTCCACGTGGCCATCTTATCCAGAAGTTCAGAACACTTCCCAAAAGTTTCCCCCAACTAGTATTTCCAAGCACCCCATCTTGCTTACTACTAAATAATGAAGCTGGATAACAAAGGTTTTTTGTGAAGCTGGAAAATTCCACCACCATTTATGAAGATGACTGTTATGGGAGAAGTTCCCCTACGCCTGTTGATATTGTCCAAGTCTGAGCACTGAGGACCCTTCCTGAGCCGGGTCGGTCCAAACACAGTCTCTACTCTTCATTGCAGCTGACTGTGTGTGCTCTCGTTATTCTTTGCCCTTTTCCCTACACCTACCCTTGTCATATTCATTTTAAAGCCATTGAAAATGTCTTGTAAACATTTCATGGAAATGTCATAGAAAACATGTAACAAATTATTACGAGTGATTGATTTGAATGTATAATATTTTTACAATGACTAGAAATACCATGAAAATTGAAAGTAAAATGAAAAAACCTGGAATATATATAAAAATATAAAAAAGAGATCTTACCAAGTAATATGAAATCCTATAAAAGAGTGTGTAAAATGTGAATATGATACATTTAAATGTTATTAACAAATGAAAACATAGTCAGTTTCACTCACAATTAAAATTTTTGAGTGTGAATTTGTCAATGATTAAAAGATAGCCAAATACAAGTATAGTCGGGGTGAAATGGACACTTTCAAATGTATGTGGAGGAGTGTATATTGTTAAAAACTTTCAGGAGGAATTTATGCTGGGGAAATAATGCAAAGATGCAAAATTGTTGGTATGATAACCTGCATTGCCAGGATGTTTATAATTAGGAGAATGCAGATTCTCTATAAGTTAAAAAAAGTAAGTTAGATAATGCAGGAATTTATACAATAGAATACTACATAATCATTTGATTAACTTCACAGATAATACGTAATGATATAGAAGGCTGCTCATAATATTTATACAAATAAATATTCATAACTATTTCTTACAAGTAGTATATAGGTATGATATAACTTTTAAAAATTTACATATGCATATGAAATTACTAGAAGAATATCCGACAAAAAGATAGTGATATTTATCTCTAAATAGTAGAATACTATGTGATTATTATCAATTTTATTTTGTGTGTACTGACTGTTTTTAGGAAATAGATATTAATACACAGTTAAATACTGTTATGTTTTAACGATTACGATTTCTATGAAGTAAAATATAATTTCTTCAAATTTTGCCCTTCAAAATATATCACAAATCAAATTACTTGTGTGAATAAATACTGATTTAATAATAGTTAATTATTTTCACACTGAGAGTATGACTTTGCCATTTAACTGATGTTTACATCAGTTATTTATTATGAAGTTTGGCAGTGCTAAAACATAGACTAATTTCAGACTTTCAAGTGCCCTTTCACAAGCCACATAACACATTGACTCAGTTTTGGCATTAAAATTTATTATATGTTGACAAAATGTCAATGATATTCTAATGGATAGCAGTCCATTAATGATGCTTGAAACTTCTCTAGATGAGTTTTCTCAAAGCATTAAGTTACTAATTAGTCATCGTCCACGTCTTCCTATTTAGTTTATCTCAGTATAAAAAACAGAAAAAAACAGAAGTTTATCAAATGGTGCTTTTCAGTCCATTTTTCTCCCCATTATCTATTGTATGGATATGAAGAGATATCTTTAATTTTGTTTGTCCACAGTTTTTATGGTGGTAGAACTAAAGTGAGACACAGTCAAGAATTATATACTAATTAATACAGACAGACAGACATTCACTCACCAATGATTCCTTAAAAAAGAACTATTTCCTGGGGCCGGCCTGGCGGCGCAAGTGGTTAAGTGCGTGCGCTCCGCTGCGGCAGTCCGGGGTCCGCTGGTTCGGATCCCAGGCAGGCACCAATGCACCCCTTGTTCATCTGTGCTGTGGCGGCGTCCCCTATAAAGTAGAGGAAGATGGGCACTGATGTTAGCCTAGGGCCAGTCTTCCTCAGCAAAAAAGAGGAGGATTGGCATCAGATGTTAGCTCAGGACTGGTCTTCCTCACAAAAAAAAAAAAAAGAATTATTTCCTAGCTCTCATAACACTGCAGACGATGACCTACTGGGTTTTTATGCATTTTGGGTTATTTTGCACCAGCTTGCTCTAACCTTAAAGAATAGTAGTATTCATCTATCAACCAAGATACATTTGAAATTGGCCATAATTTCCACTAATAATTAATTGACAGATTAATCATTTCACTGGAGTTGGTTGTATATAATTGTCATCTTCATGATTTTCTACAGGTCAAATTAAATAACCTTCTTTAAATCACATACAATTTTCTTCTCTTTAAACAATATCAATAACTAAAATAACAGTTCATCTTTATTGAGTGCTTACGTTGTGTCAGGCCTGGTTCTAGAGGTTTTAAATGAATTAAGTTAATGTTCATAAGAACTCAAGAAGATAAGTAAGTTAGGTTGGGTCCCCCAGAAGCAGAGCCTGAGAGGAAAATGTATGGGTATGAGATTTATTGAGGTGGTGCTCTCTGAGAAACCTGTAAGGACATGAAGAGAGCAGGAGAGGGAAGTGAGAAAGAGTTTTACGCTTATGCAAGAATGTGGATTCAGGAGAGGTCTACCTGAACCTCATTTCAAGGGAACTCTGAAGGATAAATTCCTCCAAAAACTCTATTCTACTTTGAGTCAGAGGAGCAGAGCTTTGGTTCCTGTCCAGGAATTGCCTATGACCCCAGAGGAGGGATTTTTAAGGTGGGAGGAAGGGAAGGGGAAGCATTTCATGCTAGGTAGCCTCAACTTCCTGAGGATATTCCTCAGGAGAATGTTCGTGTGTGCCTTTTAGGAGGGTACCCAAGCATCCAGCAATGGGAGACAGACACACCCCAAAACTGAGAAACGCACTCCAGGAGATCTGGGCAGGGCATCATCAGCATCTGATGCAATAGTTCTATTATTTCCCTCATTTTAGAACTTAGGACATGAGGGCCGAAAAATCATGTGATTCCCAAGGGCATGCAGGTAGGAAAATTACAAAGTTCAGAGGCATGTCCTGTCAGTCTGGCTGTAGAGCCAGAATTCCTACCTTCACATATTAAATTGACTCAGGTTTTCAAATTAGCAATGTATTTGCAGAGATTTTTTTAAAGCCTGTTCTGGTAATTACTTATGAATTCATATACCACCTGGGGCATTAAATGAAACCAAAAGTACTATAGATGTCAGAAAACTCATAAGAAAGTTTTCTTAATAACTCGGGGCATTATTTTGTTTTAAATCAACTTCTTTTTGAGACACGCATTTCTAGTGTAATTGCTTTGCATTTCTTTTCACACAGAGGTTCCTTTATTTAAAAGTTTGTTTTACCTTCTCAGGGTATGGTTCATATTTTGTTTTCTTTGAGTAACTGTGCAGAGAGATCAAAATTAATCTATATAGATTAGATTTTCCCCATTCCAAAACCAAGAGTTTGGCCAGAAACCTTGTTTAAGAACGAATCCAAAATCAATATGTAGTTAAAGATACTCACATGCAAGATTAAAAAATTACCATAGTAGGAAATATACAATGAGAAATAAGCACTTTAAGCTGAGTGATATGTGGCCCTGCCAACAGCAAATAGGATGTGACATGCTGCAGACCCAGATATTACACTAACTACAATAATAAACATTCAAGAATATAGTATAATGAGCACACAATTATGAGTTTTAATAAGGATATGCTACAGCTAAAGTTGGAAATACTTTTGGGGGTAATGGACCTACATAATTTAAAGATAGGCAGTAAACTGCAGGCAGTAAAATTCAATTACATTGACTATAAGATGCATTCAAACATGCTCCCATGAAGCATACTATTCCCAGCATCAATTCGCTGATAATGTTTCCTACAGTTATGGCTGGCCACATTTTTATTCTGATCATTTAATTTATGAACAGAAGGGAGAAACTGAATGGTTAGTTTGGGATTAGGAACAAAACTTAGGGTTTATCATAGTGATAAACTGTATCTTCCAAAAAGCGTATGTGGACTTTGCAAAAACAATCACATAGTTTATTTAACAAAAGGAGGTAGTTGTTAAGCAGGGTCCCAAATCTATTAAGAAATGAAAAGAAGACCACGTGTCAGTGGGAGAAGCAATGCGCAGGGTAGGAAGCTGGAAGAAAACATGAACACGGATAATGCTAGTTAGCATGTCATTCTGAGAACAATAACGTATTTGGTTGGGACTAGTCATTTTCAAGGTCATCAGATAAATTCAAAAGGGAGGGAAAAAAATTCTTCAAGTATTTTCCCCAAGGAGTAGACAGCAAGTTAGTGGAATTGTGATTTCATTACTTCAGGTAAGTGTATCTATATCATGTTTCTTAGAAAGAGTCATTGCTTGCTATATGTTGGTTTTAAACTCCTATATTACAAAATGCTAGTATAGCATATCTTTTATAAACAGAGTAATTGTGTTTAAGAGTACTTCTTCTGCAAGGAAAATAAAATTGTCCACAATATATGCAAACTGCATGGAAACTGTTGATCTGAATGAAATGTTCATACCCTTAACTGACAGATTATTAGACACTAAGAAGAGAATATATGGCATTACATTTAGCAAATTTACGGGCCATAAAAGGAAAGTACACATTAACGCTGTTTCTATCCTATCATAGCAGGCTATTGAAAAGTTACATATTAAGTTGAACTACTTCATTTTGTCAGCAAACACTATCTAAGGGAGTATAAATATTTTTCTATCATTTTGTATCATTGTTTATGTCCAATTTTTTCATAGAAAATGCAGCAAAATGTTAATCTTACAAATTTCTTCATTCTATCCCCCACCTCCACTCACTAAAATAATAAAGTCATATAAATAATATTTTTGCTAGAATCATCTTCTTTTTAGTAGCACAGATTTCTGTCACAGAAAATAGTTGAGAAGCCAAAGATAAGGCTTTCCTACTCTTGGAAAATGTACTGAGCTATGATCTTTATACATTATTATAATTATATTTTTTACTTACATTTTCTAGTACCTTCAAGAACAAAAAAGATAGAAAGTAAACAAAAAGGCCAAGTAAGGAGACTTTGCCTTAGGTCCGTAAGACTCTTTGGGAGTCCTGCTTCATTACTTTCTCATCTCTTAGATTTTTTTTTACTATGTATTTTTTCAAGTCTTAATAGACTTTCTTTTTTAGAGAAATTTTAGGTTTATAGAAAAATTGTTCAAAAAAGACAGAGAGTTCCCATATAGCCCCTTTATGTCACATCCCAATACATAATTTCCCTTATTAGTAACATCTTGCATTAGTGTGCTACATTTTTTGCAATTGATGAACCAATATTGATGTATTATTATTAACTAAAGTCCATAGTTTACATTAAGGTTCACTCTTTAGGTTGTGCAGTTCTGTGGATTTTGACAAACGTGTGATGTCATTTAACCACTATTATAATAGAGAATAATTTCACTACCCTAAAAATCCCCATGCTCCATGTATTCATCCGTCCCTTCCTCTATCTCTTCATATATCTGGCAGGCAACAAATGATGATGATGTTTTTACTGTCCTGTAATATTTCCTATTCACAATGTCATATTATTGGAATCATATAGTATGTAGCCTTTTCAGATTGGCTTTTTTAACTTAAACATTGCATGTAAAGTTCTCCATGTTGTCTTTTTTTTTTTTTTTTTTTTAGTGTGGAGATTTTATTAGTAGTGGTGATGCAGAAAAGTACACATTAGATTTCTGAATAAATCAGAGTCATTAAAATTTTTAAAAACTTAAGCAGCAAATTTTAAAGCCTGTATTCTAATTACTTTCCTCACTATTTTTTCTCCAAATTTATTGAGGTATAATTGACAAATAAAAATTGTACATATTTAAAGTGTAAAATGTGATGGTTTGATATATGTGTACATCATGAAATGATTACCATAATCAAGCTAATGAACACATCCATCACCTCACATTAGTTATCATTTGTTTGTGCGTGTGGTGAGAACCCAACATTTACTCTCTTGGCAAATTTCAAGTATACAATATCATTAACCATAGTTACAACCTTATTCATCTTATAACTGAAAGTGTGTACCCTTTGACTAACATCTCCCCATTTTCCCTACCCTACATTCCCAGACAATCACCATTCTATTCTCTGCTTCTGTGAGTTCAACTTTGCTAGATTACACATAATGAAATCATACGATGTTTGTCTTTCTGTGTCTGGTTTATTTCACTTTGAAATAATTTTCTGGGCCCCTCTACCCCCAGATCCCAGTTGGAGGGCTATCTTCTCAAGAGGTATGGTATGTCAGCATTACTCATCTTCTCCCAAACTACCTGTTGCTGAGGCTAAGTTCCAGGTTAGTGAAGCCAAAATTCAGAGTCTCCTTGGTTCTGTCCAGCCACCACTTATAGGACAGAAGTTCTACCTTGCATGTAACATTGCTAAGAATAATGGGGCCCCAATCACCCTCACCCTAGCTCATACGTCAGTGGTTCCATCATAGGAGAGGCAAACCAAGAAGATATGAACCAACTTCCCCACTCTACCAAAAGCTTAGGTCGCAAAGCAGAGATATCACTCAGAGACAAGTCTGCCACTGGCTCCATGGCCAGCTCCAGGGCAATGGTTCACAGATTTTACCCTGTGAGAGAAGTAGGCTTTTACACAGATAGCTCCTCATCTCTCCCCAAAGGAAGTGACTTCATTTCCAACAGACTGTGGAGAATTTCAAGTCTAAGCACACTTTCAAAAACAGTGTAGGTTGTGGTGAAAAATAATTGGGAAGAGATTGGTGGATTCATTGGACATATAGACTAAACTGTAGGCTGGCTGCTTTTCTCTAGAGACTTAGGAAAGGAAAGAACTATGAAAAACCTGCTTGTGGTCAAAATAACCCTCCAACATTAACCTCAGAACTATCCTTCAAGGGAGTGCAAATTCCATTAGTTAGGTCTGTGGAATAATTTATACTCCAGGGCTTTTCTGAAACCAATAGATCAATCAGCCCACAAGGAGTGGAGCTTAAATGTTGGTTGTGTTCATGGACAAAGACAGTCAAAGAGAGTGCTGCCAAAAGCACTGTCATCCCAGTCCAACTGTAGGAATACCCCAGGCTGCGCCTGCTGAGAAACAATATCAGAGGGTTAGCGCTGTGTAGGAAAGGGAAAATAGACTTCACTAGGATTATTCAGTCAGTCACTAAATAAATAAATAAGTAAATAAAAATAACAATCCCTGGGAGGCAGAGAGGTACATTGCAGAGTTGCTCCTGTATAAGATCTAAAATATCCATTTTGCAATAAAATAAAATAAAATTACCAAACAGGCAAAGAAACAGGAAAGTATGGCCCATGCACTGGAAACAAAGTAAGCAATAGACACTTCCTATTAGAGCAACCAGATGTTGGATTTAACAGAAAAAAAAAAAACCTTTGAATCTGCCATTATAGTCAAAGAACTAAAGCAAACCATGATTAAACAAATAAAGCACATTTTGGTGACAATGTTGCAGCATATAGAGAATATCAATAAAGAGATAGAAATTATAAAAAAAAAATAAGTAAATGGAAATTGTGGAGTTCAAAAGCATAATAACTGAAATTGAAAATTCTTTACAGGGGCTCAATGATAGACCTGAACTGGCAGAAGAAAGAATTGATGAAGATAGATCAATAGAGATAATGCAATACTCAGAAGAGAAAGAAAAAAGAATAAAAAATTAAACAGAGAATCAGAAAAATGCAGGGCATTACTAAATCCAGTAACATATGCATAACGGTAATACCACAAGGAAAGGAGAGAAAAAAGGGGCAAAAAATATCCAAAGAAATTATTACAGAAAACTTCCCAAATTTATTGAAAAATAATAATCTGCACATCCAGGAAGCTCAACAAATTCCAAGTGGGATAAATGCAAAAAGATCCACAAGCAGGTAAATCATAGTAAAAGCGCTGAAACAAAAGACAAGGAAAATCTGTAAAGCAGAAAGATAAAAAGGACTTATCATTGATAAAGGAACCACAATAAAGTTGAAAGCTGACCTAGCAACAACAATGGAAGCCAGAAGGCAGTGAAATAACATATTCAATGTGCTCAAAGAAAAAAATACTAATAACAAAAAATTCTATATCCAGCAAAGCTATCTCTCAAAAATGATTAAAAAATAATAATCCCATAAAAACAAAAACCAAGAGGATTTGTCACTAGCAGACGTGCCTTATGATAAATATTAAAGGAAGTTCTTTAGGCTGAAAGCAATTGACTCAGACAATAATTTAAATCCACATGAATAAACAAAGAACTCCTATTACAGTAATGATGTAATCATAAATGACAGTATAAATGCATATTTTTCATCTTTCTTCTCTTAATTGAATAAAGCAATTATATAAAACAATATTATATAAAAATCAATTATATAAAACAATACAAATATTGCACCTATAACATATAGAAATGTAATATATTTTCTACTAAGAGGAAAAAGCCTGTTGTTTGGAGCAAAGCTGGGTAAGGAAATAACTAGACTGTTACTTGAATCCTTAACAACAAATAAAGAGAACCAAAAGGGACAAATAAAATTAATATAATAACTATAAATATATACTTCCTGTTCTTTCTTCTCTCAGCTATTACAAACGCATAAAATATATAATGAATTAGTTAAAAATGTATTTTTGGGTTTGTAACATTTATAAATATAATATGTATAACAATAATAGAACAAAAAGGGGTTAAAGGGAATAGAACTGTATAGGAGTAGCATTTCTATATCTCACTGGAATTAGGTTAGTATAAATCTGAAGCTGATCTGATAAGTGATGATGTACATGGTAAACTCTAGAGCAACCAGTTAGGAAATAACTCAAAAAATGTAGTAAAAAATCATTAGAGAAATTAAAATGTTACATAATAAAATATCAAATTTATGCAAGAGATGGCAGTAAAGAGGAAATACAGGAATAAAAACAGATGAGAGACACATAGGAAACAAAAAGTAAAATGGCAGACATAAATCTAACCTTATCAATAATAATATTAAATGTAAATGGCAAAGTAATCCAATAAAAAGACAGAGATTGTCAGTCTGAATTTATAAAAAAGGATGTGACTATATATCATCTACAAATTTAGACCTACACATACAAATACATTAAAACTAAAAGAATTGAAAAAGATGTTATCATGCAAACGGCATTCACAAGAAAGCTAGAGTGTCTCTACTAATATCAGGCAAAATATATGCTAAGCCAAAACATTTTACTATGCATGAAAAGAGATACTTTGTAATGGTAAAAGGATCAATCCATCAGGAAGATATAACAATTATAAACATATATGCACCTAATAAAAGAACACCAAAATACATGAAGAAAAAAAAGACAGAAATAAAGGGAGAAATAGAAAATTCAGCAATACTAGCAGAGACTTCAAAACCCTACTTTCAATAATGGCTAATGAATACAAAAAATAGGCAGAAGGTTTAAAAGGAAATAGAAAACTTAAACAATACTGTAAAGCAAAAAGATTTGTTATCCATAAAACACTACACCGACAATAGCTGAATATACATCCATCTCAAGTGCACATGGAACATTCTCCAGGATGTCCAATATACTAGGCCATAAAACAAACATCAATAGATTTAAAAGCATAGAAATAATATAAAATATTCTGACCCAAACAAAATAAAATTAGAAATCAATTTTTTAAAATTCGGGAAATTCACAAATACATGACTATTAAACAACATGTTCCTAAATAACCAACTGTTTAATAAAGAAATCAAAAGGAATTTAGAAAATACTTTGAGATAAATGGAAATGAAGACACAACATACCAAAACTAATGGGTTCCAGCTAAAATAGTGCATAGTGAGAAATTTATAGCTGTTTATGCCTATATTAAGAAAGAAGAAAGACTTTACTCATATAATCTAACCTTTCACTATAAGACAGTGGAAAAAGAAGAAAATAAACTTAAGGTAGGCAAAAGAAAGAAGAAAAATAGAAAGGAAATCAAAGAAATAGAAAAGAGTAAAACAATAGAGAAGATCAATGAAACCAAAGTGGGTTCTTTGAAAGATCAATGAAGGTAACAAACCTTTAGCTAGATTGGCAATGGAAAAAAGAGAGAAGATTCAAATTACTAGACTCTGAAATGAACAAATTAGATAACTTCAATGAAATGGAAAATTTCCTAGATGGATGCAAACTATGAAAACCAACATAAGAAGTAGACAATCTGAACAGACATATAAGAAGTGAACAAGAAGTGCTGTTGCCATTTCTACTCAACATTGGACTGCAGGTTATATCCAGGGCACTTAGGCAAGACAGATAAATAAAGAGCATTCATAGCGAAAAGAAAGAAGTAAAACTATCTCTATTTGCAGACACCATGATCTTGTACATAAAACAAAACAGATTCCAGGAATAAAACCACTTGTTTGTAGTCAACTGACTTTCAACAAGGTTGCCAAGATCATTCAATGGAAAAGAATAGTCTTTCAATAATGGTTCTGGGACAACCGGATACTCACATACAAAAGAATGAAGTTTGACCCTTTTCTCACACCAGACATAAAAATTAACTCAAAATGGATCAACGACTTAAATATAAGAGCTAAAATGATAAAACTCTTGGAGGAAAACATAGAAGCAAATCTTCATACCTTGGATTTGGCAATTGATTCTTAGAGATGACACCAGAAGCACAGGCAACAAAAGAAAAAATACATACGCTGGACTTCATCAAAATTAAAAATTTTGTGCTTCACAGGACACTTTCAAGACAACGCAAATATGATCCACAGAACAGGAGAAAATGTTTGCAAATCATATATCTGATAAAAGGACTTACACCAAGAACTATTACAACTCAATTTTTTTAAATGGTCAAATGATCTAAGCAGACATTTCTTCAAGGACAATACACAAATAGACAATATGCACATAAAGAGATGCTCAAGATCAATAGCCATCAGAAAAATGCCAATCAAAACCACAATGAGATACCACTATCATAACCTCTAGGATGGCTATTTTTACAAGTCAGAGAATAGCAAGTGTTGATGAGGATGTGGGGAAACTGGGACCCTCACACACTGCTAGTGGGAATGTAAAATGGTGCAACTGCTTTGAAAAACAGAAATTTTCCCAAATAAATAAACATAGAGTTACCATGTGACCCAGCAATTCCACTTCTAGGTATTCATCAAAAAGAAGTAAAAATATATATCCACACAAAAGCTTGTATATGAACGTTTATAGCAGCATTATTCATGTATTATTATTTCTTCTTAAAGGTGGAAACTACCCAAATATCCATGAACTGATGAAAGGATAATAAAAATATGGTGTGTATATATTAGCCAGCCCTGGTGGTCTAGTGGTTAAAATTTGGCACTCTCACTGCCACAGTCTGGGTTTGTTTCCCAGTCAGGGAACCACACCACCCATCTGTCAGTTGTCATACTGTGGTGACTGCATGTTGCTGTGATAGTGAAAGCTATGCCACTGGTATTTCACATAACAGCAGGGTCATCCATGGTGGACAGGTTTCAGCAGAGCTTCTAGACTAAGACAGACTAGGATGAAGGACCTGACCACCAACGTCCAAAAAAATTGGCCATGAAAACCCTATGAATAGCAGTGGAGCACTGTCTGATATAGTGCAGGAAGGTGAGAGGATGGTGTAAAAAGACTGTGCAGGGTTCTGCTCTGCTGTACATAGGATGACCAGGAGTCAGAATCAACTCTACACAGCACTAACAATGTATGTACAATGCAACATTATTCAGCCATAAAAAGGAATGAAGTACTAATACATATCACAACACAAATGAATCTGGAAAAAATTGTGCTAAGTGAAAGAAACCAGGCAGAAGACAGTCACAGAAGACCACATACTACATGATTCCATGTACGTGAAATGTCTATAATATGCATTTATATTTATAGAGACAGAAAGTAGGTTATTGGTTGCTTAGGGCTGGAGGAAGGATGGAGAGATAGTAGGGTGATAGCTAATGAATACAGGATTTCTTTTTGAAGTGATGAAAATGTTCTAAAATTGATTGTAGTGATGGTGTCAAATATACTTGAGTACATTAAAGTCCACCAAATCATACACTTTAAATGGGCGAATTGTATGGTATGTGGCTTATATCTTGATAACACAGTTTAAAAATGAGCAGATGAAGAAAAAAACATACCACATCTTGGCAATTTGAAAATTTATACTTGTATCTTAAGTTTGGTAAGAGCACTAGAAAGAAACAAAATAAATTACAGTTGAGGAAGTAAGCTAAGCCATTGCACGAGAATTACTATTAGTGCTCATGAAAGGAGATTACTTGGAGAAAGCAAAACTCAAAACTGAATAATATCAGAACTCATCACAAAAAAGTGACCAAAGATTTTAAGTGGAATGATTGTTCAGAATTATACTGGGTAGAAAAAAGGTATTCAGTCAGAAGAGCTAGATTATGTTAGAGGCTTCCACTCTTAAAGCAAGGGTGATTTGTTTAGCTGCTTTTCTGGGCCACAATTCCTATTCTGTAAAAGCTGACAAATTTTAAACTGTGAGAGATGTATTAAATGTATGGGATAGAGTTGAATTCTAATGACGAGTACATATTTCAGCAAATATTCATCCTATAAAATTACTAACTTTGCTCTTTTCTAAATCTCACCACAGAATTGCTTCCTCTTTAGAATATTTGGTAACCATGCCAATCATGCTCCACAGAGCCAAATTTCACACAAGCTCCTTTTATTTCTTTTCCTTCTTTGCGGGAGAAGCATGCAACTATGATAGTATTAACTTGTGACATGACTGAATTTCAAACAGAATATCTTTAGTAAACTTAACCTTCACCACTCTTTTTCTATTTACAGTCACTCATCACCACCCGTATGTGATATTTTTACCTTCATAATTTCCTAGGTATCACATTTTTTATTGCATAGGATTAATGTCTTTTTCCTGTTATTTTCAAAATTGTGAGTAGTAATTAACATATAAAATAACCGTCAAAGAAAGAATCATTACTGAAGTAATAAGAAGGACAAATTGACCATTTGGAACACGTAGGACTACATGGTAGTTAATTAGGGCATGTGCATACTATAGTGGAACCCCTTAGTGATGCTATTGTGAGAATAGGGCCATTGCAAAGCTAGGTTAACTCTAATGAAATTGCATTTTATAATATTATAATTAAAACATTTGAGTGAAAATAATTATTTTTCTATTATAATTTAATTTTTCCCTAGGATATAAGAGAGGTCCATAATATACCCTAATTTATTCCATATAATATCGTAAGAACTTGTTTCATTTTCAAAGTCCTATTATATATTAAAATTTAAAATATAGTTTGATGCCCTCTTAAAATTAAATCCTAGTAAAATGGTTTTGCACAACAACTTCTACAAATTTAGAAAAAGGTTAACCAAAGGCCATGCATTCTTCGTAGTGCATGCATTGTTTGTGGAACAAGGACCTCGAATAGACTCATTGTTAGTAACTGGCTTTTCAAGTTTTGTGATTGAGACTCAGAAAACTTTGATTTAACAAAGCTACATAAATTAGATAAGTAATATAGTAATAAACTCTGTCTTTGACCAAAATCTGAGAGATTTTTAAAAAGTTTAAACTAATAGAATACTCCAAATTATTTCCTTTATAGTTCTTGTGAGTGACACATAGACTTCATTGCATAAATTTTTATACTTAGATAGATGTTAAAAATGTATTTAAATTTTCATATACATATTAAATTTTATGATAAATACCATTATTTGTAAAACTGTGCAAAGTCATCCAATAAAGTGAAACATATAATTTCAAGTAATTTCACTCAGTTCTTCCTTTCCTGTCAGAAATGTTATCCTAAAGTTGAGAAGAAAAATGTATTTGGGTCCCATCTACTCACATTGTCTCTGGGACTGAAGTAGCATCAAGATTAAAAAAAAAAAAAATAGTGCTGTCAATAATCAGATGTTCTCTATCAGCAATTTTTAGGCACTGATAAATTTATTTAGCCTACATCATTAAATAATGTATCGATAAAATTTTCCTCAATTGCTTCCACTCTTCAGAAAATATGGATTGGTCATTATTACTCCATGTTCTTGTTAGTTTCCATTTCTTGGATCAGCTCTCAGACGATTCCATTAAACGCGTATCAACTAGCACTTTGCCCTCAGTAGAAATCCAGAAGCAAAACAGGCCCTTCATTAATGGATAAATAAGAACTCATATTGGGCCAGCCCAGTGTAGCAAGCAGTTAAGTGCGCACGCTCCGCTGCGGCGGCCCGGGGTTCGCAGGTTCAGATCCTGGGTGCGCACCGATGCAATCAAGTCATGCTGTGGCGGTGTCCCATAATAAAGTAGAGGAAGATGGGCATGGATGTTAGCCCAGGGCCAATCATCCTCAGCAAAAAAGAGGAGGATTGGCATCGGATGTTAGCTCAGGGCTGGTCTTCTTCACATACACACGCACCAAAAAAACATATTAATACATGCCACAAAAATTTGAAGTTTGTCAATATCCACTAAATCAGTTTAGCCTCACAATAATCCTGTGAGGTTCTTATTAATTTATGACATAGACCAAGTGACAGAAAGAGAAATTCACGTTATATATGACCTTGGATGCCATGACAAGGAGGTTGGATTTTAAGAGCAATGGGAGCTATTTTCCAGTTTACATTAGAGGAGTGACATGGTAGGATCTAGACTTAAATAACAGTATGACAGTGGGAACAGATGAGAGCCAACAGAAGTAGAAGCACGGCCATGGTCATGATCTAGGGGAGTGGCGGCAGTGGCTGGAATAGAGCCTAGGGAGATGCAGAGGTGGAACTAGTCTGGATTTCTATATGGAGGCAGAACCAGCAAGACCTGGTGATGGACTAACATGAAAGGACAGAGAAAGAATATATCTTAGTGTTGGGCTTAAGCAAATGAGAGATTCACACTTTACACAGTTAGGGGAGGCTAAGAGAATCAAGTTTCTAGGGAAAAATCAAGAGCTCTGTTTTGGACTCACTATGTTTCAAACGATTAGACCTGTGTTGTCCAATACAGCAGCCACTACCCACAGGTAGCTATTGAGCACTCAAAATATGAATAGTCAAAATGAAGATGATAGTAGTGAAAAATATATACTAGATTATGAAAACATACTGTAAAAATAAAAGAAAGCAAAATATCTCATTAATACTGTTTATATTGATTACAATTTGAAATGATAACATTTGGGATATATCCGACTAAATAAAATATTAAAATGAACCATTTGAAATTTAGAATGACTGTGGTTCATATTATATTTCTATTGGAAAGAACTGGATTAGACCAGGCATCAGTAAACTATGACTTCTTTTTATATGGCCTGTGAGCTCAAAACGATTGATGCTCAAAAATAAAAACAAATTAGTTGAATTAGCGTTTTTATTTTATTAAACTTACTAATAACCTCCTTGCATCTTTTCATATTCCTATACACATTTACATAGACTAAGTGAGGTGATCCACCCCTGCTAGCCCTGTAACATCTATTTCTCTTAGAAAACACTTTTCCACGTTACAAAATATATGTTAGCATTTTGGAATAGCTAATACTTGTCACACGAAATCCAAAAGCAGGGTGATATCTTCTCATTCCAAAAATTAATAAGGTAAAACTTCTCCCTTATTTACTTTTAAAAGTAATTATGTTGCTAAATGTTATTTGGTTTTGTTATTTAAATTAATTGTTTTTTTTTTTCTAATTTCCCTTACTTTGGCTATGAAAAAAGGATGAAATTTTTAGTAGAGTTTAATATGTAGGGCAAAATTGTATATGCTATATAATCATACATTTAAAAATACTATATGAGGGCCGGCCCCGTGGCTTAGTGGTTAAGTGCGCGCGCTCTGCTGCTGGCAGCCCAGGTTCAGATCCCGGCTGCGCACTGACGCAGCGCTTCTCCGGCCATGCTGAGGCTGCGTCCCACATACAGCAACTAGAAGGATGTGCAGCTATGACATACAACTATCTACTGGGCAAAAGATAGTTGGGGGAAAAATAAATAAATAAAATTAAAAAAAAATACCATTTGAAATATGGAAATATTGTGTGCATGTGCACACACATGTAGTAAGGGCCTAAAGAGAACAAGTTGGCAGTCTGAGAAAAGATAATAGTTGTGCTTTTATTTTCAAGGTAATATTGATGCATAGGGACTCTCAAAACTTATATGCTGGTGATATGTTTAAACAATAAAAGATACTCTGATTATTTGCTTACTATTTTTCAGGAAGGACATGGGGATGCCATCCAGAAATAAAGGAAGACTAGCTTGAGTAAAATTGAAGGAGACTGAGTTGGGAGACCTGAATTCTAGCCCTGCTTCACTTATGACAAGCTCAAGAGTTATTGGGTAAATCACTTAACTTTTTTCTTTCTTATTTTTCTCTTACAAAATAAGGTGTTGCTATGGATGGTTTCTAAGCTTCTTTCTCACTCCAGCCCTATTTGGAAATGACACATTTCATTGCAAAATAGTTCTACAATATAGCAAGCCACAAGTCCGCAACTGTAGCTAACATATGGTAAGAATATATAACACTCCCATATTAAGCTATTATAATTTTAAAATATATTCACTAATGAAAATGACTATTTGATCTTTGCCTTGTTATTCTCTATCCTCTGATAACATGTAGGCAAACTAAATATGTTTTTGCTTGGTAAGGCATTTACCATTTCTGCAACACAATGAATTTAGTGGTTATATAGAAAACTAAAATGCTGGCCTTTCTCTCCAGGTTCAATTTTTTCCTGTTTTATCACTTTGAGCAAAGATGCAGAAGACAGATTTGATCATCTTTCATACATAGACTCTGCCATCAAATTTATTGTTACCTTGGATCCACAGCGATTTTTAAACTTTCTGAAGGTAGGGCAGATATATAATTCACAGCAAAGTAAGGAACATAGGTGTAAGTCTTCAACAAAAATTATTTTCTAATTATTTGAGCTTCATAAAATAATTTCAAAGGAGGGACAGAAAATTGTAATATGTTTATCAAAGCATACATTCATGCTCATAGGATTGAAAAGCTGGAAAATTCAAGGAGCTGTAGACACACGTGTAAATTGAATCCTTGGAAGCAATTTTCAAGAAATGAGCACTGTCTTACAAATACAGAGCTATAAGTAGAAACAAATGAACTAGAAGGAAATCCAATGTTACCTGTAAATCAAGAACACATACATTTATTTTTTATTATGCACTGGGTTTGGGGTATTCAGCATGTTTTCTCAAAAAAGAAAAGGGAAATTTCATCTGCCTGATACTACTTGGCTATGGACCATACTTCCACATCACACTTCCTCCTACCTGGGCTCTGTCCTTTCAGCATTATCTTTCTTTAATCTCTCTTGTATACCTCTGTCAAATTAAACTTTAGGGAATATCACTTTCAATATTTTACTGTCTAATCACAAAAGCTTCAATGAACACCTTTGGTTACACATACCTTGGCAATCAAGGTCTTCCCCAATCTGGCCTCTACCTTCCTTTCCATATCAGTATACCAAGAAAGAAGCTATTATTTTGTTTCATTTCATTTTCTTTCATTTTGTTTTTCCCCACATTCCCTTCTTTAAACGTGCAGGCAAGGAGATATGAGACTGGTGCTCAGGAAGGACAGGCTTCAGATCATGGTGCCAAAATTAGCCCATGAAACAAAACCCAGGATTGAAGGAAAATCAAATTCTAAAGGTGCATGCAACTAAGCCATAAATTTGAAGAGACATGTCTCAAGGTTGAGGACCAGCACTAGTAAGAGGGTTGAGAAGAGACATGACGGAATGAAAAGTCAAGAGAGGTTCCCTGAGCCATCAGAACCCTGCAGGAGCATGTTATAGGATTCCTCCAGGTAGAACGTAGGTGGAGAATTTTTTTTAAGGTGCCAAGGTAATTTAAGCCTTTAGTTGTGATAATTGAAGGACAAAAAAGGATTAAAGAAAGAGACAAGAAGGAGAGAGAGAGGGAGAGAGGGAGATAGGAAGGGAGAAAGAAATAGATAGAGAGAAAGAAGGAAAGGTACATAGAAAAAAAACAAAACCAGAAGGAAAAAAAGTCGAGAATTTCCATAGCCCTCTTGCCCCAAACAGAGAATTCCTTTCTCAGAGGTGACTCTGATGGAGATTCTGGTGTAGGCATTTAAATACACTTTTTAAATGCTTGGTTCTTCAGAATTGTAAGAACTTTATAGCTAGGTGAAAGATAGTTTTTCATCATCTTTTTAGATGTCAAATCCCTTTGAGCAATTTGCAACATTCAAAAAGTATACTGACAGATCGGCAAAAATGAAAGGGCATTTTCATCACCTTGAGAAATGGTGATCAAAGGAAATGTGCTAACCAATTAAAACATGATCAATGCCTCTATTTCCTTACTTCTCTTTCACAAACTGTGGCTAAAAAAATTAAGTTATTATTTTTTCAAAGCCTGCCTCATCTTGATAATGTCATAGCAGGGTGTTCATATGAAAAAGCAATTTGGATCACAACAGTTTAAATATACCATGTGGTGAATTACACCAATACAATTTTATGAAGGCAATATTAATCATATTTTCAATACACAGCAGTCTGTCTAGTAGTTGGTTCAATTTAAAGCAAAGCAATTGGTGTTGGTAAGCTTAAAACGCTTTATGCTTTTGTAGAAAGATACATAAAAATAAAGTTAGGATGAGTTACCAGCTTAAGGAAGCATGGTCTTTATTTTCTCAAAGCCAGTTATAATAAAGTATATTTTCTTCCACAATGTACCCATTTCCCTATCTCAAGAGAAGATCTGTGTTTCTTAGCTGGCTTTGTAATTTGGATATATGAAAACAGGGAGCACATCTCTATCTGCGACACAGCTTGTATAAATTTAGGATTTTGGTTTATGGATTCTAGATAACTTGGGAAGACGGATATAAGTTTGGCACATGGTCGTGTCAAAATATTAGGTGCCTGGACACACTCTGGAACTTCTACAGATCTAGAGCCATTGATTAAAAGCTGTCAAAACCTCACTGAGAAGATTAGGATCCGAATGAGACTCTCAAGGACAAATGTCTTAAAGTGATAGTCTGTGTGCATGCTTGCTTCTTTCATCTCACCTTAGGGGCATCTGTTCTTCTCTTCCTGTGTGTAGTGACTGCTCAATCCTTCTTGGACCTTCTTTGAGCCACACCCCCAGTAACTGTCACCATGCTTTACTCACAGAACTAAACCTCCTAGTGAGCTAACCCTCCTATTGAATCTGTTCTGAGATAGTAACTAGGTTAAGCCCCTAGCATACCAACCAGCATAAAGTAAACCACGTCTCACCTGTAATCTATTCACCAACTGGAGAGGATGAAGCAGAGGAGAAGGTAGGCAGACCTTTGCAGGAATCCACGTGGGAGATGATAACTGGGCCATGTGATGGATGGCCAACGTAAGGGAGGAATCTGATTTCTCTTATCTTGGCTTAAGTATATTTCCAGTGAAACAAAAGCAGGGGCCATCAACAGATAATAAAGTCAGAAGAGGAGATATTGGGCTTGAAGGATAGAGAAAAAGGGTGAGAATTAGTAGGGGCTAAAGAGGAAGAGAGTGTGAAAGTGTGAATGGCCTAGAGACTTACAAGGTAGCTGCCCGAGGCATTAAGGGGAATTTACAGTTCATGATCATAAACTTGAATTGAGTTTTCCCCCAGTCATTTCAGCAACAGAGGATAAATTATTTATAGTCAGAAAAACAGTGTATGTAAGTGTGGGCGTTTTTTATAAGGAGGAGGATGGGAAAAATAAAATAGGGAGACAATTTAAATTATTCTCCAACTTTTCTTTTTAAGATAGTGCCACAGTTTTTCTCTAGCAGTAGTAATTTATTCCCTTAGTATAACACATACATTTTATTATTATTTGTTTTGTAGTTAACTAATTTATGTGCTTTTATAATTAAAGTAATATTTAAGTTATTTGGAAGGCATTTTCACCAGGAAAATTAGTATATTTAAAAATAAAGTCAAAAATCTAGAAAGCATGAAAGCCAGTCTATAAACATACAAAAAAGATATTAACAGTGTTACATAGTTATGGTCTTATCAATGAGTTTTTGTTAAAAAATATTCATGAACATGCTTAAAAAAAAAAAGAATTGCTGAGCGCACTGTAAAGAAAGATTTGCCTATATACACAAATTCTCTAGTAGTTACCTTGTTAGAGTGATAAACACATTCTTGGATTGACTTCATGTATTTTATCCTCTGAAGAAGACTAGCACTTTGAGCTCCAAGGAAGAGCCTGCAGTTTCCTGGATGCAAAGTAACAGGATGGATGGGCAGCCATGGATGCAGAGATGCCCTAGAGAGAGCTCCAGAAGCAAAGGCAAAGATATAAAGACAAATTACCCAACTAAAAGTCTCACAAAAGGAAAGGCCATCTCATCTTAAAGGTAGTATAACAAAGATGTTAAATGTTATAAGAAGTCCAGCAATATTTCTGAAAAGAATAAAGCAGTACATTATAAAACAAAACACTGTATATAAATAGAGTTTAAACTAAAAAATAGTGGCTCTTTAAATTATTATCATTGTGGTTGCTCCTATTATTGTTGAGAAATCTATATGAAAACACAATTCATCAAATCAATATGTAAAAAAACTAGAAAATGCACATAATCATCTTAAAATGTGAAAGATATTTGATTCAATAAAAAATAGCTACTAGTATTTTTGTGGAAAAGTGACAAAGAAACATTTCTTTATCGTAATGATATCTATTTTTAAAATAGTCACTAACACCCTAAGGATAAAACACTATAAATTTTGCTTTTATTAAAATAATGCCTATATTATTCCTAATATTATTCCAGAGGGTTTAGTTCATCCAATAAGTGAAAAAAATAGCATTACTATTAAAATTGATAGGCCAAAGAGCCTACAAAGATATACAGATGAGATATATATACATATATATATCTCAGAACGTCATGGCTACTTCGAAATTTTAATAAAGCAAAATGCTGTTTATTTTTGGATTGTTTTTGTGATTCTTCTATTTTGGATTTATAGTGATGTAGACTAGGCTTTCTCATATTAAGACAACCTTTTGCTCATTGTATTACATTCTGCTTAATCTTACATAATTGAGATTCTGAAATATTTAATTCTTAATATTTTTTGTACATTGATTTATCAGCAAGATTGTTCTTTGCTACCTTTTTATTGTAGTTATCCTTTGTTATAAGCATAATTATGGTTCAAAATACACCCTAGGATGTGCTATATAAATTTTGAATTGTTTATGTATAACTGGAATAATCTGTTTTCTAAAAGTTTGGGTAAAATAATAAGTGAAACCATCTAACTCTGGAGTTTCAATATTTGATAATGTTTTTATTTTCAATTCCTTGCATCCTTATTTAAAATTTTCTATGCATTTCATGCCATTTATTAATATTCTATCTGAAAAAGTTATCGCACATGCACAATACAGATTTTGGAAAACATATAAAAACAGAAATAAACTTAGAAAATTCCCTGCAACTGCACAAACATGAACAACCACTGTGAACATTGTGGAGTACAGAAAATCCCTCATGCCTCATCCTTCTCCATTTGCACAACGTCCTTTTGTCTTGGTGGTTTATCTTTCTTCCTTTCCATTTCACCCTTTCCCCTTGCTGACTTTCTGAACAACTTTTACGGAGTTGATCTCACTTTGCACCTCAAGAGTCTATCAATTATACCAGAGTTTTCTTCTGAAAATTGAAATGGATCATTTTAAACTATTTGTTTTAAGTCCTTTTGATACCGATCCTCCCCAACCCCAATTTCTATGGTACTTTAATATACCACCTTTTAATGCCTGTGTTTTCTCATATTTGAACAAGGTAAAATAAATCTGGGTCAAATTCCGCCAAAAGAGGTGTGTGACAAACTTTGACTTGTTTCTGTCCAGATGAGTGAGAACCTTGCTATAATCACAAGACATTTTCTATTATGGAAGGAAAGTAATTTGTAAAAATCAGTTACCTCATTTTGCAGAATGACAAAATGACCAAATCATTGCTTTGTTAACAACTTGCTTCTATTACCTATTATGGAATTCATAAATTTTTGTATTTGGGAAAATGAAATATTTTGAGTAGATTTCCTGCATGTTATAATCCAGATAGTTCCACCTTTCACACTTCTCCTAAGCCAAAGACTTGCTTTCTCAGGAGGTCAAGAAAGAGTTTTGGGGGGCCAGCCCAGCTGTGTAGTGGTTAAGTTTGGTGCACTCCACTTCGGTGACCCAGGTTTGTGATACAGATCCTGGGCATGGACCTACGCCACTCATCAAGCCATGCTGTGGCAGTGTCCCACATACAAAAAAATAGAGGAAGATGGACATAGATGTTAGCTCAAGCAAAAAGAGGAAGACTGGCAACAGGTGTTAGCTCAGGGCCAATCTTCCTCACCAAAAAAAAAGAATGAGTTTTTGGCAGAGCACTGGGGATTGTATGTGAGGGGAAGTTTCACACCCTGGTTATACCAATGCATGAACATACAAACATGTTTATTTATCACAGGCTACAAAGAGGTAGAGTTGTGTCTGTGGCCTTTAGGAAGAGACTGTCTGATTTATTTTTATTTCTTTTTTTGGCATAAGTGAAACTACTCCTCCACATAGTCAAGTCTTTCTTGCCAGAGAATTGCACTAGGCTTAAAGTTCAAAGTTGCCCAGTTACATATTCCACCGTGTTCCACCGTGTCCTGTGTGTGTCTTTTCCTCAGATACCTGAAGGGGAAGCATAGCTGGTTGAGAACATGTCAAGATATCTTAGTCCAAGCTTGACTATTATTTCTATATAAATCTCTCTTTTCACATGACTTGCATTTCCAAAGATTTTGATGTACATTCAGGCAAAGATATGTGTACAAAGATGATTATCAAGCATTGTTTGTAATGCAAAAAGGAACAAGAACTTTTATCAAAAAACCAATTTAATCCAATTTGTTAAATATTGCAAAAGAATGCTGTGTGGCTATAAAACCTGATCTTTATTTTTTGACTTGTGTTTCAAGTGTTACTTAGTTACTCAGAGAAATAAAGTTGAGGGAAACCGCTTTTCACATTTTTTTCTAATATATGTGAATGCCTGATAGAATTAACATATCTTCAACCCAGGTTCAAAAGGCATAGGTCTTTTTTTGTGTGTGTGTGAGGAAGATCAGCCCTGAGCTAACATCTGTTGCCAATCCTCCTCTTTTTTGCCGAGGAAGATTGGCCCTAGGCTAACATTCGTGCCCATCTTCCTCCACTTTACATGTTGGACGTCTGCCACAGCATGGCTTCATAAGCGTTGCATATGTCTGTGCCCAGGATCCAAACCTGTGAACCCTGGGCCGTTGGAGCGGAGTGTGTGAATTTAACCACTATGCCGCGGGGCCAGCCCCAGCATAGGCCTTTGCTAAGGCTGTCATGGACATAGAAATAAATAATGCCACAAATTGCCCCATTCTTTCCCATCCTTCATCCCCAAGAACGTAAGGTGAAATTATCTTAATTTTTTATATTGATTACATATAATGAATATATATAAGCACACATTACATCTTGATTATGTATATTGAAATCATAGTATTTTGGGTATATTGCATTGAATAAATGTATTATTAAAATTGATTTCATCCATTTCTTTTAGTTTTGAACGTGGTCACTAGAAAATTTAAATTTCATCTATGCTTTTTACCATGGCTCACATTATATTTCTACTGAATATGTCTGTGCCAGACATGTAGATGATAGAATAGATAGATACAGATTTAGGTTTGGATATACATATAGATATACGCAATACATATTTATGTACATTTGCATGGAACAAAACTATCTGCAAAAACCTTCCCCCCAAACAATGACTCTCTCTGAATGATGGAAATTTTTATGATAGTCTTAGACAATAAGTTTTATAGAGGTGTGTTAAGATGTCTACCTGGCTTATTTTTTTCTCTTTCTGTGGCAAGCTTCCTCCTACAGAGAAGAGCTATAGTCATCGCTCCTTATAAAACTGTCATCTTCTTCATCTCCCGTGGCGCATTTTAACATCCTTTAACCTGGACTTCAACGGAACTGACTCCATTCTCCTCATTCTGAGCTTAAACTTGTTTGTGAAGTTTTGTATATTCCCCAGATGCCCTGACTTCCATTCCAGACCTTTCTGCACAACATGAAATCTTAACCTCTGATATCAGCTTTGGTGTTCTCTTGTAGAGGTTCCTAAATTGTGAAGCAAATTCTTCCTGAATCTGCAAAAGACTCAGAATCTTAACTGATGAGCAAGAGTTAAATCTTAGAATACATAAAAATTTATTTTCAAAGAAAACGTATTTTAATAAAAGTATATATCACCATTTTATAGACAGAATTCCTGGATACCTGGTTGAAACGGTTCCTCTCCAATAATTAAAATTATATAATAAATGTGAAATATGTTTTCTTCATAATACCTGGGCTCTCCTTCATAACACGGCTTTACTTATTACCTTATAAATATTCTCTCCCTATCACAGAGGCCTTAGTTTAAGGAAGGCAACTTTTCTTAGCCATATTAAGATATTGACTCTGGAATCAGTCAGGGAATGAAAAATGAAGTTATGCATATTTAATCTACTCAGTGAGGATTTGGGTCTGCCTCTGAGAATAAGAGAGAAAATTAATAACTCCCCACCCTCCTTCACAAGGATATTTATGAGGACAAAATTATATCAAAACATATGGGAAAGCATTTAGAAAGTATAACAGGATATAAAATGAAGTGCATTTTATGATTGTTTATATGATTGATAATTATATTATTGAAACTTTAGAAGACACATTCATTTGACTTTTGTGTGTTTAACACTTTCTTTAAGCCTTCAGGTCCAATTCCTTTTTTTCTTCAAATAAAAAAATCTATTTCACATTAATAATAGAATGTATATTTTCTTACTTTTTTTTAACCTTTCAAGAATTCTCCTTTATGTAGAACAGTGTTTAGCCTTGACCACCTTTTCTAAACAGTCTGTGCCAAGGGGACTCTTCTAGTCCATTCCTCCCAGCAAAATAAATAATGCATAGAATACAGCTTCTTTCAGAGGTATAAAAGAAAAGAGCAGAAGAGAGAGAAAGAGAAAGAAGATTTAGAGATTTTTTTTTTCATTTTTCCTTATTGGCCAGTATATATAATTCTTTAAAATATTATAGTACTATATTCATTAAACTATTTATTTTATTGTCTTTAAAACAATTGTTATTTTTCAAACTAAGCTGTACACAGTACATGAAAGAGAGAAAGAAAGAAAGAAACAAAGAGATAGAAAGAAAAAGAAAGAAGAAACCAATCAATCAAGCAGATGAGGGCGAGGAAGGAAAAGGGGGACAGAAGGAGGCTAGGAAGTGAGGAAGGAAGAAAGGGAAGAAGGGGAAATTAGGCCCTGAATTGAAGGAGAATCCAGTAAGGACTAATCTTTTTTAACTCTAGTTTCAGCCGTAAAATTGACTACTTTAGTATTGAAAGAGTTTCTAGTTTGGAGACAGGAACTCATTTTGGGGAAACATTCTCACTTTGCTCTGGGACGACAATATTAGGGTGGATCTTTTAAGTCACGAGGACTCATGACAAGACCTACCCATTGTTGGCCTCGTTGCAGCTGTGAATAGTGATGTAACCCAGGTACTTCAGGCCAAAATGTTACCTTTATTTCTAATAAGAACATTTTGTAACTGAGTGTAGTACTGTGCTCCCTGAGAACATATTTTTCCCCATAAGTCTGCCAAATGGGTAAAAATCACTGTTTATTTTGTGCTATGTCGCTCCATATGTGAGATGTAAGGATTTAAAGCAGTGCAGGAAGGGGTGATGAGCTCAGACTAGAGGTGTCATCTCTTACAGAAACTACTTTCAATGATTGTGATCATCCAGCCTCTGTACTGAATTTCTTTTTATGCAATGACTTCAGTAAGATTTTCAGATCTTAGATGGGTTATGGCGTTTTCTGTTTTTGTTTTTGTTTTTTGTCATCAGCTTACAGCATCAGTGCTCAGTGAAGTGACAATAGCACCAAGATCCTCTGTAGCAGAGGCTGACCAAAAAGGAGGCCAGAGAAGAAGAGTTATTATTTATTTACTTATTTTTTTGTGAGGAAGACTGGCTCTGAGCTAACATCCACTGCCAATCCTCCTCTTTTTGCTGAGGAAGATTAGCTCTGAGCTAACATCTGTGACCATCTTCCTCTATTTGGTATATGGGATACTGCCACAGCATGGCTTGACAAGGGGTGTGTGGGTCCGCGCCCGGGATCTGAACCTGCGAACCCCGGGCCGCCAAAGCAGAATGCATGAACTTAACCACTATGCCACAGGGCCGGCCCCAAAGAAGAATTTAAAGAACTAGTTCTGTAGCACATGTAATGTGGTCATTAACTTACCCTCACAACATTCAAGTGTGCAAAAAAAAAAATTATAACTTTTTTGTTACTTCTCTATCATTCTTTTGAGCTCTCACCCTGTTGGGTAACGAACACACTTAGACTTGCTATTTTACAATATGTCATTTACTTCTAGTTTAATCGGTCTTATATCAGCTTAAATATTAATTCTATCCCAAGTCCATCTCTTCATAACTGGTTAAATAGTCCCTTTTGATGACTTTGGTCTACATGTTTTTCAGAGTTGAGTTCTTCCTTCCTGCTGCCCACCCTCCTCTCCAGAGGTTCTCCTATTTTGAATGATGGCTGTGTGAGTGAGGGTCTTCCTGTGTTTTCTTTGTAATGGTAAAAAGGAATAGTGGGCTGAGACTTGGTATTACCTGCATATGCCAGCTTAACTCTGCAGTGGGGACCAGATCTAGACTGTCCCCTGGATAGTATAGTTTTAGTGCAGCCGACTCATTTGGCTATTGAACACAAAGTCCTGGCACCTAACGCTGGAATCTATCTTGTCATATTATGAATTATGGTAGGCCCAGCAACTAGACCTAAGTGGGATAGAAAGATCCCAGGGATGTCTAATAATGTTTTTTACTCAATCCAGCCTGTTATATTTGCTAAAGAATGGCTTAAGACTGTTTATTTGCTTAAGAACAACTGGCTTTGTTAGCTGCTGAACTGAAAAAGGAAGTTGAGGTAAATATTCCCAGAACAAGCTACTTTTTGTTTGGGTTCTTATTTATTTTTGTATGTGTTTAATTTCTGCCATTCTACTCCTTTCCTGACCTATTCCCCTCCCTCCCTCAAACACACACACACAAGAATATAAGACCCATGGTAGCAGGCACTTATTTCATTCATGGCTGTATTTCTATACTTAGAAAACTGCCTGGTACATAGTGAATAGTCAATAAATATTTGTTGTATGCATGCTGAATCTTCATTTATATGAGCCAAAAAAACTCAGTAAGAAATGGTCTAATTAATTAGTAAACATTTATAAGCTTCATACTCAAAGTGTAGCCCGTGGACTAGTAGCATCCACATCATTTGATAGGTTGTGAAAAATGCAACATCTTGTGTCCCACTCCAGACCTTAGAAAATAGAATCTGTCTTTCATCAAGTTCCTTAGGTGTTTCATATTGCACGTGACATTTTGAGATGCCCAGTCTTTTGTTAAATAATCACACATATTGCCATACTTTCACCCGCACCTATGGTGGGAATCGTTAACTAACCAAAGCAACATTTTCCACAAATCTCACTCAACCAAGATGCAAAAGCTTTCTCACTGTCCAACTCCACGTAGCTTTGGCTGATCAACTGAAGTTGACAAATGGAGGGGTATAGATTTGTAGATGTTTATTTAATAAAGTTAATTTCTTCCTTGTTATCCGTTCAATCTCAGGAATTAGCAAAACTATGACAGTTGAAAAACTTAGATGCAACTATCAATTAATGAAGTAGTGCTTAAGGAATACTAAATAAATGATTAACTCTGAATTAAGCCTTTTAGAAGATAAAAACTTAATAAGTGATTTCTTAATGAATTTACAATTTTATACATAAGCCAAAAAGGAAAAAAAACCCCATAAATGCAAGGATTAGAAACAAAATAAATAATTCTGTAATACTCATCAATTTAAGAAGTATGGAAACTAATATTTTTAAGTCCTAAAATATAACTGGCATCTTAGGAATTACTTAATGGAAATACACAAGGGAACTACCAAAAATAATATTCTAATTTTAAAGACAATAAAACTGATGCTCAAAGAGAATAAAATACTTAACCAAGAGGTAGGGGATAAAATGGTGGTTTGAACAATTTGTGACATATCTCCTCATAGAGGTCAATAAAAGTGTTCAAATAAATAAAAAAGTCAGAGTGATTGGCATCATTCAAGGAAGAGAGGTGCCATCTCTTGTGTCTGCTGTTCATCATCCCTTCCTTCAAGGAACTGTGTCTACTCCACCGCAATCCTGCCCTTCCTTTTCTTCCTTGACACTCACCCCAGGAGAAGAGGGTGAAACTCTGGCCAAAGCTAGGTCAATTAGATTCTCTTATTTGGGCATTTGAATCTTGAGGCAAGGCTCAGGGGTTAAGGCTGCTGAAATTGAATCATTTGTTGGCAGCCCCTGATTAAGTTTCATAAATTCATGCTTCTGCAATCTCCAGATCAGTCCAAGTGCAGCCTGATATTTTAACTTGTCCTTTGATAACAGTGAGACACTCAGTACACTTTCAGTAACATCCTTTACTTTTCTTCAGGTAACTAGATTTTGTTTTTGTTACTTACAAACAAAGAAATCTATTTGATGAAGAAATTGATAAAGAAAGAGGGATGTAAGCAAAAGACTCCAAATGAAATATGGGAGTAGTTTTAATTAATTGTTATAAAGAAATGGGGTGAAATACAGCAAGATCTATCTATATATATATATATTCTGGGTGGGGTAGCATTACACAGGCTGTATTGGGGAACCAGATATTCAAGTAATTACCAACATACTCACTGAGAATGAAGCCCAGGAATAATGGATCAATATGGGGATAGGTCAGTTTAAAGGTGAATAATGCCAATTTTGATAAATACTACTTTTCACTCTCCTTTTCCCATTTTGCTCTTATTCCTTCAGAATGAGAACCACAAGATTTTTCTGGTATATGGCTACCAGTGAAAGATTACATATGCCTGCTTACCTGCAGCTAGGTATGACCATGTGCCTGAGTTCCAGCCAATGGGATGTAAGCAAAAATATTTGTGAAATTTCTGGAGCATGCCATTAAAGCACGCTCTTCACTCTTCCAACCTTTCTACTGGCTAGAAAATAGTCTTGGTGAAGGGAGTGGAAGCAGCAATTTTAGGCCACAGTATGGAATCCATGAGTTTAGGATGTCAGAGCTTCACTGAGAAACATTCATAGCAGCCCTGGGCTACTTATATTTGGACTACACTGTGAGAGAACATTAACATTCTGTCTTGCTCAGCCACCGCTATTTTGGCTTTTCTTAGGAAACTTGATCATTATCCTTTCTATTACACCAAGGGAGGTTGCTCAGAGCAACATTAAAAGTAAGACAGTGACAAGCACAAACTTGAAATTCTTGCCTCACAGTATGGAATAAAACACAAGGACTTTAAGCACCAAGGTTTAGTGCTTAAACCTGTATAGAGAACTTTGCTAAATATTAAACTCAGCAACTGATTTCACACAATTGGGGAATATACAAGATATATGACAATAGCTGAATATATAATCTTCCAAGGTGTTTTTATGAAACCTGTTCTTTTTATGAAAAGATCAGATCTTAACAATATGAATAGTGATATCTCTAAGAACTCAGAGATTCTGGATAATCTTAAACCCCTAAAACTTATAGAAAAAATCTCCTTACTAAATTTCCTTTGCCTAAGGATGCTTTCCTTTAAAAGAAAAGAAAAAACAAACGCTAGAAAAATAATACTTTCTTTATATACTCTCCTCATTTTTTTTTCTTAATCAAAAAGTGATTTCGAACTCAACATTCACTAATGGTAAAATGAAAAGAATAGCCAAGGGAAATATCATACACTAAAGTTATTCAAATAAATTAAGAAAAATTATATGGCAAAAATTCTGGAATTATTTGTGGGACTGGGAAAAGAATGGGCATGACAAACGGTATATTAAAGCTTTTTCATGTAACTCAATTTATTGACATGAGTACCCCTTACCAGAGAAGCTGCATTCAGCATCGTGTCCCAGGCTGTATTTTTTATTGCTGTATTGATCTCTACTGCATAACACAGAATGCGCAAAAATTCCTCTAATGTAAAAACAAAACATTGAAACAAACAAACAAACAAAAGCTATTCTACTGCTTTGGAAAATTAAACCTTGCATGCTTGTATCACCAACCCTAAGAGAGGTTTTTTGGAGTCTAGTGGTGTAAAAGGCTTTTCCTGGTGTTCAGTTTCACCTGCATATCCAACTGCCTAACTAATAATTCTGATTTGGATGTATAACAGGCTTTGTAAACTTAACAAGTTCACAACAGAATTACTGATTTCCACACCCACCACTTTAACCACAAATTCCTTCTCTAGGCTCCCCCATTTCTGTGATTGGTACCAGTTTTCACTAACTTGTCAATGCACAAAACTATGGAGTCATCATTCATTTATTTCTGTGCTTCCTTATATCCACAGCCAATCCTTCATCAAATTGACTGAATCCTCAAAATATATTCAGAGTCTGACCACACATTACAACTTCTGCTTTGACTTATCTAGGCCAAGCCACCTTCATTTCTTGTCTAGAAGATCACGATAGCCTCCTAATGTATATCTCATTTTTCTTTCATGCCTCTCACGTAACATTTCACTGCTTCCAAACCAACACAGAAAATATAGATTGTAATGTTTATCAAGAGATTATTCTGAGCAAGAAAAAAAGGAGTAAAGGAAGGAAAGAAAGAATTTTGCAAAGAATCCATTAAAATAATGACCACCTATATTGAACGAAAAAGAAAGAAATTAAAGCAAATAGGTGAGTGAAATTGGAGTGTTCAATGGATTCTGGATTGTTTATAAACTGTTTATGGTATAATCAACATTTATTTTTACTTGATCAACTCTCTGCAAGGAAGAAAATATTATAAATGCCCTTCCTAACTCCTGGTAATCTACCCAGTTTTTAATATTTGATCATCAAAGTAATTTTTAGTGGTTAAGTATAAGAAGCTTGATGTTGTTTATTTTTCATTGTTCCCACCAATTCCAATCTCCAACATTTTCTGAAGGGCTCTATGATCTCTATAGACTGTAAGTCAGGCTCTCTTACCCTCTGACTTTTAGTTGGATTTGGCCAAAGAGAGGCATTAGCCTGAGATTGGAAGGGAATGGAAATGAGAGGTTTCTTTAGCTGGAAGTTTAAAGCATTGGTTTGAGACTTTCTTATTTGCCAATATAAAACATCTGATGCTATCAATTTCCTTCTAAACATGCTTCATTTACAGCCCATACACTTTTATATGTCGTGTTTCAGTTTTAATTCACATCAAAATATTTTCAAATTTCACCTTGATTTCCTATTTGACCCATGCGAGTTTAAGATTATATGTTTGACTTCCAAATATCCAGAGATTATTTTGTTAATTTTTAGTTTAATTCTCTCTTCTACAGAATATGCTTTTATTATTTATTATTTCAATTATTTTAAATTTGTTGATGGTTGTTCTACGGTCCAGAATATGGTCTATGCAAATGAAAGTTCCATGTGTACTTGAATAGGTAGTCTTATGTTATTGGATAGAGTGATAGATAAATATAAATAAGGTCATGTTGGCTGATAGTTTTCTTCAGGTATTTTATATCTTTTACTGATTTTATCTCTGTCTAATTTATTACTGAGAAAAGAGCATTGAAGTTTCAAAATATAATTTAGATCCATCTATTTCTATCAATTTTTGCCTTAGGTATTTTGAAGCTCTGGTGAATTGACAACTTTATATAATATTTCTTTTTATCCCTGATAATATTATTTTTCTTGAAATCCACTTTATCTAATAATAATATATAATATATAATAATAAAATATATATAATAATATAATATATAATATATAATATATATATATAATAATATATAATAATAATATATAATATAGGCACTCACCTTTCTTTTAATTAGTGGCGTCATGACATATATTTTTCCAACCTTTCACTTCTAACCTATCTGTGTTGTCTTCCTATTAGAAGCATTTGGTATTTTTTAAGCATACAGTTGGGCCTTGCTATTTTACACAATTTGACAATCTCTGCATTTTACTTGGGGTGTTTAGACCCTTTGCTTTAATGCAACAATTTATACGATCATATTTGAATCAACCATAATCTTAGTTGTTTTCTATTTGTTCCTTGTTCTATTTTTTCCTTTTTCTCCTTTTTTCTGTTTGCTATAGGATTGTTTTATTCTTATTCCACTTTATCACCTCTATGGGATTATTTGTCATAATCCATTTTATAATTTGTCAGTGGTTGCCCTAGAATTCATAATTTATGTCTTTAATTTATCACAGTCTTTCTTTAGATAATATTAGACTAGTTCACATATAGTGCAAAAACCTATAAACCAATTTTTATATATGTTGTAAACCCACAACAAATTCTTACCATTTTTTGCTTTAGACAGCAAATTACCCCTTAGAGATATTAAAATGAATAAAAAAAATTTCCCATAGTTGCTCCCATTTTTAACATTTCCGTGGGTCTTCATTTGTTTTTACAGATCCAAGTTTTTCTTCAGTACCACATTCCTTGCCTTAAGAACATCCTTATTTTTTGTAGCACATTTCTTATAGCATAAGTCTACTGCAAGTGAATTCTGTAAATTTTTGTTTGTTTAAAATGTCCTTATTCCACTTCATTTTCAAAAGGCATTTTTACTGTGCATAAAAGTCTGTGTTGACAGGGTTTTGTTTTGTTTTTTCTTTCAGTATTTTAAAGATACCACACTATTGTCTTCTGATTTTCATAGCTTTGACAAGAAGTGGGCTATCATCTCTATTATTGCCCCTCTGTAGACAATATGTCTTTTTCTCTGGTTTCCTTTAAGAATTCCTTTTATTTTTCATTTACCGTTTAAATGTGATGTGATTAAGTATGCTTTATTTGAAATTTGTCTTGCTTAAAGTGATCTGAGATTCTTGGATATGTGGTTTGATGTATTTTATTATTTTGGGGAAATTCTTCACAATTATCTCCTCACATAATTCTTTTGCTTCTCCTCTGTTCTTTCCTGGTTCTCCAATTGAACTTATGTTAATCCACTAGATATTGCCCTGCAACTCTTGAATGCTCTGTTTTATTCCCTACTTCTTTTTCTTTTCATGATGAGTTTATGTAATTTTTATTGACCTATCTTTAAATTCACTGATTCTTTCTTCAGCTTTGTTGACTCTACTGATGAATCTATTGAGAAATTCTCTGCCTCTGATACCATTTTAAAAATATGTCTGGCATTTCCTTCTAACTCTTTCTTATATTTTCTATCATTTGCTGAAATTCCTAATCTTCTCATGCACGTTATGTACCTGTACTATATTCCTGATCATATTAATCATAATAATTTAAAAGTCCTATTGTGATTATTCCAACATGTGAGACATTTTAGTTTGTATATTTTAGTTGTTTTGTTTTTCACCTGTAGTATCTTTTTTCTCACTATTGTGTATATCTCATAATTTTTGAATGCATGCTAGACATTATGTATGGAACAACAGAGACTGAGGAAAATAGTATTGACATCTGGGAATGGACATGCCTCTCAGTCATATCTTTAGTACAGCAGTTGAACTACTCTAATCAGTTGAGTTGGGTTTGAATTTTGTTTTCGCTATAGTTAACCTAATTTGTACCACAATATTCAAATTTGTCTCAGATACCTTGTTCTTAGGGTGGGAACTGAGATGTTGGAGGGTTTTGCTCTAGCTGCTCTCTCAGCTTTTAGCCCTCCCTCTGGGCCTAAGACTTGCCATGCTCTTGTACCTCCTTCAATGAGTAACTGCTGTTGCTTGTTACTTGGTGTTTGCATGGAAACAGAGGGCAAGAGATGATCTGTATTATCCTGGTTCAGCCTCAGCTTTAAATAAGCTATGTGCTCCTGGGCCTCAGGTATGGAGTTGTGTCATTATTCCTGCTCCTCCTCTCTGCGGCAGACAAATTCTACCATATCCAGGCAGGTTTTATATGGGAGAGAGGTTCATGCTCCTGGCCAGAAGTAGCAAGCCCTAATGGTATTAGGCCCAGGACTGTTTTCTGATTATCTTGTAGGGATTGAGTGTTTTTGTTTTTTGTTTATTCTATCCTTTCCTCAGAAACAAATCATCTGTCCCTATGCCCTGCTGGGACATAGCTGCAGGAGTTCTGTAGTAATTCATTAAACTTAGAGTTGATTTTTTTTCTCACTTTTTTGGCAGCCACATTTTCTTCCTATGCTCTGCCCCTGTTTGCATCTCTTGTACCTCCTTAGCAGGACTCATCCATCCTGAAATATTACACTACTAGTTGCTGTATGATCTCAATTCTCTGTTGGGCTCAAAAAAGTTATCATTATATAATTTATGCAAATTACTTATCATTATTAGGTAGGAGGGCCATACTTTCTCAGCCCTTCAAATCCTAGTCATAAGGAGAAATCTTAATTTAAGTTTTAAAATGGACTGTGCTAGATGATTTACATATTACAGTTGGTAGAGGAACAATGGTGAAAACTGGAGACCAAATAGGAAGCTCTTACAATGGTTCAGAAAAAAAGGAGATGATTGCTCGGTTAGGGGGGTAGTAGTACAAATGATTTGGGATATTAAGATTTTGAATATATTCAAAAGGAAGTATTGATAGGGTTCACTGATGGGTTAGATGTACATGAAAGACTAGAGTTAAAGAAAGCTTCACTACATTTGATTGAAGATATTTAAAGAATGAAGTTGCATTTTAAAAAATGAGGAAAAATGAAATAAGATCATGTTTTGGAGGTGGGGTTTAGCAAATAAAAATTTAGTCACAGACAAATTAATTTTCAGATGTCAGAACTCTGAATGGTGATTTTGAGTAGGGAGTCTAGTATATGAATCATCTTCAAGGAGATAGATTATTTAAAAAATGCATTATGTTAATCCATTGCCTTTTGTTCTTAAAGAACCTATATATTCAACACAATCAACATTTATAGAATACCTACTATGCACAAGGCGTAACAGTGAATATGATAAAGTTCTTGCTGTCCAAGAGTTCATAATCTAGTAGGGAAAAAACATAAAGATACAGGTGGAGCTCAAATAAAAACAAATAGTTTTTCTTATCATTTTTCATTAAGTGCCATTGAAATATATGACGACTCACTTCAGCTACAATTTTAACCAAGTATGAGTTAAAGTATGTGGAAATTATAATTTATTACTACATGAATAAGTAAGGAAATTGTGGCAGTAAAGTATTTAAACTGGAGGGATAAGAATTGAAAACTAATGATTGGGACTGAAATCATCACTTTTACTGATAAAAATCTACATAGTCATTTGAGAATGGGTGGCTGAATTGGAGAAGAAAAATTATTTCTTGGAAATGACATAAGAAATAAGTGGCCAGGGGCCGGCCCGGTGGCGCAAGCGGTTGGGTGCGCGCGCTCCGCTGCGGCGGCCCGGGGTTCGCTGGTTCGGATCCCAGGCGCGCACCGACGCACTGCTTTGGCAGGCCATGCTGTGGCGGCGTCCCATATAAAGTGGAGGAGGATGGGCACGGATGTTAGCCCAGGGCCGTCTTCCTCAGCAAAAAAAGAGGAGGATTGGCGGATGTTAGCACAGGGCTGATCTCCTCACAAAAAAAAAATAAATAAATAAGTGGCCATATTGTACGATTTAACATATTGGAATTACCAAGAAAAACACATTCAAGACTAGGTTTATACAGGGGTAAAATATTAAATGAAGCAGTGTGAGAGAGCTCAGTTTGAAAGACACAAGCCAGAAAGAGTCAAGGTAGTATAGGCAGATAGAGTGTGCAGCAAAGGTATACACACCTACACATACACATACATATATATATTACTTTACTATACCCATATATGTATATATTTACATATAGTGAATATATTTATATATTAAAATAATTATAAGTAATACATTATATACATGTACATTTTTTTTCCCAGGAGGAGTTGGAGTAGTGGTTTGGAATGAACAAACAGAAACCACTTTTCCTTTTTCTCAAATATAATGGATATGAGAGAAAAGAGATGAAAGGCCCAATTTCATAATTCTAGGATTTCTATATGGAAACTTGCCAAGATTTTATTTTCTGTTCCTTATCCACATTAGTTGAAATAAGACATAAAATGCATAACAAAATATTTAAACTGAATTTACCTTCTGGGAAAAAAGAAAAATCCCCTGAAGTAAAAAAAGGAAATAGCACCTATTAGAATCACCAAAATCCAGAACACTGACAACCCCAAAAACTGGTGAGGATGTGAAGCAACAGGAAGTCTAATTGTCTTCTCCAAGGAGGGGAAAGCTATTGAACTTCATTCTTTATGTTTTCAAGATAGGCTGCTTGAGCTGGTAATTTTTTTAAACCAGATGATGTAGATGATATAGATCCCTATTTCCTATTTCTAAGCTACACTCCACAGAAAACAGTATCCTATGAGAGATTAAAGTTTATTTTAAGAGATGGCTGGTTGAATATGTTTGGAAAAGCTCTATGCAGGCAAAGTTAAGTAAGTGTTTCATTTTTCTCCTATTATTTAACCCAATGACGAGGGAAAGCAAAGTATAAAGTATTTCACAAACTTAACACCTAGTTACATCTGTTGGTATATATTTTAGGACCACTGTTTAAAATTTTGCTGCCCTTGAAAATGCTCATGATGTAATTGAGGTAGCTACGCTTATAATAACTTTACTCCAAGAAAAAAGCTTGGTAGTAAAATTTTCAGTGAAACAAAGCTAACAGTTAATATTTCAGTGTTGTTAAGTGGAATAATTTAAGTTCCACTATATGGTGTAAATGACATTACCCATCAACACCTGAGATTGAAAGTATAAACAGACTCAAATTACGAATAGATACTGATTTTTCCCCAAGACAATGTTGCATTTTTTTTTCATTTGTAGAAATTGAAAACAGATCCATTTAGCTGAAGGAATTTAGGAGGGGATATTAAAAGTGATATTTGACATAAAAGAGGAAAAGATGGAGTATACCACACATTTCATGCATTATAAGTCATCCATTTGGGGGAAAAAAAAGAAGAATCCTTACCTCACACTTACATTAAAGAATACATTCTAAATGGCTTAAGTAAGTATTTCATAGTGCCAAAGAAATTATTTTTCTTTGTGAATACATTTATAATCTTAAGTGAGTGGGAGGCCATATTAAGTAAAGCAGTAAACGAGGAAGCCAGAAATGATAATAATAATAAATACCACAAATACTGAGCAGTTACTCTCTGTCAAACACTATCTATATTCTTTATTTGAATTATCTAATCAGTCTTCACAATCATCCCAGAACCAGTTATTATTATTTCCCCGTTTACATATGAATTAATCTAGCCAAGAGAGGATTTTGCTGAATATTCTAATTGCTCAATATTACAGCTGGTAAGTGGCAGAGTTAGAATTTAAACCAATTTAGTTCAGAAATACAAAAAAAAAAATCAGATAACATTTTCAGATTGTCATAAATTTTTTTAAAAAATCTTATATTGTTCAGTGATATCAAAGAAAGAGGGAGAGGTTATTATCACACAATGCTGTGACTACTACAGTGAAGTACCCACTTTTTGTGGACAATTTGGCATTAAAATTTAAATTTAAAATATGCCTACCCACCTACCCCTTGATTCAGCCTCTGCCTTTTTAGGTATTTGTTTCATTAATCCCCGTTAGACTTTTTTTTTCTTTTTTTCACTTACTCATGAAAGAAATGTGACTGCAATTTTTGGGGACACCATTAGGTTTCTAACTGGGCTTTTAGAAAACAGAATTTTAACAGATATGAAACAAGGGCTGAAACAGAATGTAGCTATTGCCTAGTCTATCCTTTTATTTGATCGTTACCAAAATTGAGATCTACAGAGGTTAAATATTTTTTTGTAGTCATATAGCTAATTAATATGGAGACAGGAGAAGAATATAATATTCCGTTGCCTATTCCAGTAATGGAGCTTTCTATCTCACAGATATTTTGATATTTGCATTATTCTGCAGACATTATTCATGTTATTGTGCAGATGTTTTGTTATTCATGGAAAATAATCATGCAATTTGTACCACAGTTTAAGAAATCTTTGGTTCTCTCAAAATTCTAGCTCCTCAAAATACATACATGCCAAGTTATTCCCTTGTAAGGAACACGAAGAGATAAAGACTTTGCCTCAGGCAGCTAAACAGATTATATGTGAATTTATTGTTTTAGAGTTTTTTATAGAAAATATATCAAATAAATATCCTTCATAACTCCTGTCAGTGCATATTAAAACTCAAAATAAACTACGTCATAGTCTAGTAATAGCAGAATCCACAAAAGGAAGAGTGGTTTCTGACATTTTTGAAATTAATATTATAATTATTATAGTTGAAATGTGCAAATAGTACCAAAGTTTAGGGATGGCAAAGTTAAGTTCCACCATAAGCTTCCCAGCCAGTACCCGGACACATCTCAGAGAGCACTACTCAAGTTTGCAAGATATCTTCCTGGATATGTTTCTATGTACCACATGCTTATATTGTTTTTCTGCATTTCAATTTTACATAAATGAAATTATGTTTTGGAAATCTTTTCCTGTTTGAAAAATAGACATCATTTTCCTCTTAAGTACAGCAGAATATTCTCTAAAATTTTCCCTTAATAATGGACATTATTCTGTTCCAAAAATTCTCTATCATATAAAACGTTACAATGGATGTCCTTGAACACACAACTTTGTATTCTGGTGCCAGTATTTCTAATAAATAAAAGAAATGTAATTGGTGGGTCAAATGGTATGCATTTTATATTTGTTAGTCATATCATCTGAAAGAGCTATTCCAGTTTCAACTTCCAACAGTTGCGTATGGAATGAGTGCTTCCCCATAATCTTGCCAATTATCAATTATATTTTTTAAAATTTGGCTCATCTTAATGGTATTCCACAAGTATTTTAATTTGAATTTTAGAGGTTATTTGAGAGGTTATTTAGAGGTTATTTAATACCTTTAATGTACTCATTTAGTTTATGGGTCATTTGTATTATTTCTTATGTTAACTGACTCATGCCTATAGTTAATGACAATTCATAACCTTTGCTCCTTTTTTTTCTATGGGGCTGATTTCTTATTGCTTTGAAAGAACTATTTATATAATTATGTTCTAACCTATTAACTGTGACCTATATTGCAAATAAATTATTCCAGTCTTCTTTCTTATTTTTCAGAATTGTCTTATTGTCTTTGCCACCAAAAAATTGATTTAATTTTCATATGGTCAAATCCATCAATCTTTTCCTTTATGGTTTCTTGATGGCTTGTCTTTCTGCTTATCAAGGCCAAAAAATATTATTCAAATATCTATAACTATCTTTATATCTTTACCTATAAATGTGTATGTCTATAAATTTATAATATATATGTGTCTTTGTGTGTGTACCTGTGTATGTACTCTTCTGTCAAGACCTTTCACTCATCTGGCATTTTTTTGTGTATATGAGAAAACATAGATTAAAACTTAATTTTTTCCCAAATTGATGATCATCATTTCATATCATTTCAAACATTGTTCAATAATCATCAGTAACATATATAAAGCCCCATATATATATGGAATTTCTGTTCAGTCTACTTCTTGGCTTATTTCACCATGTGAATTGGAAGCAGGACACTACAATAAAAGCTTCCACCCAAAAAGCCTGCATGGATGTTATAGCTTGCTTCCTACTGGCTTAGGTTTTGGGGCTTCAGAGTATAAGTTAAACTATCACAAGTATTCTTAGGCCAGAATTGAACGTTCTTTGGCAGTCAATTTTCTACTAAATCTTAGAAGGCTTCCAATTGATTTGCTTTCAGGTTAGTTCCATGGGAAAATGAGCACAGCCAAAAACACCTCATCATAATGTTTAAACCTGAAATCTCATTATTTAAAGGGTTCTGTTCTTGGCCTCACCGCCACCCCCCACACACACACTCTCTACTGGAGGCCATCTAAGATTGTAGATTTGACGGAGAAGGCAAAACAAAACTTGGGCAAAACCATAAAATGGGCAAAAGCATAATTTGATCTTTGTCTCTTTGCTTGCACTCATTATATGGCCAAGAATACTTCTTTGGATGTTCTTGCAAAAGGCTCTAAGAGAGAATCTTATCTCTTCCTATTTAGGTTTTGTTTTTTGTTTTTTGCTTCTTTATCAATTGCCTTTTCCAAATCTGTGAAGTGCCAAGCTATTGGACTCTTTTTTTCTTTTAAGTACTTATAGAAAAACTTCAGCAATATTATTTATTCATTTATTTATTTCCAGTTTTATTGAGACATAATTGACATATATTACTGTATAAGTTTAAGGTGTACAGCACAGTGATTTGATATACAGCCCACATGAAAAGGGAGTTGCCCTTGCAGAACTGTATACCATTTCATTTTTCTGCAATTGGCTAATTGTTCTCTGACATTCTCTCTTTTACTTAAAGCAGAGGGATGTAGACACTATACCTCAACATTCTGCTTGGTTAGATAACTCCACCAAGACCTATGGCTCAAGTGTCATTTAGTTTGACTTCCAAATCATAACAGATTTTGCCAATGCATGACCAGAGCCTTTATTTTTCAGTATGCATAAATTTTTCTGCCACTCTCATATAGTTCACTGGATACTCATTGCTTTGTTGACGCTTTTAAAACTAATAGTTTATAAAATAACACTGTAAAAACATCCTCTTGTCATTTTATTAGAACAGTAACGTAAACAAAGACATATTATTATCCAACCTTGCTATGTAATCTTGCTATGTATCCATGGAAATAATTATACCATTTAGAAAGATAACATCGCACATCTTTACTGGATAACAAAATCACATAGTTTTAGATACAAAGCCCTTTAAGATCATTGCCTCTAAACCTCTTCTTTTAGATTTGATGATTTGGAGACCTTGAGATTAACCAGTAAATCCTAAATCATGTAGCGATCATGGCAAAACTGGCCTAATACCTATCAGGTCTTTGCATCCTTAAGGAAGTGTGCATTTCACATTATGTGTTCTGCCTTACACACTTTCAAATTAATTTCATATGGGCAGGTAGTTTGGGTTCTGAGAATTAGTACTTACTGTTCAACAGAAAGGAAAACCCAAGAATGAACTCTAGATCCCCAAATAATATGTAGAAAACATACAATGCTGTTTATAAGGAAACAAACTATTCCCATACAAGGAAGTCAGGTTTCTGAGGAGGCTATGTTCTTTTCAGGACAGAAAATATTGATTCTTGATTGGACAGAACTACTCATCACCTTTATTGGCCACATCCACTGCCAAACCTAAAAGCACTTCATGTTCAATCAGTTTATAAAGAGATTACATAACACGAATAAAAATAAAAATTACAATTCTGCAAAGGAATGGGAAAAAAAAGTACAGTTGCATTTGAGAAGTATTTTGAAGATGTTTTTCAAAGAGAAGATTAGCCACAGAACGTTACAATCTGCGGCATAAAAGAAAATCTTCGGTATCACACATCTAACTTACTTTTTTCCTTTGCAATCCACATTGGATTACACCCTGTCACAATGTTCTTTTGAAAGATTTAAAAAGGATTCGTATAACAGGAAAAAAAAGGTTTTAATTACTGTCTCTCAGATGGGAGATTTCTACTCTTAAAACAGATAATTTGGGTCAAAATACATAATATAGCTTGTTTTAGTTCTATTCCTATAAATAGTATTATTCCACTATTTCACAGAATTATCCATGGATAAAATTCTTTCCTTTTTTAATTCAAGTGAGCTACCACAGAGGTAAAGAACAAAAAAGAGAGAGAGAGAGAAAGAGAGCACTTACATTCTAATTTGGGATCTTTTACTATTTTCAAGCACAAGTGTTATACATCCTCTCGATAGAAAATCACAATAAAGTATCTCCTCAAAATCAGTAGTAACTGGTTTACTTATAGCTTTAATAATAATTAATGAAGAAACAAACTTAAAATATATTATGGGATATTTTTCCTAATATTACTAATTAAAAATTAGAATGCAAATCAAAAGGGAAACATTATGTCATATTTTGACAAACAAAAGTGTGAACAAGTAAGTAGTTAGAAGATGTGTTAGTAAATGTTGCAATAAAAATCCCCTACCATCAAATGTGTCCTCACTGAATGCATTTTCAATGAATTAAGACATGAACTCAACACTAAAATATGTGACTGGCTTTTCAGCCCAATGATTTGCAGGCATTTAAGAATTACAGCTGAAATGGTAGTATTTAGGTCTGGTTCTGTAAGGTTCAGGAAATATTCATAGCTTTATAGAAATCCAGTGCACTTCTTCAAACACCACCAGCTCATGGTTCACATGTCAATCAACCGGAGTCAGAGATAAAGAGGGAATTTACAAAGGCTCCATTGAGCGCTGCTGGAAGCCGCAAACACATAACTAAAAAGAGCATTAGAAACCATTCTGTTTACAGCAATTAACTGGACCCAAAGCCCTGTCAGCAGTTCTGGTAGTGTAGTCTTTCTTTGGTCCATCCTTTAATATTCAAAACTTGTTCAAATAGTGTGAAAAATTGAATACATCTCTCTTCTGCAACTGATACATATGATAAACCCAGGAGCTAAAGCTACAATAATGCATCCTAATGCATCCAGGAGCTATCACCAAATGGGCTGTGTGACAGAAAGCAGAGGCTTTGTGGAGATTTTGTGCTGGCAGATTTATTTATTTATTTTTCCAGGTTGAAACACAGAAATTTTAATAAAAATCCTCAAATCTGCAACTAACTGGCCATCCATCTGGCAGCATTTAACAAAGCTGAATTTATTCTCTTATTAACATGAAGGACACTGGCTCAAAGATTTAATCTTAAATGGTCATATGACTGAGTACACATTTGTTACTTTTTTAAAAGTAAGTGACAATGTAAGGGAGCAGGGCAGGCATTATTTATGTGCCACATAATTGGCAGAGCACTCCAGTGCTAGCTCTGAGTAGTGTGAATTAGTAGATGTCCATCCCCACATACTTTGGCCCCTTTTAGTAAGAGAACTAGAAAAATAAATATATGCAATTTGTCTTCCAAATTAAGATATTATAATTCTGAGCTCTACTTATATTATGAGATTTTATGAACCATTAAGACTTTCTACTCAATTGGCATTTCAGAATACAAACTCTGATAATAATCCTGAAGAAAATAGTGGAAAATGAATGTACAAATCACTATAATATCAAGAGAGTGCAATTACATAGTTGTTAACCAACTATATAAAAATTGAGTTTTCTATACGTCAAAGTACTTACATAAACAAATATTATGGGAAAAGTCCTATTCATACAAGATGCTTATACAAGGAGACCTCTCTGAGGCACAGCACAAAGGAAGACCTAACACTCAGAACAGAACAGGTACCACTCTGGTTAACCACCCCTATCCCACATACAAGGTTATGTGGGAATTTGAAGCCTATCGTACATTGAGGACAAACAGCACAACAACAAACTACATGCTTGCTCAGTTCTTGTCCTTTCTGTCTCCCCGTTGTATTCTGCTGTTACTTGTTACCTGTGGTTTCTTAGCTTGATTGTGGAGGGTGGTTTTTGCTATTGTGGTTAAGATAAGCCTTCAGCAGGGAATTCTCCCTAGATGTCAGTGAGCACGGACTTGCAGTTCTCCTGCCCCACCTCCATCTATGGCTCTGGATTCAGCACTTCCGCTGCCCCTGTTTTTCCCTCCCTGTTCTCTTCTGCCAGCTTCAATAAGTGTTTACCAAAACCTTCCAGCAGTTCCTTTGGTCGACTCCTTCCCCACCTGCCCTGACGGACAAGAATTAATTAAGCACATTTGCCCTCCGCCCTCCCCGCCCCTTTTTAAATTTTATGTATAGCAAAGGTTTTATGTTCTTAAAAAAGGAGAGAGAGAGAAAGAGAAAAACAGTGATTTTCCCACATGCCTTTCCCACATTTTCCCCCTGCTTTTCCCACACAGATTAAACCTTTTGTTCCACAGGAGATGCAGGAGAGAAGGATCCAGGTGGAGGTCTGTGCCGCTCCCGCACAGCTGCTACTCTCCTCCCTGAGGTGTGCCCCATAACGGACACGTCTCAGGGCTCTTCCACAATCTTTTAGAAACAATGATGCAATTAATAGCCTTGCATATTTACAATATTAGACAGACTAAAAGTTTGCTAATGTAAACTCTGGATAGGTTCTAGAAGGGAACAGACCTTATATAAATAAGGTTATATAAATTTGATGTTGGAAAGAAGTAAATATTTACATAAGAAAAACTAAAATTAGTCACAAAAAAATCATTTCCTAAAATTTAAATACCAACTGAAGTGTATGGACCGAACTCTATATCAAGGCTAACACACACACCTATACATACACACATGTGCATACACACACACAACATATACAAATACATATAGATTCATTTGCTACCTCTTTAACAAAAAAAAATATATTTATGTGGGAAATAGGCAGGAATATTACAAAGTAGATGAATGATGGAGAAGTACTTATTCTTTAAGTTATTTAAATATATCATTAAGCTTTAATAATTAAAACTTTCAGATTGAAAGTGAATTTTATGAAAGAGAAAAAGAATTTTAGAAATAGAAAGTCAGGAAATCATCCAAATGCAAACTGTGATAATGTTAAAGTTTTAAAATAGGGGGTAAATGTTAGGTTATTCAGTAAGTACTGTTGCTTCAATTGTCTAATCATTTACAAAAATGGTTGCTGCAAACCTTGCAAAAACATAATTTCAAAATAGATGAAATGTGTAGATAGGAAATAAAAATTGAGAACTAATTGCTTGATGATGCCTTTATGGGTATTTTTTAAGTTTTTTTCCCTAAATTTTCAGTGAAAGCTTAAGTAATTGTCAAAATAATTTTTAAAAAATTTAACAGTAATAAACCTCACAAATATTACATAGGAATAATAGAAAAGTTTGGTGTTGATTCTATTGGAGCTGCACTTCAGAACAATCAAGTTGTCTATAAAGGTAGGATAAATTAAATTCAGTGAGATAATTAATGTGTAAGTATTTTAAATACTATAAAGCTCTGTACAATTGTTAGTTACTAGTTGCACTAGTTTATTAACAGTTAGGTAGAAAAGAATAGAGAGAGCTAGCTCAGTTCAGAAGGGTATTAGAGCAATCCAGGTAAATAGAGTGATTTGAATACTACCATAACATATCAGAGAGATTTGTTTATTATATTTAGGCCAGCTTCATAAACCTATCAAAAGTAATATTGAGCAATCCACCTAGTGTTGTATTCCTATCCCCATGCTTCCCTTACGTTCTATATCCCAACACTCGCTCATTTCCAATGAGACCAAAGTCTGTTGTGCCTGGATTTTCAGATAACATGGGTGAGAACAATCTAATTATATGATAGACCTTGGAGTTCTGGTTGTTAATCCAGACCCATAGAAGTTCACATAACCATCATCATCATCATCAGAATAATAATAAGTCTTAGGCATATTTCTAAGCTGTTCATAGGTCTCTAACTCACCTCTTCCTTATGAAATTTTGGTACTATATTTGTATAGATAATGAAAATAAGACATAGAAGAGTTATGTAAATTACTCAAAAAAAACCACACCTACCTTGTAACAGGGTCAGGTAGGCTGGCTCTAGAGTCAGGCTCTTTCTGACTGGGCTACTCTTCTCGAGGAGGTTACCACACTCATTGTACTAGGCATACTTTTTTCTGGCATCTCCCAAATTGGCTGAACCAACACCCAAATTCCATTTTACTTCGACTTGGAAACTTCCCTGCTTGCTTTCTTCCCTCACTTCTCCCTCCTCCATAATCCAACCTCACACTATATGTTCTTAAATGGTGAACATTGATGTTTGGAATTTTTCTTGAATATCTGAGTTCATAAATGATTTCTCAAAGACATTATTTTTCCTGTCTCAAATACTCAGAGGGCTAAATAAGGAAAATATGAGTAGAGCATCCTTGAAATAGCAAAGCCAAGATTAGTTGGGTCAAGTCTATCAAGATCCAAAATTAACTAGTAAAATATCTAATGGAAAAATGTATTGTGAGGTTTTGAGAGATCACCTCAGCCAAGACCAATGATTGGTATTATAAAAGCTATCATCTCATTTGTCCAATTAAGTCGCATGACCTAGAGCACAAGCCAACATGTAGTCTGTTGCCCCTTATTGACTTGAAATCTTGTAGATGTGATATTCAGTCACCCACAATAAATGTGTCCAAGACAAGATGGGAAGATGACTGTATCAGGGTGTAGAAATAATAGTTTTGTAAAATATGTCAGTAAAAAAGTGAACAGAAATTTAAAGCATAACACATTTTAGCAATTTTATATTTAGCTCTATTTCAATGCTAATAGTACTCAACTTGAAATGGATTGGCAAGCAGTAGGAAGAAATAGGCAAAATGAAATGAAAATTAGCAGATGAGGTATTTAATACTATTTTTTTACAACAGATAAAACCTTGCCTAAGAGCCTATGTCATTAATAGAAAATATATTTTGTCTTGAAGTCACTAGTCATGTGATTTTAGTTTTATACCTTTTAAAATTAATTTTTTAAATTAATAATTTAATAAGATAAATTATTTTATTGCTAATATCTTTAAAATTATCATTACATGTGAAAAATTTATGAATAATAAGCCATTTGAAGAGGGATGCAATCTTCTCTATGAATTTTAATATAAAAAGTCCAGAAATGAGCTTTCAAAATGTACGGCAAAGAGGCTGTAAACTAAAATACAGACAATTATAAAGGTAAGGCAGAAAAAATTTTCATTTGGAAAACAAAAACAAAAGCTTGTATTGTAAGCATTTTAAATTTTAAATACAATTTTAATGCATTTGTAATACATACTTATAGTTAATTTAAATATGTTAAAGCTTAAATATGTCATGATGGCATAAGATTTCTAAGATTTAAGTAGATGCATATGAAGAACATACCACTGTAATCTTTTAAGAAATAATTGATAATTTTGTTACTGATATTTTTTTAATAATGACAATAATCATAATATTTGAGTTGGATAATCAAAACCAATCCCCCAGATTTAAACATGGATATGTATATTTTGTGTGAATGTTAATGTTCTTTTGTGAAAAGAAGTCTCCATTTTACATCTTGAGTTTTCCTTTATATTTAGTGTCCTTTAGCATACAGCTAATAAAATCACTTCACAAACAGCTGAAATTATGTTAAGCAAGGTAAGATGCAAAGGAAGGTACTCTGTTAAAGCCGCAATTCATCTTCTCTACAAACTGGAATGATTTTCCCATACACTGAATCGTGAAAAAAATGTCTAAAAGGGGAGGAATAAATATTACTAATTTCTTAAATTCATAGGAAGAATGGATGACTTGACTTTCCCTGGGCCAGTACCTGCTCTAATAATCTCTCCCTATAATTAGTTTATGCCTATCAGGTTGAGAAGATAATCCTGCATTCTTACTGACATTGAAAAATATGGTTAATTAGCTTATTTCATAACTGCAAAATTAACATCTTGACGAAAATAAATAATTCATTTAAAGACAAAAATTATGCATGGAAAAACTCAGAGGAACAATTGATACATGATATTTTATTTCTATTTGCACATGCCTCCATGTTTAAAAATGATTTTTAAGGAAATCTTGGTTCAAAGGAATCTATCGACATGGAGAGTTTGTGAACAAGAACTGTGTTATTGGTTTTGGAGCGGAGAAATCCCAGCATATTTTGACAATCTATATTCTACTTTTGCCTGTGAATTATTTTCATAAGGCTTTTTCATATATTTTTTTATTCACAGCTGGCAACAATCATGCCAATATACTACTTTAAAAGATAGATTGTAAAATGTGCTCACAGCATATGATCACTCTATGTGACATCCGTCTAGTTAATCTTATACCTTGGATTCATCATTTCCAGGCCCCTCTCCTTCACTACTCCTATAAATTCATAAAGAAGCTTTTCCAGCTTTATCTGTAAGTACCTTTCTAATCAGCATGCTTCTCTACAGAATCACCATCCAAACCCAAGTGCAAAATCACCACCACCTAGGTTACCCCAATGGTTTTTCTAACTGCTTCACCTTCATACACGCTTTTCTACCCCTCCTCCAATCTTTCTTCACACTGCAGCCAAGGCAATCTTTCCAAAATGCAACTCTGATAATGTCATCCTTCTCTTTTCTATATGCCACACTTAAAGACCTGCCTAGCATGGCGAGTGCACTTGTCAAAAGATCAATCCCTTTCATCACTCATTTGCCCTGAACCCAAGCCTTGAAAATGCATGCCAGATTGATAGAACTCATTTATAGGAATGAACCAGTGTTGCAAAAGAATCTGAGTGGGGATGAGCATTTAGTTGGCTCTAGGCAAGATGGAGCCATATTGACAGAAATTTTAAAAATAGAAAGCGACTACTCAAAATGGGATCAAATAACGTATGTTTCCTGGAGTTCACAACTTGGTTGTCCCACACCAAATACACAATTTTCCTTAAATAAGCCTCCACACACCACCACTCCACCAACATCAACAATATCCCTTCAGCATATTGCAAGATCCCTTGTACAAATGATAATTCTTTCACTGCCTTTGGAAAATGGAGCTACTAAGGTTCTCATCACTTACTACATCCATCTCCAAGTCCTGAATCACTGAATGTTGTTCACTCCATTATAAGCTGACTGTATTAACTTGATATTCTGTAATTTAGGAAGCAAAATGTAATTTTAACTATGACTTACAAGGTTTAACTAAAATTATAGAAAAATAAGAGAGGAAGAATAAAAAACGTATATATAATACATGCTTATGATATAAATATAGAACCATATATAGATTACTTTATGTTTAACATGTATATGTATATAAATTAAGATATATGTTTATATATATTATATATTTAATATATATATTTATTCACTGTACACATGATAGAGGAAGGAAAATCATAAAGGTAGATCCTTCAGTCTTTGTTTCTGCAAATGGTCATGAGGCCATTATTGGGTATCATTTCCTTCCTCTGCTACCCATTTTATATTTCCTCCTCGTTCGGGGGATTCTTTACCTAGTACAGACAATCAAACTTCCATTCTTAAGAGATCTGAATACTTGGTGACGCTACTTTACTACCAGCTTCCAACAACTTTTAGTCCTGGTAATGTTATGGTAATGGTAACCATATGGTAACGTTAGGAGGCGTCCCAGGGATCCACTTGTTCTCATCAATAGTCCTCTCCGCTCTCTTGGTGAGGGAGTGACACTCTTTCCCCTTAATAGTGAGAATCAAATACTCCAGGTAGCATAGTACTTCCCTTTGTCAATTGTTCTATCAGTGGCACAAGGAGATTGAAGTAACCAGGGGCAGCTTCAACTCCCAAGTTAGTGGAAGGGATGTGGTATTCTTGGTGGAATCAGAATCCACCAACACATTTTGTTTCATTTCCATTAACATAGTTTTAGTGGATCCTGCTTTTTCTAGGTTTTCCTATGTTCTATTTTCCATTCTTCCATAAAATAAATGTTTCAAAAAAGAATAATAAAAATATTTAACATTGATTAGCATTGGGTATGTGCTAGGCACTTTTCTAAGCATCAAATACGAACTCATTATAGCCTTCAAATGAATCGATAAGATAGGTACTATTACTACCCTAAATTTAAAATTAGGGAGCAAACAGAGGCATACAGAGGTTGTTACTTGCCATAAATTAATAAATCCTAGTGGTAAGGCTGAGACTGGAATCCAGGCAGAATCATAATGCCATGCTTTGAGTTTAATCATAAAAATATCTCTGATTTGAACTGTTCAAAGTGCCCTATCTCTTTCTGGCTAACATCCAAAAACCTTAAAATGACTTACAAAGATGCTTCTCCAATAATATATCTCAGATCTTTGGGGCCAGCCCTCGTGGCCTAGTGGTTAAGTTTGGCATGCTCCACTTCAGTGGCTCAGGGTTCGGTTCCCAGGTGCAGACCTACACCACTCATCAGTGGCCATGCTGTGGTGGTGACCCACATACAAAATAGAGGAAGACTGACAACAGATGTTAGCTCAGGGCGAATCTTCCTCGGCAAAAAAACAAAATAATAACAATATATCTCAGATCTTCCACATACTGCACTACAGACATACTAAAATATTTTTATTTTCATGAAGATTCCAAGAGTCCTGATTGATTCCCAGTCTTTACATAGCTGCTTCTCTCTTCCTAGGACTAATTCCTTTATATTTAGTTTAAATGGCTTATTTGAAGAGGTAACCAGCCTCAGATATATGATGTAAACTATAAGTTATTAAAACATCTGATGTATCTCCTATTGTAGCACTCACCAAGCTCTACTATAATTGTTTGTCTCTCCATAAGGCTGTATGGTTTGTAAATGTAGGTACCATATATGTCATATTTTATTCCCACAACTTAGTAGAAGCCTTGGCACATAGTATGTAATCAATAGGCATTAATTGAATAAATCAATGAACAAATGGATAAATGGAAGAATTTATCAAGTTTATTTACTATTCCATTATATTTAAAATACTATATATTATAAAATACTATATCTAATGTATAAATATATTTTATATTTTTGCAGATGTACATACAATGACATTTGTAAATGTGACTTGTTTACAGCTGTAAATATATCAGAAGTTATAAAGTAAGCCAAAGTCAGGGGTGACATTGTTAATGAGAAGTCCTAGTTTTAAATGCTACTAATGTACATTTTGATATTTTCTTTTATGAATATTTTATGAGCATGTATGCATGTAGAACTGTGCTAGGTGTCATGATGGATTGAAAGTATAAATCACACTCTTTACTTTTTTAGGATTTGCCTGGGAGGCCATGATTCAATAAAAATACAAAATATAGAGTAGCGTGAATTTTATCTAATAAGACTTATAGAAGATTAATGCAGGTGAACTTCTCACAACTGAAGGAAAGACCTGTAGTGAACAGGAGAGCCTTCACAAAGAGATGAATTTGGGTAAGAATGCATATAAGTAATGAGGAAGCAATAATACAAACAAGTATGGGAAACATGTAGTCTACCAAGGCCTGTAAATATTCTGCAGAAGATGGGATATTTTTAGACCAGGAATAAACACAGGTACTCATGACATAGACTGGACAGAAAAAGGAAGTGTAGTCTGTGTGCTGTTGGAGTCATGCAGTAGCCATCAAAAGCTTTCTGATTTTCTCACCACAAAGAACACTGAGGCATCCTCCAGCAAACACCAATCAAATTATTCCACCTTGCATTATTTTTGTCATTATTAATTAGAAAAAGCCACAAAGTCAATTGAAAGAGTCAGCTAAAATAATATCTTTTCTTTACTAATCGATCATGGCTGCTTTTGACCTTTCTATCAGAGATAAGCAAAAGAGGGCTTATGGAGACAATTCTTCCAAATCTTTATGATACCATTGCATTAAAAGAGATAAAGGATTATTATGTCCATAAATAAATAGATTTCATAAGACATCATTTAACCTAGTTCAATTTTCAAGTGCATGAGAATTAATTAATTAAACTATTTGCCAGTTCTAATTTAGGAAGATCCAGAGCAGCTCAGCACTAGAATCTCAACTTTGACTGAATGCATAGTCTGTCCTCTGGTAAACTCTAGAGTCTTTCCTCTCATGGGCTTATAAAATGGGACAATGACGAATTGTCTGGAGGCTTTTAGTGAGAGTTATCCATTTTTATACCCTTTGCAAGCATTGACTAGCTAATTCTCTTTATGTTCTCTCTTCTTTTCCAAAGGTTCTCCTGGGCGCCAGCCTGGTGGCATAGTGGGTATGTTCGCGCACTCCGCTTCAGCGGCCTGGGGTTCACAGGTTCAGATCCCGGGTGCGGATCTACTCACCGCTCATCAAGCCATGCTGTGGCAGGCATCCCACATATAAAGTAGAGAAAGATGCACAAAGATGTTAGCCCAAAAAAAAAAAATCTTCCTCACCAAAAAAAAAAAAGACTGTCCTTTCCAAAAGTTGTTTAAATTAAATGATACAAGTGGAAGGAGTTGAGACATCTGCTTAAGTGAAACTATTCTCTTTCCCCTTTAATGAATAATAAATTTCTCAGGAATCTTTTTTTAATAAGTAAAGTTAAAGTGATGTACAATTATAGAATTAAAACTAAAAATATTTTTGATCATTTGGTCAATTACAGTAAGCTTTTCCAGGTAAATTTTTGCCTTTCTTGGAAAAATTACATTGTCATATTTTATCATCATTCTTGATAATATTTGCTAGAAAGAATAATTTCAAATCCAACTCTTTTTTAGCTTTTGTATGCATCTCAAAAATCACGATTTGAATCAAAACCAGTAGACAAAATAAAACGCAGAACACTTTATATTTTTTGTGTAGTAACTAATGATGATCCTGCTTGTTACTCCAAATACATATTCTCAAACAAAAATAAATTAACTTAGGTAAGTTTACTGGCCTTACCTTCCTACCAAGAAGATTCCCACAGCTGGATTCCTAATGCAAAATACAAATTACACACATTCAGTGGCTTTTAATTCAAGACGGAGAACTAAATTAATGATGATCCTGCTTGTTACTCCAAATACATATTCTCAAACAAAAATAAATTAACTTAGGTAAGTTTACTGGCCTTACCTTCCTACCAAGAAGATTCCCACAGCTGGATTCCTAATGCAAAATACAAATTACACACATTCAGTGGCTTTTAATTCAAGACGGAGAACTAAATTCATGCCTCAACTCCTTTTGGTGACTGAATTTAATTTTCTGTAAAGGAATACAAAGGCAAGTAACTCATGGGAGCAAGAAGCAGCGGAAGTGAGCAATAATGGACTAAGAGCTTTCAGTGTGTTTCTAGAAAAGAGCAGGCAGATGAAAGAATGTTAACAAATAGCACAGAATGGAGGAAGCTCCAGGCTACAGTCAAGATGGAAACCTCTCCATAATATAGGAGGAAACCAAAAAACAAATTATGAAGTTTAGTGGGAGGCAGAAAACAAGCTATATAGACGAATGGGAAAACTCAATATTATCATCATAAACATTTCCTTATGTTTAGTTTATAACAGTAAAAATATTCCATTCATTAACCCAAATTTAGTCACCTTTGGAATTTGACTATAAGAAAACAATGCAAGGCTAACCATAAAAATTTTGATTGTAAAGAATAATAATGGTGAATTTGCACTGGCCAATATCAAACCGCTCTAAAGCCATAATATTTAAATCAGTTTGATACCATCTCAGAAATGGTCAGATCAATCACTGGAACAATGTGAAGCAAGAATCAGTCTCAAGTACGTAAAGTGCTGTTAATACATGCTAAAGATTATTTCATTTCATTGGCAGATTCAATCACAAAATTCTAAATACATCTAAATATGTCCATATATGCTTACACCTTTCTTAATTTCTGTAGATATTCTGACTTCATTTTGTTGACCTGAATTGCCTATTTCTGAAAGGGGTTTATTAAATATGCCCATTGAGATTATCTATTGTCCTTTTTTATGTAATAGTTTCATCATTATGGTTTAATGTATAAATTTAGAGTACATAGAGGCTTTTGCTGTTAATCTTATTGGATTATACCTTTAATCTTATTAAAATACCACTATAATTTTAGTTTAATACTATCATGTGCAATTTTCCTTTTTATATTAATGTTGTAAATTCTCCTTTTGTGGTTGTTAAAATTTGCTTAAAATATTCTTGTTCACTGCTTTTATTAAAATTCTCTTGGCCACTTTTCTTTCTTCTGTTTGTATATTGTAGGGGAAAAAAAGAGAAAGTTCATTCAAACGTTATGATTCTTCTACTTTTAAAATTCTTACTTAATAGTTGCTTTAAATTTCCCAACTGAATCATTTGCAATTATTTAGACCTAATTATATGTTTTTGTACCTGGCTTCTCACATTTCTTATATCCATGTCTTCTCTTTTCTTAGATTTACTTAGTAATTATTTCTTCAGAAAAGATATATGGTATATGTACTTTATGAATCCTCACTTGTCAAGAATATCTTTATTTTGCCTAATTCTTATTCAAAAGTTTGGCCAGCTATGAGATGCTAAGTTAACATATTTATTCGTAGAATTTGAAAATAGTGATCCGTTGTTTTATCCAATACGTTTTTTCATGTACTTCAGATAAATGGCCTGAAAACAGCCACAACGTAATTCCTTTGTAAATATATTCCTCCTTCTCCCCAAGTTGTAGAACACCTATAACTTCCTATTTATCTTTAGATTTCAATATTTCTTTTGCACATATTAATGTGTTCGTCTCACATTAATGATAATATCTTTGAAAGACACTTTGGCCTTTTTCCATGATTTTTTTCATAAGTTTTGGCATATTTTCTTCAATTATGCTTCTGTATTTCAGCATGTGTGTTGTCTCTTATCTCTCCCTTTGGATTTCCTAATAACTAATAAATGGATATGGATATTGGAAACACTGGATCAATTGTTGACTTGTCAAATTTTCTTTCATAATTTTTATCTTTTTGTTGTATTGGACTATTTTATGGGACAACTCAGCTTTTTCATATGATTAATATGGTAACTATTTTTTGCTGTTCTATTTGTCAATCCCTATCCTAAATACCATCAACAATTACCTAATGAGCTTACTGTTTCAAAGAGAGTTCTCTCTTCTCTCTCTGTCCCTCTCTAACTCAGTCTCTGTCTCTTTCTCTCTCTCTCACACCTGGTTCTTTTCATTCAAATATGCAGAATCCCTTGGTTTTTTCTAAGGCTAATAATCCAAAACTGATTATTTCCTTTAAAATATATATTTTCTCTTTCTTGCTTTTTGGTTTGATGTTAGTTCCTCTTCAGTTAGCAGTCCCAATACTGTTGGTGATCGTTAAAAGCTTTGTAATTCTTGTTTCTTGGATGCACATATACACACATCCATGGAACTGGGTTAAGACTTGTCATGGGTAAAATAAAAGTCACAGGATTGCTGATGCTAATTACGGCTATCATACTGAGGACAGATTCAGGCTGTTTTAAATCTGTCAGGAGAGGAAAGCCTGTCTTCTTTTTTAAAGAGGCTTCATATCAACTTTTAAAAATATTTATGTTTCTATCATAAAATAAGACACCCAAACAAGAAAAGCGCACAAACCAAATAGTACAGCTCCATGAGTTACCACCACATGAATAAGCACTTAAGAAATAGAACACTGTCAGCACCCCAGAAGTGCTCCCTCAGGCCCCTCTGTCAAACTCACTCCACTCTATCCAATCCAAGGTCATTACTATCTTGACATTACATTAATTCAGCACCCTAGAAGTGCCCCCTCAGGCCCCTCTCTAAAGCTCACTCCACTCTATCCAATCCAAGGTCATTACAATCTTGACATTAATTAATATATAAGAATATTTATTAATTTATACTAATTTCAAAGAACAAGCCTTAATGACGGCCCCGAGCGTAGCAGTGTCCAGGATGGGGAGCCCACGAATGGATCCACGTGTTCAGGTTGCTGCAGCCTTGGACCATGGAAGACATCAGAGGGGACCCAGATTCTGTCTGCCAGAAGCCTGTGTACGGCTCTGGGCCCTTCCGGCCCCTGGAAAGCGACAGGTTCACCGCCTGAGCGTGAGCAGTTCACTCCTCCATTCCGGCTTCCTGCGGTCACTCCAGCGCACAGGGTTTGAGCGGAGCGCGTTCCTGTACTTGGCGGGCCCCCGGGGGCGAGGCACAGCTGCTTGCACTCTGATTGGTAGGGGGTGGGTCAAGGAGTCCACAAGCACTGGGGATCCCATTACAGAAGGTGGGAGACAAACTCCTTATGACTAGTTTGGGAGGAGGGGCCTTAGGCACTTGAACACCCAAGTGATTCTCATCCCAAATTAATAATGAAAAAAAAATGCATCCCTAAACATCTAAATAACATCATTTAGGTTTGTTCTTTGAAATTAGTGTAAATGAAATCACAGTGTGCATTATTTTATGTCTGCCATCTTGCACTTAATATTATGTTTCTGAGATTCATCCATGTTATTCCATGTTGCATCATTTAGTTTATTTTCATTGCTGCATAATAATCCATTTTATGAATATACCACAGTGTATCTTTCCATTAATTCTACTGTTCATAGGCATTTGCGTTAGTTCCAGTTTTTGGCAGTAATGAACTATGCTAATATAAACGTTACTGCACGTTTCCAGGGAAAGCTTTATATCCATTCATGAAGCTGGAATTGGCCTGCCATGTTTTTCCTCTCACCTATAGGGCCAGCAATTGAAGTTTCTGATGGTTTATCCTCATTATAAAGAAGAAAATTTTCTAGATTTTTATCTGGGGTCAAAAGTCACAAGCTGCGGGAATAGGAGGCAATTTTCCCAAACTGTGTAATTAATTAGCCCCCTTGGGGCTCCATGGCCTTCCCTCATTCTTGGCTTCTTCTGAAGCAGAGAAACTGAACTGAGCTATGATGCTGGGAAAACTCACAGTGATGTGCATGCTGTAGAGGACTGCAGTTTTATCAGCTGTTAACTTAATAGCATTTCTTTTTTATCAAGAAATTTCGCAAATGTCCTTATTGTTCAACAGCATCCTTCCAAGTGTTTCAATGATGCTATAAGTTTATTTTGTTTCATTAATCATTTATTAGGCAATAGAAGAGCTAAAGAAATTGACTCTTACACAGTCATTTTGAAGCAGAATTAAGGAATTTAAAAGTGAAGAAACAAGGGAAGGGAAGCAATAATAGCAGCAGCAACGATAACAAGAGGAATAGAAATTTTCTTGAACTGCTAAATAATCTGTATGTTTAGATATAAAGGGCTCACTGAGTTGAGGTAAAAATTAATGATATCATATGCCCTCCTAGAAATATTCAGAATGAGGGATATGGTTGAATGGCTCAGCATCTGTTCCACCCTCCTCCCAGTGTCCATCTGTACTGAAGAGGCAAGCCAACTAAAAATGCATTTTCCAGACCATCTTAGAGCTAAGATCTCAGATGTAATTTAAGGAGGAGGCTCTGCCTCTTCTGCTGCTGATGTTTCTCTTCTCCAGCATAGTTGAGGAAGCACTGGGTTTCCCCAGGTGTCAAAGTAAGGCACTAACATTCTCCCTAGATCTAAATGGTGGTTGAGCCACTTATAATAGCAGCAGATTCCCAATGTCTGGATCATAGATCAAATTGCGTGTTCTGGGGTCAGTGTTTACAGAGGTAGCTTCCTTATTTCTCATCTTTGTGATTGTATAAAGGTAACAACATCCTTGTCAGGCCAGATCGGCAATGTTAATCTGAAAGTCATTCCTGGAGTTTCCATTTACAGAATAGTTCTCCAACTCTTCTAAAGATTGTTAACAACTAATGTTCTGCATTAAATCACTTCCTGCTTTAAAACACTAGGGTTGCTGCTGCTTTCTCCAAGTTAACCCTAATTTAAAAAGTAGTTGAGGGGTGGCCTGGTGGCATAGTGATTAAGTTCACAGACTCCACTTGGGAGGCCCGGGGATCACAGGTCCTGATCCCAGGTGCAGACCTATGCACCGCTTATCAAGCCATGCTGTGGAGGCATCTCACATTTAAGTAGAGGAAGATGGGCACAGATATTAGCCCAGGGCCAATCTTCCTCAGCAAAAAGAGGAGGATTGGCAACAGATGTTAGCTCAGGGCTAATCTTCCTCACCAAAATAAAAAGTATTTGATATGAGAATTGATTGCAGATAACAAACATTCAAGAATAAAAATCCATGATTAGCTGTCTCATCTGATAGAGTTTATAGGCAGTGAAGATTTATTCCAATAAGAAAATAATGTTACTATAAAAAAATTAGGAAGAATAAATATAAACATTTAAGAATAAAGAAATGTTGACGTGGATTTAACTTATGTGATTTATCCACTGAATGTGCCATGGCATGTAAAGAGAAAAGAATCATTTAAAATATTTCCTCTGGGCCGGCTCCGTGGCTTAGCGGTTAAGTGCGCACGCTCTGATGCTGGCGGCCCGGGTTCGGATCCCGGGCAAGCCCCAAGGCGCCACTTCTCCGTCCAACGCGAGGCCGAGTCCCACGTGCAGCAACTAGAAGGATGTGAACCTATGACATACAGCTATCTACTGGGGCTTTGGGGGGAAAAAATGAATAAATAAAATCTTTAAAATATTTCCTCTAATGATCTAGAATAAAGTACCTATTGAAACTAAGGCAACGAGAATAAGGAATATATGGATGGAAGTGTGAATTAGTTATACCTATCTATGCAGTAAAGCTTAAATAAATAAAATTATAATATTGTAACTTGGATCCATGTATGATTAGAGGACAAAGGAGCTTTTATAAATTCCTTAAAACAATGTATTTTATCATTTATCTTAGGACTGAGGTGTCCTAAGACAGACAAAGTTAAAGCATGGAGGTTGTTGAATTATTATGATGAATATACAGCCATGTCAGATATCCCATGTAAAAGTTAAAGCATTACTTGGGAATGACTGAGAACCTAAGTACTGGAATAATGATACTTGGTAGCATTTACGTGATTTTAAGTACTTGAATCCAAAACTCCAAGAGTCTGTTTGTCTGGAGAAGTAGTCCCTCCTCCACTATATGAGGAAGTTCTCCCTTCCTTTGTTAGGGATAACGATAAAATCTGAGGAAGGGGATGCCTATTTCCTCTTATGCCCTATCCCTACCACCTTTTCTTGCCATCAGATCTATAAAAACGTATCAAATAACTCATTAATTAAATACAATGTTTAACCAAGGAAAAGAATTTCTACAGACTAAAAGGATTATGTTATTTTGATGAATTTTATCAGCAGGATCCAAAGGAATATATATGCAAAATGAGTTTCAAACATGCTAGAGGAGAGCTGAAGAAACAAAATTTTGAATCAGGACAAATTTGTCGACATGGTACATCTTTCAGATATACTGCATTTTTTGTGCCAGCTCACCCAGCTAGGAATGATTCTATTTGCTTACTCAGTTGGGAAAGTACAACCTAGATTTAACAGTGGACAAAATTAAAAGAAGTTGAGATGCCAGGAATCAAAGTCTAATGTTGAGGAAGGAATCCAAAACCTTAAAGGGGATAGGGAAGTTGGCTTGGTTTATCCTTTGGACCTATGAACCCAGTCTCAACTAAGCACCATAAAAGAGCATGGAGGAAAATTTATTCATGAAGCTTTGTCAGCTGGGCGTGAAATGGGAGATTGTTAAACTGAAATAGGCTCTCCTATTTCTCCAGGGAGGATGTGAACCTAGAGTTTTAGAGATTAAGGGCCAGGATTTTACCAGTAATTATACAAGGCAGCAGGTCCCTTGGGTCAGAGTGATTTGATCCAAGCAATCACTGGTGGTTGTTAATTGGTCTTTGTGCTTCTAAGGTAGAAAACATATGGAAAGATCTTAAGGTCTAATTTCAACTCTATAATTGGAAACAACAACTACTACTACAAAAATAACAACAGCAATAACAAACTAGGCAATAAGATCCTAATCTGATTGGTGAAGAGATACATTCATGATCTTTCATTTAGTTCCCAGCATGGTTCAATTCACAGGCCTAGATGCTCTCATATAAAGGAGGAAATTGATATTAATAAGCAAGGGCTCTGCAATACCTCACAAGTATTTACTGTAAAACTGAGAAAGACTGAATACTTCCCATTAGGATTGGGAAGAGGGCAAAGATGTCTAGATGTCTTCTCTCAATATTTCTATTCAATATAGTACTGAACATTCTAGACAGTGCAAAATGACAAAAGACAATATTAAAAATATAGAGATTAGAAAGGAAAAAATAAAACTATATTTATTCACAAATGGCATGATTATCTGTGTACAAAGTTCTCAGAAATGTACCAAGAAAACCGCTGGAACAAATAAATAAGTTTAGAGAATTTTCAGGTTATAAGATCTTTTTAAAAATAGCCTTTGCATTTCTACATGTTAGCAAGTAACAATTAAGAATTAAAATTATAGAGGAAGTAATATCAGCAAGATGGTGGAATAGGAAGCCCCAGACTTTCATTCCCACTAAGGAGACACTAAGTCAACAACAATACACAGAACCATTTCCTCTGTGAGAAATCCAGGAACCAGTTAAGAGGCTCCCACACCCCAAGCGAGCATGAAACCAGCCACATTAAAGTCGGTAGGAAAATTTGTGACACTCACTCACCATAGTCCCTTCCTCTGGTTCAGTGTGGTATGATCAGGAAAAAAAACTCCCAGTTCTCTATGTCTCCCTGGGGAGAGAAAGAGAAGACTGAAACATAGTCCGATGTTCAGACTTTTCAGAGGGCTAGCTAAGGACTGTTTTCCACCTCACTTGTCTCAGAGTGCTGGTAGGAAAGGGCGTGAGGTGGGGGGGCTGCTGAGAACAAACGTGACAGCTTGGACTAGCACACACTTACCATGCCCCCTGCCTCCATCTCAGTACAGAACAAGCAAGAAAAAACCTCCACCTCTCAGCTTCTCCCCAGGGAGGGAAAGAATTGGAGTGTGCATTCAATGTTCTGGCTTTTCAGGGAGGTGCCTAAGGGAGTGGTTTCTGTCTCCTCTGTTAGGGAGTGCTAACAGGACCAGGCATGCACAGATGCCGGCGGCAGCTGATAACAAAAGAGAGGTGGATGTCTTGAAGATCCTACAGGCAACCTGCAGTACCACTGGCAAACACCAGAGGGAGGAAGAGATTACAAACTCCTGAAAAAAGAAACTGGCAAGTCCCTAAGAACTTAAACGCACAAGACCAGAAAAGATGTATCCAGAGAAAAGGTTTCAGAGGCCCCCAAAATTCCTAGCCACGTTGACTAGTGGAAGTCTTTCCCTGTATGAAGCTAATCCATGAAGAATGGCAGAGATGGCTGTTTTCTCAAAAGCACAAATCCCAACACAAATTTACAAGACACATGAAGCAATAGGAAAACATTGCCCAATCAAAGGAATAAAATAATCTCCAGAAATAGACCCTAAGAAATGGAAGTAGGGGCCAGCCTCATGCCTTAGCGGTTAAGTGCACACACCCCGCTACTGGTGGCCCGGGTTTGGATCCTGGGCACGCACCAACGCACTGCTTGTCCAGCCATGCTGAGGCTGCGTCCCACATACAGCAACTAGAAGGATGTGCAACTATGACATACAACTATCTACTGGGGCTTTGGGGAGAAAAAGGGAAAAAAAGGAGGAGGATTGGCAATAGATGTTAGCTCAGAGCCGTTCTTCCTCAGCAAAAAGAGGAGGATTGGTATGGATGTTAGCTCAGGGCTGATCTTCCTCACAAAAAAAAAAAAAAAAGAAATGGAAGTATATGAATTGCCTGACAAAGAACCCAAAATAACCATCATAAAGATGCTAAACAAGCTCAGGAAAAGAATGGATGAACAAACGAGAATATGAACAAATAGGTATAAAATACAAAAAAAGAACCAAGTAGAAATTTTTAAGCTCAAGTATACAATAAACTGAAAAGTTCACTGGAAGAGTTCAAGATCAGACTTGATGAAACAGAAAAAAGGATCAGCAAATTGAAGACAGGTCATTTGAAATTATTGAGTCAGACTAGCAAAAAAGGAAAAAAGAATGAAAAAGTGAAGAACATCTAAAGAGCTTATGGGATACACCAAGCAAATCAATATATACATTTTGGGAGTCCCAGAAGGAGACAAGAGAGAGAAGGGGGCAGAAAGCTTATTTGAAGAAATAATGGCTGAAAACTTCACAAATATGGGGAAAGAAATGAATATCCATATTCAAGGAGCCCAACAGAAGCCAGCTAGTATAAAACTAAAGAAGTCCACGTAAAGATATATTATAATTAAATTGTCAAATGTCAAAAAGAATGAATTTTGAAATCAGGAAGAGAAAGGAGACTCATCACATACAAAGGAGCCCCTAAGTCTATCAGTGGACCTCTTAGCAGAAACCCTGCAGGCCACAAGGGAATGAGATGACATATTCAAAGTGCTGAAAGAAAAAAAAAAAGAGCTGAGGGTGTTTATTACCACTGAGCCTACCTTGAAAGAAATGCTAAAGGGACTCCTTCAAATTGAAACAAAAGGACACTAGACAGTAACACAAAAAGATGTCAAAGTATAAAGCTCACTGAAAAGGTAAATGTACAGACAAATATAGAATACACTAATACTGTAACGGTGCTGCACACATCAATTTTAATTCTAGTATAGAAGTTAAAAGACAAAAATATAGACATTAACTAAAACTATAAAATATGTTAACGGCACACAGTATACGGAGATGTAGTATATAACATCAATAACATAAAATGTGTGGATGGAGAAGTAAAAGAGTGAGTTTTTGTATGTGATTCAAGTTAAGTTATCAGCTTAAAATAGAATGTTATAACTGTAATATGTTTTATGTAAACCCCATTGTAACCACAAAGTAAACACCTATAGAAGATACACAAAATAATATGAGAAAGGAATTAAAGCATTTCGAAGCAAAAAATTACTGACGCACAAAGGAAGATAGCAAGAGAGGAAAAGAGAGGAGGATAAAAAAAGCTATAAGACAGGGGCCAACTCAGGGGTGTAGCGGTTGGGTGCACGCACTCCATTTCAGCAGCCCAGGGTTTGTGGCTTCACATCCCAGGCACGCACCAATGCACAGCTTGTCGAGCCATGCTGTGGTGGCGTCCCATATAAAGTAGAGGAGGATGGGCACAGGTGTTGACCAAGGGCCAGTCTTCCTTAGCAAGGAGAGGAGGAGTGGCGTTGGATGCTGGCTCAGGGTTGATTTTCCTCACACACACACAAAAATAGCGATAAGACAGACAGAAAACAACAAAATGGCAATGGTTAGTCTACCCTATCAGTAATTACTTTAAATATGAGTGGATTAAACTCCCCAATCAAAAGATATAGAGTGGCTGAATGGATTAAAAAAAAAGATCCAATCATGTGCTCTCTACAGAGACTAGATTTAAGGATATACAAAGTGAAAATATGAAAAAGAGTAGAGGTAGCCATACTTATATCAGACAAAATAGACATTAAGTCAAAATTTGTCATAAGAAACAAAAAAGGACATTAGATAATAATAAAAGGGTCAATTCACCAGGAAGATATAACAATTAAAAATATATACACCTGACAGTCAAGCACCCAAATATATGAAGCAAACACTGACAAATCTGAAGTGAAAAATAGAAAGCATCAAAATAATAGTGAGAGATTTCAGTACCCCACTTTCAATAGAATATCTAGACAGATACCCATAAGGAAATAGAGGACTTGAACAACCCTATAAAGCAAATGGACATAATAGACACATACAGAACATTCCATGCAACAAGAGCAGAATACACATTCTTATCAACAACATATAGAATATTCTCCTGTGTAGATCATATGTTAAGTCACAAAACAAGTCTTAACAAATTTTAAAAGACTGCAATTATACCAAATATTTTTTTCACCACAATAGAGTAAAATTAGAAATCAATAGCAGAAGGAAAACAGGAAAATTCACAAATATATGGAAATTAAGTAACACACTTTTGAACAACTAATGGGTCAAAGTAGAAATCAGAAGGGAAATTGAAAATATCTTGAGACAAACAAAAATGAAAATACAAAATACCAAAACTTAAGGGATGCAGTAATAGCAGTACTAAGAGGGAAGTTTATAGCAGTAAATGCCTGCATTAAAAAAGAAGAGAGATCTCTAATAAATGATCTAACTTTACACTAAGGAATTAGGAAAAGGAGAACAAATTAAGCCCAAATTTAGAAGAAAGAAGAAAATAATAAAGATTAGAGCAGAAATTTAAAAATAGACAAGAGGAAAACAAAAAATCAATAAAACTAAAAGTTGGTTTTTAGAAAGATCAACAAAATTGACAAACCTTTAGCTAGACTAGGAAAAATGAAAGAAGATTCAAATAAATAAAATCAGAAATGTAATAGAAGACATTACAACTCATGCCACAGAAATAAAAATGATTATGAGACTGCTATGAATAATTATACACCAATAAATTGGATAACCTAGAATTAGTAAACTCATAGAAACATACAACTTACCAAGCCTGAATCATAAAAATCTGAATGGATCTATAAGTAGTAAGGAGATTGAATTAGTAATTAAAAAAAAAAATCCCCAAAAAGAAAAGCCCAGGACCAGATGGCTTCACTGGTGAATTTTACTAAATATTTAAAGAAGAATTAACACCAATCCTTCTCAAACTCTTCCAAATATTGAGAGAGGAAAGAGAGAGGAGAGAATACTTCCCAACTCATATTATGATGCCACCATTACCCTGATTCAAGACTGAAGACATCACAAGAAAAGGAAACTATAGGCTAATATCCCTGATGAATGTAGATACAAAAATCCTCACAAAATACCAGCAAACTAAATTCAACAGCCTATTAAAAGGATCATACACCATGACCAAGGGGATTCATCCCTGGGATACAAGAGTGGTTCAACATACGGAAATCAACCAATGTGATACACCACATTAACAGAATGAAGGATAAAAAACACATGATCGTCTCAATATGTATAGAAAAAGCATTTGACAAAATCCAACACTCATTCATGATAAAAACACTCAACAAACCAAGAAAATAAGGAACCTATGTCAACATAATAAAGGCCATATATGACAAGCCCACAGCTAACATCATATTCAATGGTGAAAAACTGAAAGCTTTTCCTCTAGGATCAGGAACAAGACAAGGATGCCCACTCTTGCCACTTGTACTCAACATAGTACTGGAAGTCCTAGCCAGAACAGGTATATGAAATGTATATGGTATACGAAAAGATGCTCAACATCATTAATTATCAGGAAAATGAGAATCAAAACCACAAAGAGATATTAGCTCACACCTGTTAGGATGGCCATTATTTAAAAAAAAAAAACAGAAAATAACAAGTGTTGATGAGGATGTGGAGAAATTGGAATCCTTGTATACCATATGGGAATGTAAAACAGTGCAATCACTATGAAAAATAGTGCAGAGTTACTTCAAAAATATTAAAAATAGAACTACCATGTCATCCAGCAGTCCTACTCCTGCATAATTATCCAAAAGAATTGAAATCAGAATCTTGAAGAGATATTTGCCTTTCCAAGGTCAATGCAACATTATTCACAGTAGCCAAGAGGTGGAAACTGTCTAAATGCCCATGGATATATAAATGGATAAAGAAAATGTGGTATGTACATGCAATGGAATATTATTCAGTCATAAAAAGGAAATCTTGTCATATGGCATAACATGATTGTACTTGGAGAACATTATGCTAAATGAGATAATCCAGTCACAGAAGGACAAATACTGCATGATTCCACTTATACGAGGTATCTATAGCAGTCAAATTCTTAGAAGCAGAAAACAGAATGGTGGTTACCAGGAGGTGGGGGGAGGAGAAAAGACTCAGTCACTCAAGATGAAAAAATTCCAGAGATCTACTGTACCTCAATGTGCATATAGTTAACAATACTGTACTGTACACTTAACAATTTATGAGGGTAGATTTCATGTTATGATTTTTAACCACAATGAAAAAAAAATAAACAAAAGAATTGAAATCATAAAACAATGAAAAAAGAAATTATAAATCAATCTCGTTTACAGTAGGATTAAAAATACAAACATGAAAATAGATTTATCAAGAGCTGTGTGAGATCTGTACACTGAAAACTACATAACAATGCTGAGAAAAATTCTAGAAAACCTTAATAAATGGAGAGAAATTGTGGTCCTGGATTGAAAGATACAATATTCTTAAAATGCCAATTCTCCCAAACATGATCTATAGAATTAATGTTATCCTAATCAAAATCAAAGCCAGCTTTTAAATAGAAACAGAAAAGCAAATGAAAAATAATCTAAATAGCCAAGGCATTTTTTGAAAAGATAAAAAAAGTTGAAGATCTTACAGTGTCTGAAGCCAGACACAAAGATTACACATTGGATGGTATTATTTACACAATATGTCTAGAAAAGGCAAATATATAGAGAGAACACAGACTAGCAATTGCCTGATGCTGGAGGTAGAAGAGGGGACTGACTGCAAAGAGGCATGAGGGTGATGGGTGATGGAAATGTTCTCTCATGTTTCCATCACTTTAGGGTGATGGAAATGTTCTAAAACTGGATTGTGGTTATCATTACACAATTCGATAAATTTACTGAAAACCAGTGAACTGAATACTTATAATGGGTGAATTTTATGATATTTTTATTATATTTTAAAGCTGTTTTTAAAAGCTTTTGTTTTAAAGCTGCTTCTTTAAAAATACTGCTAAGCTATGACTCCTTAAATATCTAATCAAAAAGAAAATGGAATACACATAGCAATAACATTCAGGAAAGATAGATGCCAGATTATTTTATTTCAAAATCAGAGACTATTTTTTCAACTTAAGTTAGAGAACATTCAACTGGATAGTTCTTTAGGAAAATATAAGGTGCTAACCTAATAAGTGAAAAAACGTGAACAAGACCATAACTCCAGAAGAAATTTTTTAAAATACATTTAAAGAAATTCTCTTTTCCTAAGATAGCAAGGCCCAGATGTGTTAGAAATTCTTTCATTCAAATATTTGAATACTAGCTAATTTCTGATATTTAATGTTTCTCAGATAGTATAAAACTTCTTATTCCAGTTTAATTATCTTTTATTCTGTAATCTGACAGGGGACAGTAAACAACAATAAAACCAATGAGAAAAAAACCACAACAAAGCATTACTTAGAAACATTCAGGGAGCGTATGTATACAACTAGAAAATTGGATTAGCTCTGTATTAAGAATTTAATTAAGTCTTCTTAAGATGAATTTATTTCACGAACATTTCAGTTTACGAAAATCGAATTCAATTCATCCTAAGAACAGTACAGAGAGAAAAATTTAATTATTTTCTTGGTAGTGATTTAAAAGCATTTGATAAAATTTATATAAACATTTATATAGACACATGTATGCACCACACAGGCATTGAATTTACTTAATGGTGAGGTATTCTTATTAATATTTAAAATACAATCATAATTCTTGCAAGCATAAAAGTTTCTTAACATTTTTTTTCTGGAAATTCTCACAGCTTCAATTAGACAAGCAAAAAACAAAAACAAGTGTTATGATTATTGAAGGAAGAGAAAAATATTTCTATTTATTAGTGAAAGAAGAGAAATAAATATTTTTATTTATAAGTGATATGATTATTCTTTTGAAGAGAACCCCAAGAATCAAATTTAAATGAATAGGATTAATGTGATGTGAAATAAAGTAGGTTTATGGTACATAACTTTTTTTAAGAGGCAAAAATAACATAGTATTTCTCAGACGATATTTTATTAGAACCTATTTAATCTATTGATTGAACAAAATTTCTATTAAAATACCAACATATATTTTGATTGAATTATTCAAAATATTGAAACATGCCCAGAGGAGATATATAAAATAGATTATTTGATGAATGGTTTTGATACACTTTCTAATTATTTAGGAAAAAATTAAAGTTAGATCCCTATTCCACATTTACTGAGAATAAATTTATTTTAGAGTAAATATATAAATGTGATAAGAAAAGAATTATTAAAACATTAGAATGCAATATATAAAGATGTATAGAATTTTTGGCTGGAGAAGAACTATCTAATGATACAGAGGTGGTGATAATTAAGGGTCATATTTAAATGTATAACAATTATTTAAAAAGCAAGGAAGAAATTTCAGAAATATTTGCAATATATATGACAGATAAAAGGTTAGTATTACTATTTCATTAGCAGCTCTTATCAATCAATAAAATATTAACTGGTAGAAAAATGAGAAAAGTACGTTAAAGTAATTTATAAAGGAAATCATTTAAATGATTAATAAGCATTTAAAGAAGTGTTTCACTTCAATAAGTTATAAAATTAATGGAATTCTAAAAAATGACCAGATGTCATATTTTCCTGTTTAATAATCAAAGCTAAAATAGGTTGCAATATTCATCACTGACTAAAATGAACTGATATGGATACTGTCGTATATATTTAAATGGAATAAAACTGGTAATACTTCCATATGTCCACTGGGCACATTTTAGAAACAATTTTAAAAATGTACATTTTGTTTAACTAAATCATTCCTTTGAATTTAAATAATCTAATTTAAATAAATAATAAAAATGTGACATATAGCCACTAGAATGTTCATAAAAGTTATGTTCATAGAAGCAAAAATTGGAACCATATTAGATGCTAACCATATATTTAAAGTCATATTACCTCCATATGTTGGAGAACTGAGACCCTTAGAATGTGACAGAATGTGTCACCTTTTCTAATAATACACTGAAGTGTAAAAATAAATGGCAAATCAAAATGGTGCTCTCCCATTGTGTGTATGTGCACACTTGCATGAGTGTGCATGTTAGTATTGAGATTTCATATTAATATGAAAAATCTGGATGATACTAACAAAACATTAACTGTGGCTTTATCTGATTGAAGGCATTGGGTTTGTTTTTCATCTTTTTGCGCTTGTTACAACGGACCTTGTAGAATAGAAAAGTAAAAAACAGCTATATTAAAACGAAAAATCTACAAAGTACAAGAAATATGGATTAAGGAAAACTACAGCAATTGAATCCTGATTCTTGTAAGGAATACCAGTAATAATATTCATTGCCTCTTAAAACTGAAGAATTTCTTTTGAACAATTCCTCACCTGTTTTTTGTCTTCCTCTGAAACACACGCCTTTAATTTTGTTGGATAAACTGAGGTAAAGATATGGGCTCCTTTCTCTGTCCCATTTGAATCCTGGTACCCCTGGTATCTGACTCAACATTAGACTTTCCTTCCTATTTGTTAATTAGGTAATTAATGATATTCATTCACCAAATATTAAATATATAATCCATGACAATTACAGTGCAATATTCTGAGGATACAAAAATGGCTAAAATATAATTCCTCCTCTCAGTGAGTTTCCAGTTGAATAATAGAGTTTAAGGTTATATTGCCCCAGATATGTCCTCACTTCTGTTATGCAACGTGATTCATATTTGGTTTTTGCCTCTATTCCTGGGATGGATCAAGCAACATGTTACTGAGAGCTTGAGAATCTGGCCCTCTACTCAACTTCTTGTATGTTATCTGGAATTTAAACTGGAGAGATTCACCTTCATTGGATAATTGATCTTAGAATATTAGCCCCTAATTTCTGGAGTTTTTCATACTGGCCACTGAAATCCTGGATTTGTCCCTTTCTCAATCTAGCAGGAAAGTATACCCAGCATGTTGGGCAATAGTAGCAATTAATTAAAGGCAGAAGATACATCCTGTTGTGACCTTATACTTCTTATAAATTGGTGACTTTGAATATGCATTTTTACTTAGTTATTCAACACAATTATTGAGTCCTTATTATCTGAATTATCTTCATTTGTTTTGAGAGATTGCTAAGAACCCGAGGCTTTGCAATAACTGAACTGAGGTAATTTTAATCTGCAAAAAGTTACATTAGTCCTTGAATATCTTTTATTTTTATATGGCTTCACAAATGCATGCCAAAACTCTTTTCTAATATACCCTCTAGTGATTATTTTATTTTTTTTTTTTTTAAAGATTTTATTTATTCATTTTTCCCCCCAAAGCCCCAGCAGATAGTTGTATGTCATAGGTTCACATCCTTCTAGTTGCTGTACGTGGGACTCGGCCTCGCGCTGGACGGAGAAGTGGTACCTTGGGGCGCGCCCGGGATCCAAACCCGGGCCGCCAGCATCAGAGCGTGCGCACTTAACCGCTAAGCCACGGAGCCGGCCCTCTAGTGATTATTTGATAATAATAATTATAATTAATTATTTATCCTATTTAGTAAAATAATTATTTAATTGTTGATGACAATATTGGTTTAAAACTCTTCAAATTTTTTTTTTTTGGGGAGTGAGGAAGATTCACCCTGAGCTAACATCCATTGCCAATCTTCCTCTTCTTGCATGAGGAAGATTCACCTTGAGATAACATCTGAGCCAATCTTCTTCTATTTTGTATGTGGGTTGCTGCCACAGCATGGCTGCCAATGAGTGGTGTATGTCGGCACCTGGAAACTGAACCCACGTAGCTGAAGTGGAGCACGCCAAATTCAACCACCAGGCCACGGAGCCAGCCCCCTCTTTCCAAGTGTTTTTATTGAGGAATTTCTAAAGTCAGATGAAAGTGAAAGTGTCCTGATATTGTCTGGGGGCAAAACGCAAAGTAGCAACAGCAAGTATGAAATATATTTGAAAACTTACGTATTATTTTGTAATCAGTTTACTCTTTCATGTTCCACAAAATTTGTTGTTTCTTGTAATGTTCTTGTTTGTGACCTTCCACTGGTTGCACAAAGATACATCAAACATTTATTGGGATTTTCCTGACTCTAAAAAAAATTTAGCTAAACTTGACTGACATTTCTTGACTATTCCTCAATTAACAAACAAAGTTTCAAAAAGATAATGTTTAAGAACTCAAATTGTACTCTTATGAATCACTATTTTAAAATCACTCATTTTTATGACTTTGCTTTATTGTAGATTTGAATCACTTGAGATCTTTATTGACTCAAAAAATACTATTACAATTCACTTTAAATGAAAGTGTCACACACAATCTTGACAATTAACCCAGTTAACCTGCTGTGTGGAAATGTTAACATCAGCCTTAACCTCATGTAACAAACTGTTTCTCACCATGTCAGATATGCATTGCATTTCGGAGAAGCCATATTTTTATTCCCTTTGCTATTAGAAATTATAATTAATTATACAACATGGAGATGCTGTAAGCACTCTAATTACAAAGTGTTTTGATGTGGGACATATGAGACCTAGTATGCAGAATGTGACAATCAAGCCATATAACAATTAATTCTAAACCCCAGTTATAAAAGCTGCCGTAGTTCCTGATGTATAAATGCAAAAGTTACTGGATTCATTGTATAACAGTGAGATTTCTTGTATCATACCCCGTCTTCAAAGCAAATTTCATTTCCTCTTCTTCTGGGAAGCCTTCCTACACATATAAGAGTTGTCATGTTATTGTAATTTTTTTCTTTTCTCCATAGGAGAAAAATTCTCTTCTCTTCCAAACCATGCTAATTTTGTCATTTTTATCATACTAAAGCTTTAAAATCTTAGTCATTATAATTACTTTAGGTCTTATCTTTTTCTGTGAATATTTTGTGAAACATGACAATATTATTCCTGATAGCCCACATATTGAGAATCATAATGTTTTGCATGTCGTTAGTACTCGATCCACATATTTAAAGAAAATAATGGAAAATGCATAATTGAATTATCTTACACTACTCTTATTGTACCATTTATTCTTTGTAGTGTTAATTAAATGTCCATGAGTATTAAAGTGTGATCTAAACTTTTTTAAGATAGAGCACTAATATTATGCTGCCTATGTCAGTTCTAACAAGGTGCTTAATACTACCTGTATCTAATTGTTACTATTCTTTTCTCTCATACAGAGAATCATAGTCATGCCAATTGGGTTTTTGCCACTGTATGTCCAGTGGGAATCAATTCATTAAAATGGTTAATGATGCCATTAAATTATAAATTATGTTAGAATAATCTAAAGATTCATGGAAGAAAGATTAAGAGACTAAGAGAAATGATGATATAGAGGGGAAGACGTGATATATGACAGAAGAGGTTGGATTTGAAATCTATCAGAAACACAATATATATCTAGTGAAAATTGGAAAATTACACATATGTAAAATAAGAATAAGTCTTGAACCAAGTACATTTTTATAACTTACATGAAATTGTGTAAATTGATGACTATACAAATATACTTCTAGTTATTTGATACTTCTATTTAAGTAATGTGGTTTGTGCTATAGAATATACTTGAAAATGATCAACCATTTTCAAATGTTCAAATCAACGATTGTTCTATCAGTTATGCAACTTACAAGTACTCTCTCTCATTTTCTTCAAATCAGAGAAGTAGTATTCAAATCAGAGGTGAATATCTTTAGACATGTTACTTATAGAAAATATTGAATTTAGTAATAACTAAAGTTTAATATTCAGTAAGTAATATGGTTATTTTTATTTTCTATTCAATTATATATTTTGTTAACTTATAAAAATATTATGTTTAAGAAAATTACATTTATGAAAACTTAAGCTGACTTTTCTGCAGTGCATTAAGCTTTACCTTGATTTATTGTTTCATTATTTTTCTATTGTCAAACATATCCAAGTTATTGACATCAGAAGAGATAAACTCCAACAAAGACAAAGAGCACAGCTACTTTTTCCCCTTAGAGATTACAATGTCATTTCTTCCACAGAAATCTTGATGGATTGAGTTTTTTATTCATATTAAAATGGAAGGCTAAATTAATTTATAATGCTTTGAAGTATTTGTATTAACTTATTTTAACTGCTGAGCAGATAGCATTTTCTATGCTCACCACACTCAAAATATATGAACATATTAAAATTATTGTGATAGAGACAACTCCGGTGGCCTAGTTGTTAAGTTTGGGGTGCTCTGTTTCAGCAGCCCGGGTTTGGTTTCTGGGCACAAACCTACACCATTCATGTGTCAGTGGCCATGCTGTGGTGGTTGTTCACATACAAAAAGAGGAAGATCGGCAGTGGATGTTAGCTCAGGGTGAATCTTCCTCAGAAAAAAAAAAAACAATAATAAAAAATAAATAAAAAATAAAATTATTGTGATATTTTACATAAAATTTTCAAGAAATTCTAAACTTGAATTTGAGATTTTCTTCAAAAATAAACTTTTGTAGGATCTAACTATGATGAAATATTTAATTGTTCATTGGAAAATAAAGATATTTAAAAAGTGAAAAGTAATCATTCACATTTTCACAGAGATCATCACTTTAATTAGGTTGATTTGTATGCCAGACGGAATAATACATGCAAATACCATAAATAAGTTGCTATGTCAACAAATATTTATCTACATTTTCAGTTATCTCCATGTATGAATATGCCATATTTGGTTTAACTATCTGAGATATTTGGAGATTCATGATAGAGTTTTTCCTCTTATAAACAACACTGTGATGAACATTGTTAAAGATGGCATTAAGTTACTAAAGACTGAAAGGAAATGTTCTCTGGTTTAGAACATATGAGATTCAATCAAGTTCTAGGGGATTTATGCCACTCCCAAGACCCAACTGACAGATCATTTAGGAGCATAGAAAGAATTCAAGAAACCTTCCTGCCTGCAAGCTTATTGACATATCAGATCTAATAATTCTTGACCTTGTTAGTATTTTTAAAGTCATAAATATTATGGGATTACACTATAGTCATTTTCTTGAAATTGAATTCAATATATACAGCATTCTCTCCTTAGATGCTCTCCAAAGTAACTGAAGATCTGGCACAGAGAGTGAGATGCTTAGTTAACATTACTGCTATAATACAAATAAAATCTGATTTAATTCATTTAACTTTTGATGTTTGGTGCTAAAAGAAGTAAAAAGAAAATACCTGCTAAGATGACAATGAGGATGGATTAGAATGCTCGTTCTCAAACTTCCATACATATTACTTAAGCACCTTGTTAAAATGCAGATTTTGTTTCAGTAGGTCTGGAGTGGGGCCTAAGAAACTACATTTCTAACAAGCTTCTAGGTGATGCTGATGTTACTCATCTAAAGATTACACTTTGAGTAATAATGGATTATAGGACTAATCATTTACATACCCCCCAAAATTAGCTTCCTTTTTAGGAGGAGCTATTAAAATGCAGACAGAAATCTAAACATATATCTTTAAACTATATTCAAATAGAGAGTACTAAAATATATATTTTTTTTTACTGTATAACTTTTTAATCTTCATTGATTAGGTTGGTTAACATTGGTACAAAGTCCGCAGTATCTGTTGTATCCATATATCTACATAAAATGTTCAGCTTTTCTCAGCCTCAGCAGGTATGGTCTCATTAGCACCTGTGATTTAAAAAGCCTGAGTTTCTCCCAGCAAGATGCGGTTTTATTAATACGTGTTATATTTATATATCTCTCTTTTTATGATGTTATTATGTGCAACCAAATGTATAGTTATTGCTCTAGGGCCTGTTTACTTCATAAATATTGACTGCTAAAGATGTGAATCTTACTAGGGTCTTTTGCATAACTATATGAGGGCAAACATTAAACAAAACTGACTTAAGAATAAATGAAAATAATAACGGCTTAAATGGCAAGTAAGATGACAAGAGTAACAAAATAAGAGTTATGGAAAGAATATGTTTGCTAGCTGCTATTAAATATGAATATTATTATTTTTGGAGACATAAATATATAGACCTCTATTTTTTTCAGGAGAATTGTGAATTGTTTACTAAATATATTGTCTGAAATATCTTGATTTGGTTTTTCTTAGTGCATTCGTGTGATGTCCAATGTTTAACAACTAGCTTTCTGTAATTAAAAAGCCAGATTTGTAGCATTTTCAAATTTCCATGGTGTAAAAATTCACCATGGTCAATTTCAAGCAAGCAAGATGACATTCCTGAGCATAGAATTAGGAAAAGATGCACAAATGGGCCCTCATAAGCCAGTAGAAGTCGTTTCCAACACATCACTGCCTTAGCAAGCCAGAGCACAACTTTGCTTTAACAACGTTGTATTATAATAATTGTCAATGAACGTTCTTTATAGAACCTATTATATGTTTTCAATTATAAAATGAGGAAAATGCAAGCAAAATAAAGGCAAAATTATTAATAAATCTAACATCCAAAGAATGATCATTATATACTTGTATATACCTTTGAGAATTTTTATTAAAATATTTATATGAATTTTTGTTACAAAATTGAAAATTATTTATTTCATTTTTGTGTTCTACTCATTTAATTGATAATATATTAGAATTTTTAACAATTATTACTTATTCCTTAAAAATACACAATGCCTAAATGAAACTATATCTATTAATATAATAAAATAAATTGAATGTATTCTCTATAGTTGAGTCATCTCTATATTTAAACTGGTTCCAAAATTACAATTTAATTGGTCAATGAAAATTCTCATACAGAAATCTTTCTATTCATTACATCTGCTTCTTTAGGATAAATTCATAAAAGGGAAATTATTGAGTCAAAAGGTGCAATTACTTTTAAGATTTCTAATATGTGTTGGTAAATGACACTCAGGAAAGTTTGTATCAGTTTAAACTCCTTTGAGGAGTGCCTGAGAGGCCCCGTTTCACCAAACTCACACAACCTTCACTGGAAAGAAGAAACAACCCCAACAACTCAGAAGTTGAATTAGATCACGTGATATCTCATTTACTTTTAAAGTTTTTAAATTTTTATTGGCCGTTTTTATTCTTCATTTTTGAATTGCCTGTTGGCATAGCTGGCCAGCTATTTTTCCTTTTAATTTGAATGGGACTATTTATTTAGTAATAACATTAATCATTTTTTCGTGTCTGTCAAATTTAGCTCTTATTTTATACTTTGTCTTCATAATTTTGTTTATCATATTTCTTGACATTAACATGCATAAATGTTAAACTTTTGTTAATGATAATGCCATATAGTGTACTATGTGTGCATAATTATAAATATTCCATCAAAGGGGTAAAGTGGCTTCTGCTGTCACTCTCCAATTCTTCCTCCCTGATAATTATTATCTATTTTGACTAAAAACTGTTAGTTCTAGATCCTTTGTGGTACTAAAATACATAAGAACAATAACAAAATGAAACAAAAAGCATAACAGTATTACTATATGCAATTTATAAGACAACATCCAAAATGTATTAATATATTTAATTTAAATTTACTATTTTACTATGCATTTTCTATTCTTTTCCCTGATCTAATTTTATTATTCCACTTTTTACTCTGTTGGCAGAAGGTTTCTCCTATTTTCCTATTTGTATTTATAGTTACCCTAAAATTCAAAAAATGCATTCTTGATTTATCAAACTATGATAACAACTGACGTTTTCCCTTAATTGATAATAAAGTGAGGACTTTGGACTTTCAAAAACTGTAATTCCATTTATCCCTCCTTCCAACTTCTATTTTTTCTAATAACTTTTAATACATACTCTGACCACCCAAAATATGATTGTTATTATTATTGTTGTTTTATATAGTAGGTACTCATTTTAATTTACCCACATATGTACCATTTTGTTATGCTTCATTATTTCCTGAATCTCTAAATTACCACCTAGTATCATTTTACTTTTGCTTGAAAAACGACCTTGAGTGTGGGTTCTGTATTGGTGACTTATTTCAATTTTCAATGGTTTGAGTAGGCCTTTATATCATCTTCATTTGTAAAGGAAATTTTCACTGCACATGAGATTGTAGATTAGAAATTATTTCCTTTTAGCACATTGAAGATATTTCATTGTCTTCTGATATCCAGTGTTGCTTTTCAGAAGTTAGCTATAAGTCTAAATGTTGTTCTTTGAAAGGCAATATGTTTATTCCTCTGATTTGACATTTTTCTCTTTTACTCTGGGCTTCTACAGTTCCTCTCTGTGTTGTTGGGCTGTGAATTACTTTCTTTTTTTTCTGCTTTGAGTTCATTGTCTTGCAGGTGATTTTTTTTTTTTTCCTGAGGAAGATCAGCCCTGAGCTAACATCCGTGCTAATCCTCCTCTTTTTGCTGAGGAAGAGCGGCTCTGAGCTAACATCTATTGCCAATCCTTCTCCTTTTTTTCTCCAAAGCCCCAGTAGATAGTTGTATGTTATAGTTGCACATCCGTCTAGTTGCTGTATGTGGGATGTGGCCTCAGCATGTCCAGAGAAGCGGTACGACAGTGCGCGCCCGGGATCGGATCTGAATCCCGGACCGCCAGTAGTGGAGCTCGCGCACTTAACCGCTAAGCCACGGGGCCGGCCCCGTAGGTGATAATGTAATGCATTCTGGAAACACATCATCCTCCTTCTTGCTTTCCTTTCTTGATCCCCTAATTATATATGCAAGATTTTTCACTCTCTCTTACCCTCTCTACTGCATTTTTTATATTTTTATGTTACCATGCTTGATTATGTATATTTTATTCTAACCTATCTGCTGGATCATTAACTCTCTCTTCAGCTATGTGTATTCACAAATCTTCCCACTGTGTTTTCTGTTTAATTCTTTTTCACACAGGAAACGCCACTCTAAAAATTCCAATTATTTAATGATATGTTTATATTTTGTTTTTTACCTCCAGAGTAATTTTATTACCTGGAATAATTCTACTAGCTGAAGTAACTTCAGGTTTGTTCTTTTGTTTGTTGTTTATGTTCATTTTCCTTCATGTTGTTTTGTCTCCTGTGCTGGGTTATCTTTGATTTTATGCTAGACATTATGTTTGAAAAACCCATCCTGTTCATTGGCAATACCCATGATAGGTACAGAAAGTGAAACTGTTTTGCATTTGTTCAATTTCTTTAATGCTTGAATTAATATGAGATGAATTCTCACATCTACTTCTGTTTTCAATATGTTGTGATATAAAACATTACCTAGTCTCTGGAAAACTCTACTTACTCTACACCAAAGGGGAGAGGAGGGAGAGAAAGAGAGAGAGAATTATAAAGTCAAATAACATATTAATATTATATCATATCTGGACTACACATAGAGAACCATTGATTTAAACAAATTATAATAATAGAAGCTAAGTGGCATATGGATATATCACAGTGGTTATTATTCATTTTCCTGTGTAGGTGCTTTCTCCAATCTTCTTGTCTGCTTTTTCTTATGAGGAGCAGACCTCTATTGATTCCCTTACTTAGGCTCTGTTGCCATTGGAAGGCACTAGCAGAAATGTGGAGGGAATGTGGTGCCTTCTCTACCACAGCTAACACTCTCCCTTTGTTCTCAGATCACTGCTTTATCCCATAGCCCCTTTAGGGATGGGGCTGCTTGTTGGTTCCCTCAAACCTCTCCAAATCATTGAAAATAGTTGAGATCTCACTGATACAACCATTGACACTAATGCCTCTTTTTGTAATATTGTGAAAGCTTTAGCCTTAAAAGTACAACGTTAAAAAAAAGTACACTTTCTCTTTTAAGTCACTTGGGTCTACAATCTTCTATCCCTATAGGCAAGTAGGAATTTCCATCCTGCTTGCTATTTTGCTAGTAAAATGCTTGGAAAATTCTTAAAGCACTCTTTGGTAGGCAGCCTGGAAAACAGCCCCTGACATCCCCAACTCCTAGTATTCATCTCATATCCCTAGGTAATTATCCCCTCCCCTTAATTGTGGACTGAACTTATTGACTTGCTTCTAAAGAATTCTAAAGAAAGATTTCACTTTCAAAATTAGTTTATCAAAAGACAATGGTTCTGTCTTGGGTATTCTCTCTCTCATGCTATCTCTTTAACAGCTCACTCTGGAGGAAGCCAGCTTCCATGATGTAAGAAAGTCCTGTGGAGTGATCCACAAGATGTTGGTGCTAAGGCCTGCAAAGGACCATGTGAGTGAGCTTAGAAGTTCCCTCCATCACCTCTCTGAGCTAAGCCTTCAGATATGACTGCTGCCTCAGCTGACAACTTGACTGCAAATTCAGGAGAGATCTTGAGCCAAAGGCCCTCAGCTAAGCCATACCTAAACTCCTAACCCACAGAAACTGTGAATTAGTAAATGCTTGTTGCTTTAAGATGCAAAGATTTGGGATAATTTATCATGCAGTAGTAGATAATGAATACAGTCTTCTCTTTCTTGGTTTATCAAGTTTTTCTTTAACATTCCCTTTGCTCAAAACCAAGCTCCCACTCGACGTCTGGTGCATCTCTTCTCTGTATCTTTCCTGAGGCAAGTTCCTAAATGTATACACCTCCCCAGGCACACAAACTACCCATCCCTTTTGACATCTTTCCACCTTTCCGGGGCATTGCTAGTGAACAGGGTGAAGGTCCTCTCACTGCACTTTGTTCTCAAGACCTAGAGACCTCTCTGTCTTTTCTAAACAAAAGGAATCCTCTTGCCTTGAATAATTAAAAACTTCTACCTGACTTTTGTGCATTGGGGCACATCACATGATCTCAATATGCCCAAGAGTTCATAAAAGACTTCTTTACCTCTGATAGCTTCCATTCTCAACTCTACTATAGTATCTGAGAAAAAGAGTCACAAAACTTATCTCCTGGTTTTATATAGTTTGAAAGAAAGGGAAATAACACACATACACACATATAAATTAATAATTTCATTTTTGCCTCAGACCTTTCTTTTTTTAGTATCAGCTCACTGGAATTTTCTAATCACAGTAAAAACTTCTCTCCAGGAAATGGCTTTGCATTTGTACTCAAAACTCTCTAGGTTTAAGATTGAACTTAATAATTAGTTATTTAAAAATTTCAGTTTTGTGACTTCCTCCTTAATGAGTTATTCATTATGATCCATTGCCAAGTGGAGTGGATCTTTCTTTAAACTGTTTGCATATACTTAGTTTTATTTTATAATTCATAAAGAGATCATATACTTTCTGTGGTTTGGTATGTCTAAGAAAATTTTTTTTTACTCCCTTTACACTCAAATCACAATTTAGCGAGTATCAAATACTTTGATCTTATGATCAAATGTATCTTTCTGTGTAAAACTCCATCGTCTTATAGCATTTAATGTTTAAAAGCAATGTTTGAGGTAAGCCGTGTTATCTTTCTTTTGTAGGTAGACTAACATCAGGGATTCATGGAAGAAACACATTTCAGTACTTGGTAGTTTCAAAATGGCTTCCCCTGGGCTTGGTATTGGCCTTCTAGCTTGGTCCTTCCATCAAACATACAAAACATTCGCCTCCCTTGTCCTCATATGCCATCTGTGCAAAACTAGGCTAACTTTTATCTATTTTATAGTCAGCTCTTATCTCTCGGATCATGCTGCTAAGTGTTTTCTACATACTTCTAATTAGTCTTCACTGTGTCTCAGGAAGATGAATTACAATAGAACCCATGTTTTTCCACTTATTCTGGTCCTACAGGCCTTGATCTGTACTAATTACTCTTAAGCATGAGGCAAAATTATATTTTTATAAGAGTCTTCATATTTACTTAGTGACATATTGTCTTAGTCCATTCAGGCTGTTATATAACAAAATATCACAGACTGGGTGGATTACAAACAAAGAAAATTTATTTCTCACAGTTCTGGAGGCTGGGACGTCCAAGATCCTGGCACTGGCAGATTCAGTGTCTCGTGAGAGCCTGCTTCCTGGTTCATAGATGGCCATTTTCTCTCTGTGTCCTCATATAGTGGAAAAGGCAAGAGAACTCTCTACAATCTCTTTTATAAGGGCACTAATCCTTTATATTCATGAGGGCTCCACTCTTAAGACCTAATCACCGACCAAGGCCCCACCTACAAATACTGTTATATTGGGAATTAGGTTTCTTTTTCTTTTCAATAATTTTATTGCGACCATAGTGGTTTACAACACTGTGTAATTTTGGGTGTACACTATTATTTATCAATTTATGAATAGACTTCATCATGCTCACCACCACTAGTCTAATTTTTGTCCATCAATGTACATATGTGCCCCTTTACCCTTTTTGCCCACCTCCAGCCCCCTTCCCCTTTGGTAACCACTAATCTCTTCTCTTTATCCATGTATTTGTTTATCTTCCACTTTTGAGTGAAATCATGTAGTATTTGTCTTTCTCTGTCTGGCTTATTTTGCGTAACATCATACCCTCAAGGACCATCCATGTTGTTGCAAACGAGAAAAGTTTGTCGTTTTTTATGGCTGAGCTGAGTAGTATTCCATTGTATATATATACCACATCTTTTTTACCCATTCATACATAGAAGGGCACTTGGATGAAATGGATTCCACATCTTGGCTATTGTGAATAATGTTGCAGTGAACATAGGGGTGCATAAATCTCTTTGGATCATTGATTTCAAGGTCTTTGGATAAATACCCAGTAGTAGGATAGCTGGATCATAAAGTATTTCTATTTTTAATTTTTTGAGAAATCTCCGTACTTTTTTCCATAGTGGCTGCACCAGTTTGCATTCCCACCAATAGTGTATGAGGGTTTCCTTTTCTCCACATCTTCTCCAACATTTGTTACTTTTTGTCCTGGTAATTATAGCCATTCTAATAGGTATAAGGTGATATCTCATTGTAGTTTAGATTTGCATTTCCTTAATAATTAGTGATGTTGAACATCTTTTCATGTGTCTGTAGGCCATCTGTATATATCTTCTTTGGAAAAATGTCTGTTCATATCCTTTGCCCATTTTTTGATCTGCTTGTTTGTTTTTTTTATTGTTGAGTTGTATGAGTTCTTTACATATTTTGGAGATTAACCCCTTATTGGATATATGATTTGCAAATATTTTCTCCCAGTTGGTGGGTTGTCCCTTTGTTTTGTTCATGGTTTCCTTTGTCTTGCAGAAGGTTTTTAGTCTGATGTAGTCCCATTTGTTTATTTTTTCTTTTGTTTCCCCAGCCTGAGGGAAAGGGAAAACATTTGACAAGATGCTGCTAAGACCAATGTCAAATAGTGTACTGCCTATATTTTCTTCCAGGAGTTTTATGGTTTCAGGTCTTACACTGAAGTCTTTAATCTATTTTTAGTTAATTTTTGTGTATGGTGTAATGTAACGGTCTACTTTTATTTTTTTGCATGTGGCTGTCCAGTGTTCCCAAGACCATCTATTGAAGAGACTTTCCTTTCTCCATTGTATGTTCTTGGCTCCTTTGTCAAAGATTAACTTTCAATAGATATGTGGTTTTATTTCTAGGCTTTCAATTCTGTTCCATTGATCTGTTCCAATCTTTTGTCAGTGCTTTTGTGGTAGTATTAGGTTGCAGATTCCACCTGCTACTGCTAGAGGTACGCGGGAGCTGAGTTTCTGACCCCATCCCTTCTGCTGGAAGTTGTGGGAGTACTATGGGCACTTGCACCAGCCTGGAGAGTTTTTGGGCACATGTGTAGACTGTGCTTGGTGAGTGGGGCTACCTTGTAGTGTCCAAGTTGGGGCTACTCCTTGGGGCCACAGCAGGTGGGCTCTCCTACTGCTGATAAAACAATCATGAACAGGCTAAGGGCTGCCACCACCTCTTCCTTTGGTATCCCCAAGGCACGTTCCCACTTACAGGGGGCAGCAGTTCTATGGTGCTTGGGAGGGCTGGGAATCTACTTGCCCCAGTGCATAGATCTGCTGCCACCTCTTCTTGTGGTCCTGCCAGCCACTGTGCTTTGTGGGAGGGACTTCCTGTGGAGCCGAGCCAGGGCCACTCCTTGGGGCCGCAGGGGCATGGTGGGCTCCCCCACTGCCAGTAAAGAGATCATGAGCAGGCTAAGGGCTGCTGCCACCACTTCCTACAGTTGCCTCAGGGTGTATTCCCACTTTTAGGGTGCAGAAGTACTCTGAGCACTCATGCGGGCTGGGAATGCACTTGCCCTGGTGTGTAGATCTGCCACTGCCTCTTTTTGAGGTCCTATTGGCATATGTGATGGGGGCAGTGCTTCCTAGTGGGGATCGACCCAGGGCCACTCCTTGGAGCTCCAGGGGAACGGTGGGCTCCCTGACCACCAGGAAAGCCATCATGAGTGGGCTAAGGGCTGCCACCGCCACCTCTTCCTACAGTCACCCCAGGATGTGTTCCCACTTTCAGGGTGCAGTGGTACTATGGGTGCTCGTGCCAGGCTGGAAAGCATTCATGTGCATGCACAGGGCTGCCGAGGGAGGGCAGGGAGCGCTTACCTATCTCCACCACTTCCTGGAGGGCCAGTCAATCCACCCTCATGTGTATATCTGTGTGGGTCTTTCAGGCTTCCTGTTGTGTTGTGTGGGTTTCCTCCATTGGTCAATGAATGTCCTTTTATTTGTAGTTCAAAGGGGGAGAGATAAAGGGAACAGCTCACTCCGCCATGTTGCTGATGTCACTCTGGGAATTAGGTTTCAATATATGTATTTTGGAGGGACATAAACAATCAGTCCATTGCATACATACACTGCAGACTTCTTCCATTCTTTTATCCTTCTCATTAGCAATACAGTTAAACTTTAGAAACAGGTCTTTATTAAGACAGTGGTGGAGAGATTTTAAACTTCTTCAATGATCACAATTGAATTTGAGTCATTCGAATACTTAAACAAATAAAATGGGAAAAAACTTTACTCAAAATAAACTTAACCACTAGGTGGCTAAAGAGCTCCCCGAAGCCTGGGTGTGAGCGTGAGGCTGGAGATTATTGTCTGACAGTAATAGTGAAAATATTCCTCTTACTTAGATTGAGTCCCTCTACAGTAGAGTTTCATTGCTGCACCTACCTGGTAACTCACATAAAAATAATTTTAAAAAATTACTGCCTCATCATTTGAAAACAAGAAGTCATTTGATTAAATTAATGGCAAGTAAATTTAGGACGAATAAAAGAAAACATTTAAGATAAAAATTATTCAGCCCCTAGACACTGTTGCCATGAGAATCCCATAAACGAATTATTTTTATAGTTGGCTGACTTTCAACCAATTATATATAATGACCATTGACACATAAAATGTATTCACAAGATGTCTAGATTTCCACAGGCCTTAAGAGCTAAATGATCAATAAAGCGATGAGCTTTATTTTTACTACAGGCTAACAGAAAACACACTCTGTAACTCTTGTAAGGAATTCAGAATTCAAGATTTATATACACTCATGAATAAATTTTAAACATTATATTAGCAGTACACTCTTGGTATATGCGACTTTTTCCACTGGTCTTGGAATATTTTTTTCATTTGTTCATTCATTCATTCATTCAATAATTCTTCTATCCACCCAGAATGGTTATTGTAGTAGATATCCTCTAAATGGTCCCCAAATAATCTCTGCATCTTAGTATTCACGCCCTTGTGGAATCCCCTCCTCTTGAATATGAGCTAGACCAAATGACTCACTTCTAATAAATAGAATATGGCAAAAGTGATGTCACTTACTTACAAGATTAATTAGAAACAGATTATGCCACTCTCCAACAGACTCTGTCTCGTTCTCTTTCTCTGTCTCAGAGCCCTTATTCTGGGGCAAACAGGATAGCATGCTATGAGTAGCCCTATGGAAAGTCTCATGTGCCAGAGAGCTGATGTTTCTCAGATTGATGACAATCTGAGAGTAGCCAACAGGCAAATAAATGACCTTGAAAGTGGATGCTCCCCACTGGAGCCTTGAGACAATCAAAACCCTGGACAAGACCTTGACTGTAGCCTCATGCGAGATCCTGAATCACAGGCATCCCTAAGTGGTGCCTGGATTCCTGACTCAGAGAAACTGTGAAATAATAATTGCTTGTTGATTTAAGCAGCTAAGTTTTGGGCTAATTTGTTACACAATAGATAAATAACAGTTAAACACATGGAGTCTGAAGTTAAATGACCTGTGATGGACTCCTAGCTCAATAATTCATGTTTTCTTTACCTTGGGCTATTTATAAACTTTTTGTACCCGTGTCTTTGCTTTTGAAACAGAGAGAATAATAATAGTACCTCCCACATAGAGTTCTTTTGAATTAGAACTGAAATATGCATACAGAGAGCTTAGAGCAGTGCCTGATAAACAGAAGGCACTTTTATGTTAGCTATTGATGCCCATTTAATGGAACATGAAGACATATTCTTAACTGAATGTGTCTTAATGTTCTTAATCGTTCTTAATTGAATATTAAGAATATAAGAACCTACTATTTAACTTTGGAAAATTGAGCAGGTGATATAATAAACTGGGGTTTCAGTATCCTTTTATTCATTCAACAAATATTTACTAAGCACCGATTCTGCATCAGCCAGTGTCCTAGGCTCTGCAATGAACAAAACAGAAAAAAAATGATACCTGCATTCAATAATATTACTTTCCAGAGAAAGAGACAGATAAAAAATAAACACAATAAATAAAGTTTATGATATGTTAGACACTAATAAGTACTATAGAAAATCAGTAGAAGAAAAAATGAGAAGGGAAAGGCTTTAAAGTGTTATGTGAAGGGGTCTGAAATTTCAGTTATGGTGGATTGGGAAAGCCTCATTGATAAGGTAACTTTTGAATAAAACCCTCTAAGAAGTGAAGGAGTTAGTCATACATCAGGGATGATGTCCAAAATTGAACAATCTGTATTGCTTACGACAGAGGCTGAAGTTCACACAAGCTTCCCAGACAAAGTGAAAAACAAAAGGTCCTAAATCATAAGAGCAGCTGCCACTGTGGTTGAAATAAATTAAAAAGGGAGGAACAGTAGATGAGGCTGGTAAATTAACAGGGACCTAGATCATCCAGAACCATGTAGGTTATAATTAAGATATTGGCATTTACCTTAAGTGAGATGGTAAGCCTATGAAGAGTTCTGAGTATAAATCATGATCTGATTTATAAATGGACAGGATCACTGTGGTTGCAGTGTTAAGGATTATCTACAAGGATCCAGGATAGAGGCAGAGAGACTACTAAAAGTGAAGATAACACTTTTTGGATAGAATGTGGCTTTAGAAGTAGAACTAGTGAGAATTTGTCAAATTCCAAGAATATTCTGAAGATAGAGGCCACGGAGTTTGTTAGCAGGATGTGAGAAGAGAAAGAGTAGGCAAATACGATTGCAAGATTATATATATAACTATATATCTATATATCTATACACACGTCTATGTATATACACATTTGTATATCTTTATATACAATAGTAGATATAAGATATAGTACATATAAGATATATCATATAGTATAATATACCATACCATATACTATTTTATATATATATTTTATACATATATATTCTGAGGAACAGGAATAATGGTGCTGCAACTACGTGAAAAGAGGAAGACTGCAGGAGAAGCAGATTTGAGGGAGAATACGAGGAGCAAATACCAAGGATGGAGTAGTAGGAGCTGTTATTTCTGGTGTAGGCAATGCAGGGGTACATTATTTGAGGAGCAGTGGTTCCCAAACACTCCTGAGCATCTGATGTAGGGCCCAGGAGGTTGCATTTTAAAAAGTTCTCAAGTAATAGTGGAGCTGCTGCTCCAGGGATCACGCTTAGAGACCACTAGTATAGAATATGTAAAAAATAATAATAAAAAAGTCATTTTGATAATTATTATCATTTACAATAATTGGGAAAAAATACTCCTCCTCCTAAAAATAAAATCAATCTTTGGTTTAGTTTACAAACATTTGCTGTGGTTACTGTAGAATTTTAGTAATTAGTATATAAACTTACAATTAGCCCATTTTTCTTGTATAGTTTTTATAAACATTGTATCCTACATGGAAATTAATTAGTGAAAATCTCAGTTACACAGTCAGTCCGAAAACACATTTACTCAGCCATACATATTTGTTTAAAGGGTAAATTTGTAATGGTATAGAATTTATCCCTACATATTTTATGTTTTTAAATGTGTTTTAAAATAGTATTTTTAAAATTGCATTTTCTAATTATTTAATCCTACTATATATAAACAAAATTATATTCCTACAGGAGGTGACATCAGCATCACAGTGGAGTGAGCTTTCCCCCTTAGACTCTCCCCCCCAATATACAACAAAAAGGGCATTCATGTTTCAACAGAGGACATTCACACAACACAAAAGATATCTGAGAGACCCATGTAGCCTTACATCTGAAAGTGGAGGTTCTGGTACCCCCAGAGGAAATGGAAGGAGGTAAGGAGAACTCTTCTTCTTCCCTAATGACAGCGACCCTGGGACCAGGACCACGCAGCTGTCTGGGGTGGGGGACAGCCCTCCATGGGAAAACAGTCACTCTCCAAGTTCTCTCACAGCCTGTGGGAAATTCCCATATGGAGGGGACAGAACTGTTGTGGGATGCCTTCATCAAGCTAGCACCCCAGGAGAGCAGATAGTGAAGGAACAGTGAGAAGCCCCCAGGAATGGGTAGGTGAAAGAAAGAGCTGCTCTCCCTGCCCAGAGCACCAGCACAGCCAGTCAGCCAGAGCACCAGTGGATTGGAGCAGGCTCAGAATACAGCTTTTGACCCCCACCCAGTGGTGGCAGGTGGAAGCTGCAACCAGATGTTTTCAGAGTGAGGAAAAATAAGCCCACGCCCTCAAGCAGTATGCAAAAATATGTTAAATCTCCAGACCAGAAGGAAATGACAACCACCCAGAAATCAATCCTGAAGGCGCAGAAATTTATAACCTAAATGACAGAGAATTCAAAATAGCTATCATAACAAAGGTCAACAAACTACAAGAAAATACAGATAGACAATTCAATGAAATCAGTAACTTCTTCACAAAAGAGATTGAAACTATAAAGAAAAACCTATCAGAAATGTTGGAGATGAAAAACACAATGGAGGAGATAAAGAAAAATCTGGAATCTTTAAAGAACAGAGCTAACAATATGGAGGAAAGAATTAGTAATATTGAGGATAGGAATGCAGAAGTGATCCAGATGGAGCAGGAGAGAGAACTAGAACTAAAAATAAATGAAGAAATTCTCTGAGAAATATCTGAATCAATTAGGAAATGCAACATAAGGATTATAGGTATTCCAGAGAGAGAAGGGAGGGAAAATGAGCAGAGAGCTTGTTCAAAGAAATAATAGCTGAGAACTTCCCAAACTAGGGGAAGGAGCTGGAAATACAAGTGAATGAAATCAATAGATCTCCTAAATATATCAACATCAGAAGACCCTCTCCAAGGCATATAGCCGGCAAAAATCAACGATAAATAAAAAACATTAAGGGCAGCAAAACAAAAAAAGATAACATAAAAGGAATTCCTATCAGGATCTCAGCCAATTTCTTGGAAGAAACTTTACAGGCTAGGAAAGAAGGGAATGATATGTTCAAAATCCTGAGACACAAAAACTTTCAGCCAAGAATAATCTATCCAGTGAAAATATCCTTCAGATATGATGGAGAAATAATAACTATCCCAGATAAGCAAAAGCTAAGGGAGTTTATTGCCACAAGACCTCCACTACAAGAAATGCTCAAGAAGGCCCTCATGCCTGGAAAAAAAAAAAAAAAAAAAAGAAAGAAGATACAAAGCTTTGAGCAAGGAGAAAAATAGGTAGAAAAAATCAGAAAAATTGCAGCTCTCTATCGGAATAGGTTAGCAAACACTTAATTATAACATCAAAGATTAAGGGAAGGAAAACACCAAAAATAAATATAAACTCTCACTTTAAACACAAACTCACAACATAAGATCCACTAAGTTGACTAAGTTGTGACAATAAAAACTTAGAAGGGGAAGAGGAAAGGGATGGAATTGACTTAGTCTAAGGAAATAAGAGGCCATCAGAAAAGAAACTATCTCATCTACAAGATTGTTTATACAAACCTCATGGTAGCCACTAAACAAATAATCAGAACATAGAAACATGCGATGAATAAAGAGAAAACTAAGAAAATCATCATACAGAACTACCAAACTGAATTAGTAGTCCGAAACACATGGGATGAGAAACAAAGGAAATGCAAAAGAACTGGAAACTGAGCAATAAAATAGCAACATTAAGCCCCCATATAACTATAATCACTCTAAATGTAAATGGATTGAATTCTATAATCAAAATACACAGAGTGGTGTGATGGATTAAAAAACATGATCCAACAGTATGCTGCATCCAGGAAACACATCTCAGCTCTAAAGACAAACAGAGGCTCAGAGTGAAAGGATGGAAGACAATACTACAAGCTAATGGCAAACGGAAGAAAGCAGGTGCTGTCATACTTACATCAGACAAAGTAGACTTCAAGATAAAACAGGTAATGAGAGACAAAGAGGGGCAATATATAAGGATAAAAGGCACATTCCACGAAGAAGGCATATCACTTATAAATATATATGCACCCAACACAGGAGCACCAAATTACGTAAAGCAACTATGAAATCAGGAAATCAACAAACCTAAAAGGCGATATTAACAACAACACAATAATAGTAGGAGATCTTAACACCCCAATTATATCAGTGGATAGATCATCCAGACAGAAAGTCAATAAGGAAATAGTGGACTTTAACGAAAAACTAGATGAGATGGAATTAATAGATATACACATAAAGCACTCCTTCCAAACACAGCACATTACACATTCTTCTCAAGCACGCATAGAACATTCTGAAGGATAGACCATATGTTGGGAAACAAAGCAAGCCTCTATAAATTTAAGAAAATTGAAATCATAACAAGCATCTTTTCTGACCATAATGCTATGAAACTAGAAATCAACTACAAGAAAAAAACTTGGAAAGTGACAAAGATGTATAGACTAAACACCATGCTACTGAACAACCAAAGGATCATTGAAGAAACTAAAGGAGAAATCAAAAAATATCTGGAGACAAATGAAAATGAAAATACACCATACCAACTGATACGGGATGCAGCAAAAGTGGTCCTGACAAGGAAACTCATAGCAATACAGGCTCACCTTAACAAACAAGAAAAATCCCAAATAAGCAACCTTAACTACACCTAACAGAATTAGAAAAAGAAGAACAAACAAAGTCAATAGTCAGGAGAAGAGGGAAATAATAAAAATTAGAGCAGAAACAAATGAAATTGAAACAAACAAAAAAACAGGAGAAAGGATCAATGAAACGAAGAGCTGGTTCTTTGAGAAGATAAACAAAATTGACAAACCCTTAGCCAGACTCACCAAGAAAAAAAGAGAGAAGGCTTGAATAAATAAAATTAGTATTGAAAGATGAGAAATTGCAACAGATACCACAGAAATACAAAGGATTATAAGAGAATACTATGAAAAAACTTATTCCAACAAATTAGATAACCTAAAAGAAATGGAAAAATTCTTAGACTCATAAACCTCCCAAGATTGAATCAAGAAGATATAGAGAATTTGAATAGACCAAGCACAATTAAAGAGAGTGAAACAGTAATTAAAAACTTCCCATAAAATACAAGTCCAGGACCAGATGGGTTCTCTAGAGAATTTTACCAAACATTCAAAGAAGATTTAATACCTATCCTTCTCAAACTATTTCAAAAAATAGAGAAATATGGAATACCTCCTAACACATTCTACGAGGCCAACATCACCCTGACACCAAAGCCAGACAGACAATACAAAGAAGGAAAATTACAGGCCAATATTGATGATGAACATGGATGCAAAAATCCTCAACAAAGGTCAAATACCGTATGATTTCCTTCATTAAGTAGTAGATAATAACAACAATAAACAAACACATAGAGACAGAGATTGGACTGGTGGTTACCAGAGGGGAAGCGGGGAGGGAGGAGGGTGAAAGGGATAATTTGGTACATGCGTGTGGTGATGGGCTGTAATTAGTATTTTGGTGGTGAACATGATGTAATCTATGCAGAAATAGAAGTATAATGATGTACACCTGAAATTTTTACAATGTTATAAACCAATGTTACTGCAATAAACAAAAAATTAAAAAAAAAAATCCTCAACAAAATATTGCCAAACCAAATACAGCAATACGTTAAAAGGATTATACACCACGATCTAGTGGGATTCATCCCAGGGACACAGGGATGGTTCAACACCCACAAATCAATTAATGTGATGTGCCACATTAACAGAATGAGACATAAAAATCACGTGATCCTCTCAATAGATAAAGAGAAAGCACTTGACAATATCCAACACCCATTTATGATAAAAACTCTCAATAAAATGGGTATAAGAGGAAAGTACCTCAACATAATAAGGGCCATATATGACAAACCCATAGCCAACATCATACTCGATGGGGAAAAACTGAAAGCCATTCCTCTGAGAACTGGAACAAGACAAGGATGCCGACTCTCAGCACTCTATTCAACGTAGCACTGGAGGTTTTGGTCAGAGCAATTAGGCAAGAAAAAGGAATAAAAGAAATACAAATAGGCAATGAAGAAGTGAAATTCTCGCTGTTTGCAGACGAGATGATTTTATATACAGAAAACACTAAAGAATCCATTGGAAAGCTATTAGAAATAATCAACAACTACAACAAAGTTGCAGGATACAAAATCAACTTACAAAAATCAATTGTATTTCTATACTCTAATAATGAACTAACAGAGAACTCAAGAAGACAATCCAATTTACAATTGCAACAAAAGGAATAAAATATCTAGGAATAAATTTAACCAAGGAGGTGAAAGACCTATACAATGGAAACTATGAGACATTACTGAAAGAAATTGATGCTGACATAAAGAAATGGAAAGATATCCCATGCACATGGATTGGAAGAATAAACACAGTTAAAATGTCCATACTACCTAAAGCAATCTACAGATTCAATGCAATCCCAATCAGTATCCCAATGACATTCTTCAAGGAAATAGAAGAATACTAAAATTCATATGGGGCAACAAAAGACTCCGAATAGCTAAAGCAATTTTGAGAAAAAAGAACAAAACTGGAGGCATCACAATCCCTGACTTCAAAATATACTAGAAAGCTATAATAATTAAAACAGTATGGTTCTGGTACAAAAACAGACACACAGATCAATAGAACAGAATTGAAAGCCCGGAAATAAAACCACACATCTATGGACAGCTAATCTTTGAAAAGGAGCTAAGAACATACAATAAATAGTGCTGGGAAAAGTGGACGGCCACATGCAAAAGAATGAAAGTAGACTATTTTTTTTCACCATACACAAACATTAACTCCAAATGGATCAAAGACTTGAAGGCAAGACCTGAAACTACAGAATTCCTGGAAGAAAACAAAAGCCGTGCACTCTTGGACATTGGTCATAGAGGGATCTTTTCGAATTCCATGTCTCCTCAAACAGGGGAAATAAAAGAAAAAATAAACAAGTGGGACTTCATCAGATTAAAGAGCTTCTGCAAGGCAAATGAAACCAGGATCAAAATGAAAGACAACCCACCAGCTGGGAGAAAATATTTGCAAATCATATATCTGACAAGGCATTAATCTCCATAGTATATAAAGAACTCACACAACAGAACAACAAAAAAACAAACAACCCAATCAAAAAATGGGCAGAGGATATGAACAGACATTTTTTCCAAGGAAGATATACACATGGCCAATAGGCACGTGAAAAGATGTTCAACATCACTAACCATCAGAGAAATGCAAATCAAAACTACACTAAGATGTCACCTTACACTTGTTAGAATGGCTATAATCAGCAAGACAAAAAATAACAAACATTGGAGAGGTTATGGAGAAATGGGAACCCTAATTCACTGGTGGTAGGAATGCAAACTAGTGCAGTCTCTATGGAAAACAGTATGGAGATTCCTCAAAAAATTAAAAACAGAAATACCTTATAATCCAGCTATCCCACTACTGGGTGTTTATCCAAAGAAGCTGAAATCAACAATCCAAAGAGGCTTATGCACCCCTACGTTCATTGCAGAATTATTCACTATAGCCAAGAAGTGGAAGCAACCCATGTGTCCCTCGACTGATGATTGCATCAAGAAGATGTGGTATATATATATACAATGGAATACTACTCAGCCATAAAAAAAGACAAAATCATACCATTTGCAACAACATGGATGGACCTGGAGGGTATTATGTTAAGTGAAATAAGCCAGACAGAGAAAGACAAGCATTGCATGATTTCACTCATATGTGGAAGATAAACTAACCTAGGGTCAGAGAGAACAGTTTGGTGGTTACCAGGTGGAAGGGGTTAGGGCGCTTGCACAATGTCTTGACATGAGTACAGCCATGTTTGGCCGTTCTATTGACCTACAGCCACCAGCACAAAAAGAAATATAAAAGCTGCTTTCTGCGTGGTGGGAACTGGCCCTTCTCCCATGGAGATAGTTGTAATGTGTAAAAATTTCAAGGCCCTTCAGGCACCGCAGCCTGGGGTAGACTGGCCATCTGTGCAGGGCTGGGATGATAAGCAGGGTAAACAATGTATGTACACAACTACTGGGCTGGGACGATAGCCAGGGGGCTCAGTGCACTTACGCCACTGATAACCATTTGTGCATGGGAACACTAGATGCTTGCTCTGAAAAAGCTCTGTAACTGCTTACTCTGGGAATTATTAATGCTATAAAAAACTGTTGGAGACTGAGACCTGGTGAGAGTTCCACCTGTGGAAGGGACGCCTTGCCCAGGACGTGTGATTCCCACCCAGCCGTGTCGATTGACAGGACTCTCCCGGCAGTGAGGCGTGGATGTTGTGAGTAATTGATTTATTGTGAGGTAATTGATCTGATGTGTTCTCTTTTTGGTCAACCTGGTGTTTCTCTTTCCGGTTGATTTGTGTCATTTCCCTTCAGTGGATCTGGTGTTTCCCTTTCCGATTGACCTGATGTTTTTCCCTTTTATTATATGACCTATTCGAATCTGCTGCTATCTCAGCCGATGTGGATGTTTTCCCTTTCCAGTCGAGCTGGTGTTTTGTCCCTCTTATTATTTGACCTATTCAGATCTGTTTGGGGACTATCGCCTTTACTATCCTCTATATAACAAAATACACCTTCAGTCCATTTGTTTGGAGTGGAAAGTTTCTTTTACTATCGAATCCCGGAACCTCTCATAACACACAAGGGGTGAATGGATGCATTTATATGGTGACTGACAATCAATAATGTACAACAGGAATCTCACAATATTATAAACTATTATGATATCAATAAAAAGATTATATTCCTACATATTAACCTTGCATACTGAGACCTTGTTAAATTCCCTTATTAGTTCTAAATTTGGGGAGTATATTTCCTAGGATTTTCTACATAAACAATCATCACTTGTTAACAAAGGCATTATGTTTCTTGATTTCCAATCAGTATGGCTTTTTTTCTAGCCTAATTGCACTAGCTTAGATCTCTAGTACAATATTAAGAGCAAATATATTTTCTTTTTCCTGAAATTAGGGAGAAAATAATCAATTTTACACTATTAAGCGTGATATTAGCTGGAGGGTTTTCCTTTATCGAGCTATTTATATTCTTCTGAAAATATTCATCATGATTAAAAGTTTAATACTGTCAAAAGCTTTTTCTTTATCTCTTGAGATGATTATAGGATTTTTTTTTCTTTATTATAGTAATATGGAGAATTACATGTATTTATTTATTTATTTTATTTTTTTGGTGAGGAAGATTGGCCCCAAGCTAACACCTGTTGCCAATCCTCCTCTTTTTGCTTGAGGAAGAGTGGCCCTGTGCTAACACCTGTGCCCATCTTCCTCTATTTTGTACGTGGGTCTGCATCACAGCATGGCTTGATGAGTGGTGTAAGTCTGCGTCCAGGATTGGAACCCGAGAACCCCAGGCTGCTGAAGCAGAGTGTGTAGAACTTAACCAGTGGGCCGGCCCCTACATGGATTTATTTTTAATGGTAAACCAATATGGAATTCCTGGTATAAAGTCTTTTACATATTAATGCATTTGATTTTTTAGTCTTTTGTGAAGAATCATTGCATCTATGCTTAAGAAGGATATTCACCTGAATTTTTTAATGTCTTTTCCAGACTTGGAATTAGGTTTATGACGATGAATTCATAAAATGAGTTAGAAAGTATTTCCTCTTCTACTATTTTAAAAAATATTTTGGGTAAACTGTTAACATTTCTTCTTGAAATATTTGATATAATTCACCAGTGAAGAAAATTGGGCTTTTTTTTTTTTTTCCATGGGGAGATTTTTAGTTATAAATTCCATTTCTTTAACACACATAGTTGCTCCGAATTTATATCAATTATATTGGGTTTTTTTCATCATTTTTAAAATTTTATTGAGGTCACATTGGTTTAAAACATTATGTACATTTTAGGTGTATATTGTTATATTTCAGCTTCTGTATAGACCTCCTTGTGTTCACTACCAAAAGTCTAGTTTATGTTCTTCACCATACATATGTGCCCCTTTATGCCTTTCACCCTCGCCCAACCCCTTCCCCTCTGGTAACTACCAATCTGTTCTCCATATCTATGTGTTTGTTTTTTTATCTTCCTCATACAAGTGAAATCATACAGTACTTGTCTTTCTCTGACTTATTTCATTTAGCCTAATACCCTCAATTATATTGCTAATTTCTGTTTTTTAAAGAATTGGTACATTTCATCTAGGTTGTCAAATTTATTGACAAAAATTTGTTAATAATATTCACTTATTATGCTTTTAATATTTATGGAGGGGTCAACAAACTTTTTCTCTGTAAAGGGCCAGATTGTAAATGTTTTAGACTTTGCAGGCCTTATGGTCTCCAACACAACTACTCAACTCTGTTGCATATTGAAGGGAGTCATAGACAATACATAAACAAATGGATGTGTCTGTGTTCCAACAAAATTTTATTCACAAAATTTTGTTCACAGGATGCAGGCAGCATTTGCTCTCTAGGCCTTAGTTTGCCTATCCCTGATTCAGTGATATCCACCTCTATAGATAGGGTCTACAGTGTTGTATCCTCTTCTATTACAGATATTGTCTGTTTTTATTCTCTATCTTTTATTCCTATTATATTATGTAGTAGTTTGTCCTTTTCATTTATCTTTGTAAAGAACAAAATTTTGGTTTGATATACTTTATGTATTGCTTTTCAATTTAATTGATTTATGCTCTTATCTTTACTATTCCTTTTACTTTCTTTGGAAATAATTTGCTTTTCTAGATTTCAGGATAAATATTTAAATAATATCTTTAAAACTATTTTTCTTTTCCAATATAAGCACTCAAAGTGATAAAATTTCTTCTAAGCCCATAGAAGGAATGTGTACCACACATATTTTAATATGACATTTTAAAATCTCATTCAGTTTAAAATATTTTCTAAATGTCTCTGTGATTTTCTCCTTGACTAATGAGTTGTTTAAAAGTGGGCTGCTTAATTTGCAAACTGTTGAGAATTTGTCCAGATATTTTTATACTGGACAAGTATAAAACTGGATAAGATACTTTTTCTTATCACTCAGCATACTGTCTATCTTCTTGAGTAATCTATGTATGCTTTTACAAATGTTTACCTCATTCTTTTTGAGTATAGTGTTGTATAAATGTTTTTTAGGTTATATTGATTTATAATGATGTTTAAATCTGATATGTCTGAGAAATGGATGTCAAAACCTCTAAATATGTTTGTGAATTTGTCAGTTTCTACATCATGCATTTTGAATATAATTATTAGTTTCATCCACATTGGCCTTATTATGCCTTTTTAATAAATTTACTATTTTATTATTGTGGAGCACTACTCTTTATCTTTGGTAATGCCCAATATCTTAAATTCTATTTTGTCTGATATTAATATAGACACATTAGCTTTCTATAAGTGGTGTTTGCATGGTGTATCCCATTCTTTTACTTTTGACCATATTTAAAGAGCATCTCTTGTGAACAGTATATAATTGGGTATTGCTTTTTTATACAGTTTGATAATCTCTCACTTTATTTGGACTGTTTGCTCCATTAGATTTAGTGTAATTTTTGATATGTTTGGGATTATGTCTACCATCTTGCTATTTTTTTTTCACTATCTTATGATCTACATTGTTTCTAACACGAAGTCAGTAGTAATTCGTAATGCTGTCTCTTTTATTCACTGTGAATTGAATGTCTGTAAATGAGTCTTTCACTACATTTGGAAATTTTTGCCCATTCATTTTTCAAATAATGTGTCATCCCAAAATATCTCTCCTCTCCCTTTAGGACTTTAATTACATTATAGTAGACCTTTTGATGTTATTTAACAGGTCCAAAAGTTTCTGTTACTTTTTCCTCAATCTGTTCCATCTATGTTCTTCAGATTGGAAAATTTCTATTATTCTGTCTTTAAATTTGCTGATTTTTTCCCCTGTCATCTCTAATCTCCTCTAAGTGCATCCAGTATTTATTTTTAATTTCAAGAATTTTATCTTTTGTGTAGAATTTCCTTTAAATTCTTTAAAATTTTTTCTATTTTTTCCTAAGATAGTCCATTTGTTCATTCATTATAAACAGGAGGAGCCTAGGATCATGTTGAATTCCAACATGGAAATCTAACCTAAAAGTTTCAACTTTTATATGAAAAAGCTATAAATGTCTAATTTATTTATATCATAGTTAATTTTGAGTTTCTGCTTTTCCAACTGAAATGATATCCTAATCAGTACAGAATTTAGTGGCTAGAAACCTAAAATATGTGGCATGGCGCACCAGAAGAACACCAGGCATCAAGAACACAGTCTAGGGAGCTGGTGATTGCTGGAAAGCCTGTGATATCTTCTAAGGTAAACCAAGGGCCAATAGAGACTATACGACTAGAGAAAATGTTTGTTAAAAACTAAGAATGTTAGTGCACATGGCTGCTTTTGTCTGCTTTTACAGAAGTCCTATAAAACAGGAGTGAATTTGATCTAAATCAAGGCATTATGCAAGCTATTACGCAAGCAACTCTGGTAAGGATGCTCTTTTGTCTGTAGTTTGAACTCCAACATGACCAAAGTCCATAAAGATGGGAAAAAAACCTAGCCCTCAACTGAAGCCGATATAAGAGATGGTCCTCAAGAAATAAGATGATGCCCTTAAGACTTTCTGAAGTATCTCCCAGTAATTTTTTTCTACCAGATAATGGGAGCCAGCCAAGCAGCATACATAAAATAAAGGTCTTTTTCTTTCCTATCAAACCTATTGTTTCAGATGGCCCCAAGTAATGTGTGATTGAGTTGAGAGAGACTCTGATGAGCAGAGTACAAGCCTAGTAAATAACAGACCACAGGATTTCAAATTTGGAACTATTTCTAAATATCATTGCCCAGAATCCAATAGACAGGAACATAGTAAAGTTTTGAAAAAATTATATTACCAAAATATCACTAGTTTAGCTTGAGAAAGCTTGTGATTGTTGGATTCCTAAAACAACTTTAAAGGAGCCCATAAAACTGACTTGTGGAAAGTAAGTTGGGAAAACTGTTTGGCCTCAATTATGTCATATTCTTCAGTGCCCACTTCAGATGAGTCAGAGAAGATAATGGATGAAGAACATTCTCACACTAGGTTAAGTTAGAAACCACAGAATAAAATGGTTGAGGACCTATTGCCCCGACAGCATAATCAGTGGTAGCCACATGGGCTAACCAAGAAACTTATTCTGCTTCTGAAAGAGGGATTCTTAGCAATTTCTCCATGACAGGACTTGGTTATTTCATTCACTTGTGAGAATTATCTGTTTCTCATTCTCTTAATGAAATTTTAAATTGCCATTATTCTATTCCTACTCACCCAATGTATGTTGGGTATGTATTTAATTTATAGGCATTCCCACCAAAAGGAAATCATAGACCTGAGAACCATATATAACTCAGATATCGAGACTTTGGAGTGTAAGTAATAACTTTTCGTACTTGAAGATTATCTCCCTTAGGTTAGGGTTGAATGTATTCTATGCATAGGAACAAATACGTGCACAAATACTTGACTGTCCAGAAGTGCTACCTGTGGGAGTTCTCATTTACATCGAGACTGAAATTTAGCTCAGTAATAACCACCCAGAAAAACAAACTTCAATGCCCAGTCTCATTTTTATCAAAGTGTTACCACATGTCCAATTTATTGAGAGACTGAATATACAAATGGAAAATACCAGACCATACATGGAAATAGAACTCTGACTCACAAAATCTGCAGCAACCATCCTGGGTAGCAAAACCACAGTCTCTAGCAATTGGCCCAGAATAGGCTGGACTCAGTCAACAATTGCCAGTTTATCTACCTTATTTTCCCACAACCAACTCAGGACCAACAGACAAAACTAGATACATAATCCAAACCAATCACCTAAAATGCCCACATCAAGTTAGCCTGCTGCAACTTCTCCAGGCCAAAAGACCCAATCAGAGCTCTCTTGAATCCTTCCCTTTTTTTCACTATAATGCTTTCTCATCTCCTTTCTGCCTTTGAGTCTCTGCCAAATGCAAGTGTTGATGGCTGACTCCCTTGCAAGAATAAACACCCTCTGTTTTTTCTCATTTAGCTTATCTTTGTTTACTTCCACATTCTAATCAATAGGAAGTGTAAAGTACAATTCTGATTGGTTCCTCAAAAGAAATATGTTGGGTTTTTTTTTCTCCTTTTGTTCTTTCCCCTTTGCAACTGGCTGAACTGAGGCATGATACAGAACGACTACTGCAGTAGCTAGAGCAGTCATATTCAACCACAAGATGTTGAGGGTGGCAGATGGGACTGCCTTTGCCGCCTTTGTGGAGTAGAGACATTATACCAACTCAAACTTTACAGGAAACAAAATAAACTTCTATTTTGTTTAAGGTATTGAATACTTGGAAATCTTCCTGACAATATCTGAACTGACACAACAAGTAATATAGAATTTAAAAAATACCATTTATTCTAAATAGAGATATAATTAACATATAATACAATTCATCTTTTTAAAATGATACCATTGAATGAATATTGACATATGTGTACAAATGTATAACCACCATGAAAATCAAAACAGAACATTTCAATCACCCCAAATATTTCCACCATGGCTCTTTGCAGTTAATCACCTGCCAACTCCCAGCCAGTATCAAGCACCAATCTGTTTTCTGGACCTTGACTTGTTTCGCCTTTCCTGAAATATCATATAAATGGAGTGATGAAATATTTAGTCTTTTGTGCCTGGGTTCATTCACTTAGCATGATGCTTTTGAGATTCATTCATGTTGTTGCATGCAAAAACGTGAAAATAAAGGGAATGTCGTGGGCATCAGTAAATAGTGGATCCCACTCCAGAGACAAGTGAATGTGAGTTCTATGGTCCCAGTTGTTCTACAGACCATAAGGGTCTCTGGGAGAGAGTTCCCAGGGCATAAAAGAGAACATTTGATAGAGTAAATTATACAAATCCTTATATTACATAAATAATAGATAATGAATGGAGATGACACACTAACAGATATGATTATAAACCATTATTTAGAGACGTAGGTTTAATCACCACTAGCAATAAAATTAGAAATACTTGTTAATGTATGTCTCTGTGGAGGAGGCCTGAAGTGGCCGAGCTTGGATCATAGGACTACTATTTTTCATCATAACCCTTTGTGCGTGTATTTTTACTCCAATAAAGGAAATAAATATTATTAGTAAGAAAAAGAAGTTTGGCAAAGGATCATGGAGAACCATATACTGAATAAGAGGAAGCTGAGGGAATGAAGAAGTAAAGATAAAGATTAAAAGCTCAGGAAATTGGAAGAGAGCACATAATAATGTTTTCTCAATTCAGATCTAAGTTTGGTACAATGGAGATCAACGGGTGAATTCAAAGAAATGGCTAGATTTGAGTAAAGGTAGAGTAGAAAACTTTGTGCCTTTTGTCTCTGGATTTAGGCCACTAGTTTTCACTTGTTAACAGATCTTAAAACTGGTTCCATCAAAGACGATCATAAAACTGAGCTGTTAGTATTAAAAATGAAAACAAAACTTCACCAGCATGTCACTCTTCACTCTTCCATCAGAGGGAGTAACCACAGCACTGGATCATATACAGAGTGACTGAGGGGAGGCTTTGTTAATAGAAATGTGAGGCGAAGGAAAAGACATTTCTAACAATAGGCCAATAGGCAGAAGCCAGTAACAGGACCAGTTTCATGCCAGGGCAGCCATCAAGAACTACAAGGAATGAATTAGGCTCATGGAATAGGTTCAAGGCAGAGGGCTGTAATAAAGGTGGGTATTGCTTCCAGCTATGGTCCTGGGAAACTATCTGACGTAGAACAGGAAAAGTATTGATTGTAAGGACTCAGAGGAGAAATTAGAAAAGGAAATGGATTTTCTTGATCAAGTCCAATTTGTTGATCCATTTGGACTTGATCCCACACTTGTTGATCAAGTCCTGATTCTCTTCTCACTAGCTGAACAATCTTGGACAAATCACTTGTTTCTGCGCTTTAGTTTTCCTCTTAGGTTTCTTGGATAACAAGAACAAGATTAGTAGAACTAACAGTACCAATAATATCTAAAAATATATATCCATGTACCATGTGCTAAACACTATTAGTATTTTATCTTATATACAAAGTTGGCAGTCTTAAGGCCTTTGCAGCTCCAGAATTCTGGTTTTATAAAGTAGAACTGGAGAACTGAAAAGTGGTAGCATCAAGGGGTGACTTTGGAGATTTATCAATTTTGAAAAAAGTGTCCTAGCCTAAACATTATTCAATTGTCCAATTAAAGTCCCTCCTATATAGATATCCTATATTTGCAAGATTCAAACGTCTTTAGGATCCAAGGAGATAATAAAAATTTGTGGGGTTAATGCATATAGGCCTATAGGGATTTAGGAAATAGTGCCTGGTCATCCCTAGTCTACAATTCTGATTCAAACAATTTAAATCAATATAGTAATTAGGCAAAAATAAATCTGCAAATTGTAATTGGACTACAGGCATCAGGTTTTTTATTTGATATAAATCTGTTTATCTATCATCATCATCTATCTATGTCTATTAGTTAATTTTCTTATAAATCTTTGTAATGGATTCTCTTGGTGATTCATTCAGATCCCCTTTACACTGATGGTGCACACATACCCCAGACTGTGTAGGTATAGGCTACTAATGGTTCACAGTAGCCTCCTATTCCAAAGAAATGCTCTTAGGCAAACAGAAGCCATAGCGTACAGCCAGTGATTGAATGATTAACTTGGGAGTACAAAAGATTGACTCTCTTTGGCTCAAAGAGTGGACTAACTCTGTAAGTGCAAGTCATGTTCCAGAACTGCCCCACATGATCAGGGTGAGGCAAGTCTCCAGCTGAGACTACATACTTCCTTAGATTTTTTCCCTAGCCTTACACTGGTTCCATCACTCTCTTTCTCTTGGGAGCATCTCTTCAACAACTTGAACAGAATCTACATCTCAGGCTCTTCTAAGTTATTCAACTTAAGACAACCTCATATTTTCCTCAGAGAACATACCTTATCTTTCTATTATGGAGACTAATCACCTAAAATGAAATACGTCTAAAATTAAAACAAATAAAGCTAAAACAAGTCGCCTACGTACTAACTTACTAAAATACAACCTTTAGAGGTAAAAAGAAGTACCTGTATCATAATAGGTTATGTTAAAACTGGAACTATAACCTTCCCTTCCCTTCGTACTTCAAAAATAAGTTCTAAATGTCATGAGATTATGGAATGTTACCTTGGTCTGAACTTGAACTTGAGATTCTTGCAAAAACTCAGTGTTCAACTAATCTTTCTACAAAATGGAGTAATCCATGAAACATATCAATAATCATAAGAGAAATTATGGAGGAATCAAAATACATGTAAATATGAAAGTGAAGAATTAAAAAAATCTGGAGAACATTATGTTCTTAATGATTCTGAATCTTACAATTAATAAACAAAGACTCCTAATTCACCTGTAATTCCCTCTAGAGTGCTTCAAACCACATTAATTCTTAATAAACATAAATAACTATTTTACTGACAATTCTCACTTTTGAGGCAAGTGCCAGAGTCCCTGTCACATTTCGAATAATGTTTTATTGCTATAACATATGGAGATAAGATTAGGCGGTAAATCGACTTCTCAGTGCACTTACTGAAATTTTAAATTCACTCCTAGTGATATATTCCACAGTAGAGTGTGACCAAAATAATTTGACTTTATAGAGACGGAGTTTAGAAAGCATTTGATATATATTGTCTTTAGAAGCAATCTCTAATCTGTCACTTATCAGTATAATAGGACAACTTTGTGCCCAACTCTTTGAAAAGAAAAATACTAATGCATATGATTTTTAATATTTAATTATACATAATTTGTTTTCCACAAACACTCCCAACTGAAACATTGGAAAAAAAATCATGTCAAATTTGAATCCAACTTTTTTAAAACATAGTGAAATATTACTTCATACAGCATGCTTTAGAATTAATAGACATGAGTATATAAATTTATCATGCCAACAAATAGTACACCATTCATAGGAAAAAATATGCTTGCTAAAGAATTGATGTCTTAGATTTTTTAAAAAAGGTGTAATGACGCCTTTAAAAATTCAATAACAAAATGGGAAAGCCAGAAAAGAATCAATGGTGTAGGATCTCTCTCCATATCCAGGTACTTTGCAGGTTAATTTTGTATTAGTTTGGCTTATTGTCTGTTTGTCTTTGTCAAAAATAGAATCAGATACTTAGTCGGAGTATTTAAAACTAAATATTACCCTGAGGGTCAGAAATATCTATGTACTTGTTTTAACTTTCTAATAGGAAGAAGAGAATACTGAACTAAATAAGGAGAAAGTTTAAGTTTCACTTTCTAGGTTAAAAAAAATTGGGAGAAGGATTTGGAAAAATGTTGAGGAAAGTGATAAAAACTGAAATGGGTCCCATTGTCAAAGTTGAACTGTATTGGGGCCTTTTAGGCTAGAGAAAAGGAAAATTAGTGTGAATTGATTAATTTCCCCTGTAAGTAGGGGATTTATTATGCAATGATTATCACTTGTTCTCCATTTCCACGAAGATGTTTTAATGTGGAAGACATTTATATCAGGTACATCTATGACGTTCTTAACTGCCTGTCTTTACGGCAGAAATATCGTGATAGTATCCCCAGGAAGAGAATAGACTGTGCACCCTAATAGAAAAAAATGTCTATCTACCAGCATATAGCAGCTGAACAAAATGGATTCTCAAATCTCTTTCACTTCAAGATTTTATATATATTTTTTTCCACAGAAATTATAACAGAATAAACTACATTAAGAGCTGTATCCACAGAGGACACAGCAGGTAAGTTGCCACAGGCTCTTACTTCCACAGCTATACCTGTGATTTTCTTTCTTTGACCTTCTAGTCTGAAAAAATGAAAAAAGAACAAATTAACTTTTCACTATATCTCAGTAATGCACAGTTTTTACATCCGTCTTAGTAGACAGAAAACTTCCATATATGAACTCTATTTTGAGGCAGGAGTAAAACTCTAGCTAGCATACAAATCAGTGTGTTCTGTACTTTGTTATGAAGCTGTCAATAGGGTCCCCATTGTTGATGCATGATTTTTCTACTTCATTATACATTAGTCTTTTCATTAAATTTCAGCATTGGGACAAACTTATTGTTTGCAGTGAAAGTTTGCAGTGAAGAGTGAATAGATCAACAATGATCCAGGGGCAATCTTATGGAAATCTCCCTCCCACAATATGTTGATTTGAGTCTCAAATGAAATTGTGCAGAGTAAATTATTCAACTTGAGGAAAAACAAGTTCATTTTGATACAGGAAAAAAATTAAAATGGAAAGGAACTAAGTTTATGGATTACTATATGTGGCAAAAATGTTTTATATTAATTGCCTCAGGAATTATTCATGATGTCTCTTGTCTGTTGGGTTATTCTTGTTTTATCTAAAAGAAGCACAGCCTTTCCTTCCGTTGTTCTCAGGCAGTGAAATGGGATAGGTGCATATACTGTGGCCTTCAAGTGTTCTAGAACAATAGTATTCAGATCTTTCCTCTAAAGTGACTAATGTCCCCTGAGCTACCTGAGGATGGGGGGAGTAGCATAATAATGAAATTGATATAGATAGGAATTTCTGGTCTGGGGCCTCATAGACAAATGTAAGCCACCAATAGTTTTGAAATCTATTGACAAAATCCATTGGTATGGCAGCAATTATATAACAACGAACTCTTCTAAAAAAATAAAATAAAAAGTCCTGATTTGTAATGTTTACCATTTCCTGTGATGTAAATATGCCCAAAAATGTTGATTTCAAGCTAACAGCATATCACTGAACACTGGACAAAAATGTACAATAGCATACTGTTTTATTTTATTTATACCATACTGAAAGAATAGAATACATAACCTCAAGAGTATGTAGTAAAATAATTAGGAAGTGATTAGCCAAAATAACAGTCTTAATTCTTAGGTGATCCTTCTGTCCCAAATTCCTAGCTGGGGTCTTATCTTGGTGTGCTGTGGTAAAACTCTTGGCAAGTACCACATTTATCCCAATCGAATTTTTTCTATGAAACAAAATCCTCCTTGTTTGTTTCATTTCCACTTGGCCTTATTCTGCCTTCAAATGCCCATGTGAAGAACAGGATTTCCTAGGCAGGTGGTCACACTCTCCTCAACAAGAGATGGCATAACCTTACACAGTAAGCATAGGAAGAGATCTTAACTCCATTTCTTTTTCTTTCCTTCTTTTTTTTTACTGAAGCCTCCATCAAAGAGTACAATGACTCTAGTGTTCTCTGTTATCTGAATGTCACCCATGAGGTTCGATTTAGGGAAGGAACATGGCATAAAAATCAAACTCTTAAAAAATTATCATATATATATATTTATATGAAGGTGAGGATCACTAAAGTGAAATAATTCATCCAGGGTTAAACAAAGTATAATAAGTGCCGATGTTTGACCCCAGGTATGCCTGGTTCTAAAGCTCGTCCTCCTACCAACTCCTCTTAGTTCTGAATTAAATCTCAAAATTAAATGAGCTCTGGACCCAGGGGTTTAACAATACTTGCTTGAAATATCAGTCCACAAACACTCCTCTGTTTCAAAGACGAGATTTCAATCAAATCTCAAATTAAAAAACTGCAGTTACTTTCAAGGGAGAAACACTATGGGAAAAGACTGCTAATATGAGATGACGCTAATAGTAAATGAAATAAAGTAACTAAAATCAATTCACTGACAAAAACATCAGGCAATTTACCATTTGTTCACAAGAATATTCCTATTACTTCATTATCCAATTCAATCAAAATTATGAAAATTATAGATAGAGACACGGTCCAAAACAGTGTTTTTCAAAAGTTTTAGGACATGGTTCACAATGGAAAATAGATTTTATGTTATTACAGAGTACACACACAGAAACAAAAGTTTTGCAAAGCAACACTTCCCCTTGTTACGTGAGACTTCCCAGATTTTATCTATTCTATTTGACTCATTTGACAATGTTGTTCTGACTCACTAAATTGGTTTCATGTCTACTAATAGATTACAACCCACAGTTTGAAAATCATTTATGTAAGGTACACAACAGCTAATAGTTTTGATAAAATTTTCTCCCCCATTTTTTTTTAATTAATTTTTAAAAATTTTTTGTTTATTGCAGTAACATTGGTTTATAACATTGTATAAACTTCAGGTGTACATCATTATACTTCTATTTCTGCATAGATTACATCGTGTTCACCACCCAAATACTAATTACAACCCATCACCACACACGTGCCGAATTATCCCTTTCGCCCTCCCCCCCCCCCCCCCCGTCCCCTCTGGTAACCACCAATCCAATCTCTGTCCCTATGTGTTTGTTTATTGTTGTTATTATCTACTACTTAATGAAGGAAATCATACGGTATTTGACCTTCTCCCTCTGACTTATTTCACTTTGCATTATACCCTCAATGTCCATCCATGTTGTCACAAATGGCTGGATTTCATCATTTCTTATGGCTGAGTAGTACTCCATTGTGTATATATACCACATCTTCTTTATCCATTCGTCCCTTGATGGGCACTTAGGTTGCTTCCAAGTCTTGGCTATTGTGAATAATGCTGCAATGAACACAGGGGTGCATGTATCTTTACGCATTGGTGTTTTCAAGTTCTTTGGATAAATACCCAACAGTGGCATAGCTGGATCATATGGTAGTTCTATCCTTGATTTTTTGAGGAATCTCCATACTGTTTTCCATAGTGGCTGCACCAGTTTGCACTCCCACCAGCAGTGTGTGAGAGTTCCCTTCTCTCCACATCCTCTCCAACATATGTTGTTTCCTGTCTTGTTAATTATAGCCATTCTGACGGGCGTGAGGTGATACCTCATTGTGGTTTTGATTTGCATTTCCCTGATAGTTAATGATGTTGAACATCTTTTCATGTGTCTGTTGGCCATCTGTATATCTTCTTTGCAGAAATGTCTGTTCAGGTCTTTTGCCCATTTTTTAATTGGGTTGTTAGTTTTTTCGTTGTTGAGATGCATGAGTTCTTTATATATTTTGGAGATTAAGCCCTTATCAGATGTATGGTTTGCAAATATCTTCTCCCAATTGTTAGGTTGTCTTTTCTTTTTGTTGATGGTTTCCTTTGCTGTGCAGAAGATTTTTAGTTTGATGTAGTCCCATTTGTTTATTTTTTCTATTGTTTCTCTTGCCCGGTCAGATATGGTGCTTGAAAATATGTTGCTAAGACCAATGTCGAAGAGCATACTGCCTATGTTTTCTTCTAGAAGTTTCATAGTTTCAGGTCTTACATTCAGGTCTTTAATCCATTTTGAGTTAATTTTTGTGTATGGTATAAGGTAAGGGTCTACTTTGATTTTCTACCCCATTTTTAAATTGATCTTAAATAAATGAGGTCTGTATCTCTGGTTATGTCGTTTCACCAAATCACAGAAAGAGAGATGAAGAAATTCTACAAATTATCTAGTGTTAGTTCTCTATCTGTTGCTTCATTCACATCCAAATATAGTGTTATTTGTTTTTATTCTTCCTAAACAATTCACCAAATCCCTTTTAATTTTTGAAAGCTTTTATTGATATGCAGTTCTTCCTTTTATTGAGCAGAAATATTACTCTCTGAAACATTCACCATCTCATCCTTGATCTGAACTCTGGCGTCCCATAGAACTCTTCATTTCCTTTCCCACGGGACAGTTTCTCAAATATTTGAGGAAATCTTTACTGTGTCATCTTATTTATTTCTTCCAGAACAGAAATACCCCAGTTTTTTAATATCCTGCATATTTCATGGTCTTGGGTATCTTCACCGTCCTGGTCACTCTTCTTTGAATTCACTCTAACTCACTTCTGCTCTAGTTAAATCACAGAACTGAGCACAATTCCTAAGGGTTATCTCTCACTGACTCTGACTCTAACCCACCTAAGATCCAAACCATTTATTCACAGATTTTTCTCATATCCTCTTTACCTAGACCCGTTTTTAAGTGTGAAAAATTTATTATGGGACATAAAATGCAGACTTCAACTATGAATTTAGATTTGGTCTTTGAGGAGATTTTCAAATAGCGCATGCAAAAAAGAACTCCTTGGCTGCTCAAAGTTGATAGATTATGTCAGCCAACATCTGATCTTTCTCCAAAACATATGCCTCAATAGGATCTATTCTAGGCCTGCTTAGACTGTCTTTTGGTATTTTTTTTAAGTTGAAAATAAAAACTAGTAGTGTAAAGAATTATTTTCTATTAATTGCACTTTTCACTGGAGATGAAAATCTTGAATAGCGACCTCCAATTTTCTCGTCCCCCTAAACAAAATAAAAACAATAAAAATCTCTTGTCTACTTAATGACTCTAGTTTTGGGTGAGAAAGTGTTTGGACGAAGTGGATCTATGAGGTTCGTGGTGCTGCATAGTGAACTGAATTGATAAGTAATTACAATAATTAAAAGAATGAGATTAGCTTAAAAAGACTAATTAAACTTTAGTGAGAGTGACGAATAGACCTGAATTATATCCCATTTTTTTTATTCATTTAACACCCATTTTTTGAGTACCTAATTGTGTGGTTTCTTGTTGGTCCTAATAAGACAAACTTGTTTTGTGTTAGAACTTGCTTACTGCCTGAGGACTGATGGATGTCACCATTTTCAGGTAACTCTGCTGTTTTGAAGTCTTTCATTTATGAATGTATACTAGTCTGAGGTGGCCATTATGTTATTCTTCTTCTAGGAAGTAAATTTTAACCGGGAATAGCTTGAAACACAGTTTCTTCTTTCTTCTAGCCAAAATTAACTGGAGGATTGCACCATTCCAATGCCTTTTCCAAACTCAATTTTTTTCCAACTCTCAGTTTCACATGCCATAATTTAAATGCCGTGAGTCACTGGCTCCAAAAGGAACAATTAAACAAGCATTGGAGTGGGAACTGGATTTTGGTAGAGTCATAGTTATTCCAAGAACAACTCTGATAAGCAAAGCACTAACTTTCCCTAATAGAGGAAGACTCCCTGACTATATCACAGGTTTTATGGAAGGAGAACATGGTTGCAAAGAACCTTTTGAAGGTTATATGTGCAGGAAAAAAATGTGTTAGTTTCTATGTTCTTATTTGAAAAAATGAGGATAGCTTCATTAGCACAGAATACATAGCAATAAATGTTGATATACTACAATGTACTAAAAATGCATTTTGCTTCCTTTAAATATTGTATAAACAGAGTGGACAAGGAAGTGTATCCTGGGGCCGGCCTGGTGGCATAGTGGTTAAGTTTATGTGTTCTACTTCGGCGCCTCAGAGTTTGCAGGTTCAGAACCTGGGCATGGATCAGATCCTGGGCGTGGACCTACACATTGCCCATCAAGTCATGCTGTGATGGCGTCCTACATACAAAATAGAGGAAGACTGGCACAGATGTTAGCTCGGGGACAATCTTCCTCAAGCAAAAAGAGGAAGATTGGCAACAAATGTTAGCTCAGGGCCAATCTTCCTCAAAAAAACAAAACGAAACAAAGCAAAAGGAAGTATATCCTAAGGCATGGTCTTAGTTACAGAGAGAGAAAACAAGCAATAAACAATAGGTGGTAGTGCCTTTCTTTCTCTTGGCTTTTCCTTATCCCCTCCTTGATGTGAGAAATGAGTTGCCTCTTCTTTACTCAAAGCTATTAACACAACTTCAGATGTGGTCTCTCAATTTAACTTCCATGCCCCTTCTCCTGTCAGCCCCTTCCTTTCCAAAATCCCCAGCACCCCTATATCATGGTCCTATTCTGGTATTAGTCTTCCAGATTTTGAGCTTTGGATATTCTTCTCATTCTTTAGTAGCTCAATGCATCATAATCCTAGTCTGCAGTATTATTTATTCCCTCTTTTTTTTTTCTCTCTCACTCTCATAGATACTGTCATAGTTTTCTTAGAAAGATGGTTGAAGACGAACCAGATGCTATAACTTCTTGGTCTCCTATCCCAGAACTACCAGTCATGCACTGACGAACTATTAATTAATGTTCTAAATTATAGCTAACCAACCAAACCAGACTTTAGCTATAGAGTTATCTTTCAAGTGTGCAGTGACTCTGGGCTAGAGCATAAAATATTCTCTCTGCCTATATGAAGTATGAAATATAATTCAAGCAAGCAAAATTAATAGATTACTCAAAACACTACTTTAAAGAATTCCTGTACATAAAATTTAAATTCAAGCTAGTGAATACTTACTACACAGTGCACCATGATTCTTAGATTACACACAGCAGTATACTATTTTGTGTCCCTATTTGCTTTCACATCCATTTACCTTACTTCCTCTGTTCTGCCCCATATTCTTGCAAACTACACTAACCTAGTACCTTTGTGCATTCTCTTTTTTGTGTGTGTGTGTGTGAGGAAGATCAGCCCTGAGCTAACATCCATGCTAATCCTCCTCTTTTTTTTGCTGAGGAAGACTGGCTCTGAGGTAACATCTATTGCCAATCCTCCTCCTTTTTTTTTCCCCAAAGCCCCAGTAGACAGTTGTACGTTGTATCTGCACATCCTTCTAGTTGCTATATGTGGGACACGGCCTTAGCATGGCTGGAGAAGCGGTGCGTCGGTGCACACCTGGGATCCGAACCCAGGCTGCCAGTAGTGGAGTGCGTGCACTTAACCGCTAAGCCATGGGGCCGGCCCTGTGCATTCTCTTTTAAATTACATTTGATAAATGAGAGGCACTGGCAAGAGGCTAAAGACAAGAATTTCATGCCCTCACTCGCTCTGTTTTGGGCTGAATTTCTGACATTGTCTACATTTTTACTGTAGTTTGAGCTTCCTCTCTACCCTTCATGAACAACCCTTCCTTCCATGGACACGGCTCCCACTGGAAGCCCTCACCATTGTTTCAACTCCTTCTAAGGGACCTGAGAGTTGAGATTTTGGTAACACCCTATCCTCTTGTCCCTCCATCCCTGGAAAGGTAGGAACTACTATTGTTAATCCTGCATTACTTACCATTTTTTTTTGAATATTGATCTCGTAAGATTTTCAGTTACTAGTTTCATTTATTCTGTCTATTGAAGTAATGGGAATGAGATTTATTTCAATGATCTGACCTAGACTGATAGTTTTGAATGTGTTCTGAATACCTTTGTGGATCTATGTGAGCTACTGGATTTCAACTTGGATTAGATTCCTTGGCAAAGCACTTTGAAAGTTAACTCTGGAATGTTAGGAAGAAGGATATTTCTCCGCTCTATTTCTGCTTTCCTAGCCAGATATACAAAAACTTCCATTTACCTAAATAAGTGGCAGAACCTATCATGTCAGCAGCTAAACGCAGACTCTTAAAATAGTTATGATCTCATAAGGTCCTAACCCTGACTAAAATATGCCTGACTTTATGACTGATATATCTGCAGCCTAGCTTTATGATATTAAGCAGAGAGTTTCTCCTCTCTGTGCTTATTTTCTTGTCTATGAAATCATAAAGATGTCTATTAAAAGGCTGTTTTGATTGTAATAATTAAGAGGTTTATAGGTACTGTGAAAATAATAAAGTGTCAAAGAAATTTAAGACTGCAATATGATTACATGTCCATAAGAAAAGAAAGTTCTGGACCTGACAACTATCCTTATCTGCTTAATCCTTCTAAAGGAAGAAAAATAAGTGACTTTATAGTCTACAAAGAAAACTGTCACATAATATTATTAAAAAGATATCTTAGGCAAATCTCTAACTTTGTAATCTGTCTTGTGTGCATGATGATTTTTAACCTTCTCAACCTTTATGTCTATATTATTCAACACTATTTTTCAAGCTCCATCAAAATTCAAGAGGTCGTTCAATAATTTTTTTTAATGCATTTAATTAAACATCCCAAGTTCTGCTTTTTAGACCAAAGTAGGTTTAAACTTTGGTCTAAAATTTGGTCTCTTTTTAGACCAAAGAGAGGAAGTTGAGTCTTCCCTAAGAGCGATTCCACTGACCAGTGTACAAAAACTCTCCACTAGAATTTAATTATGTGAAGTTTATCCAGTGCATTGTACCTAGAATGGTACTTGCCACATGGTAGATAATTCAACTAAATATTAGGATTTTATGTAGAAACATCTTACCCAAATTAATAATTTGGAAGATACATATGTAAACCTCTGAAGCAATGTCCTAATCTTTGTACCAGCTGATTGGGCACATATTTTAAAGAATGTGGACCTTTTGAATGTCCCCAGTTACACCAACTTCTGGGAAGGTGTTCCTCAGTACGTCCTAGTCAATTTAAGCGTATTGCAGTGAAATTCAGCTAAATGCCCTTCCTTCCCCTGATCTGGGAAAGCCTTGATCACATGCCATATCTCTGGGTCAACAAGTTGGAGTTTCTGAGTCATTTTTGGTCCACCTCGGTGGTCTATATATTGGTAAACAAGGAAACACCAGTTTTGTGGTGGAAATTAGAATGTTTAATCAAGGACACTGATGATTTTTCAGGCTTACAGGAACTTTCATTTTATTTCCCCCTTTTAACTTTAATATCCCTTATAACAAAATAGCTAAAGAAAGGCATGTAAGGTTTCTTAGACTTGCTAATATTCCATTTCCTAGAAGCAGTTAGCTTCCAGTGACCCTTATTTTTTGACCCTTAGATATTCCTCTGTTCTGACACTTGTATACTATGCCATTATATACCACTACCAACTACCCTGATGCTGGGGCCATCCTATGCAAACCACTTTGGACCTGGAAGCGGCAATCTGCTCTATGCTCTATCACCGTCTCCAGCCATAGTCTAGTCTTGCTATCATTAAGACAATGTAAATTATAACTCAAATATACTAAACCTTTAAGTAAAATTTAAGCTTTTACTTAAAATTTAATAAGTAAAATAATGTAAAATAAAATTTTCATTATTATTAAAAAATAGATGAAATACACAGATTAATTGTAGCCAACCTCTACAACTGTAGGTCTTGCTTAGGAAAGCAATTCTTACTTTAAAAAAAAAATGAATTGGCTGCAGTTTCCAAGCAGCAGTTGAGTAGGTTTGTATCTAATTTTCTGCTACCGTTGAGTTTAATCTCATGATGTCCTAATTTACCTCTTCACTTCCTCCTTCCATAGTGTCTTACAGATTCACCATGACAACCACTTTTCTGTTCATTTCTTCTTCTATAGCTTCTTCTATCTCATAATTTAGAATCCCCTTTGCTTTGCCTAATAATGTTCTCACTCTCAGAGGAAAGGTTATGTATTTAACCTTATGCATCCCTTTGATTCTTAGAAGTGCCAAAACTTCATTTTCCAGAAAATATCAATGATTTTTTTAAAGCTCCTGGATGTTAGAAACAAAAAAGTATTTGTTCACTTCTCTAGGATGCCTTAGAGAGGATCTAAGCATAAGGAATCAAACATAGCTGTGGCAGATGGAAGATGGCCTCAAATTCATTGCCACTCCTCCAACTGAGAGATGAGGTCTAATTTTCCTCGCCTTGGATCCGGGTTGAACTTAGAGACTTGCTTGATCAATATAGTAGGGCAGGAACGTTACTCTGAGACATCTGAGTCTGAGTCATAAAAAGGCTTACAGATCCTGCCTAGGTTTCTGGGAACACTTGTCCTCAGAGCCCTCAGCCACCATATAAGAAATCTAGCTACCCTGTTGTAGAGATCGTATAAGAGGCCCTGAGACTACATGGAGCAAAAGAAGGGCCCAGCTGTGCTCGGTCTTCGAGCCATCCCCGCTAAAGTGCCAGACATCTGAGTGAAGCCATCTTGGACCATCCAGGACCATCCAGACCTAAATACCACTAAGTGACTCTTGTCAATGCTATCTTGGAGCAAAAAGATCCCCCTGCAGAACTTTTCCCATTATTACAAAGCCACAAAATAATGAGATATAATAGTATGATTGTTGCTGTAGTCCACAAAGTTTTGAAGATAGTTTGTTATGGAGCCATAGATAACTAGAATGCAATTCAAAATCAAATCCTTTGCTGAGCTCGTGGGTCAGATGGCCAATGACAACAGCAAGATTGCTGTCAGAGCATTTATTACCTATAATCATGATGCAGGTTATATTTTGTATTTAATAATTCAAAGTACTGTGGAGTCTGGAACAAATTATCTTGGAGTATCAAAATTACTAGTTATAAACATTTAAGTTATAAGCAAGCCATCTTACATTAATTTCATTCTGTTTTATAATCATTATGAATTTCTTTAAGAATCTTTTTTGAAATAAATAATAGTAGTAGATTAGGAATGAGGAACAACTATGTTTAGAATGAAAGTAACACTATTCAAAAACTCTAAATTCCATTCAAAATCTCCCTAAGGAACAAATATGGTGTGTGTGTGTGTATGTGTGTGTGTGTAATGTATGTCTGTATTTATCTATTTATCGACTTTGTTAGTTAGTGAGTTAATTCAAAGCCAAAACACAATCTCAGTCTCACTAGGTCTTAGGTTCTCTGGGAATACAACATTTTTCGTATTCTTTCATTTTTAATTTTTATGACTGCGTCTGCCAGTTAAACAGAATCTGCTGGCATAAACTCTGAGTCTCTGACTGTTAAGCAATAGAAATGATAACAGAACAGCAGTCAGTGCCTAGGCAACTCTCTCACATCCTGAGGACATCACTGATACTTCTTTTTGTTTCTGTTTTGTTTTGAATACATATACACCTCCAGAAAAATAGGGCTGTAATTGTAGTCTACTACTAGGAAAGGCTTATTTCAACAGTAAGATCTTTTGTGGAAGCAGGAAAAAGAAAAATAAAGAAAGCTTATTTATGTGAAATGTGTTTGGTGCAAATCACAATTGGATTGTAAATAGGCTGACAAGAACCTAGCAAAGAAGCATAATGCTTTCTCATTCCACCATCTATATCTTTACTCTCGCTTTTCCACCATTTTTATGACCTGTACTCTTGAAAATAACCAACCAACCGACCAGAGAAACCTTGTTTTTCAGGTGAGCACTATAGCACTAATTTTAGATATTTTCCTTTTACTCTATAAAATAAAAATTCTAAATAAGCAAAATATAAAACATTATTTTACCTTCAGAATTTAAGAATTTATGACCATTAAGTGCATGAAATTAGCAAACTGTATGTCATTAAATGTCACTAAGGTCACCACTAAAATGTGTTTAGTCCTTTTACGCTATTAATGCTTTTTCAAAGTCAACCTGTTTGGCTCCTGAAATGCATGAGCTTTTAAAACACGGGCTATTAAAACACTTCAAATACTATTATAATATAAAGGACATTGAAGAGACACAAGTTGAAATAAAAGCAGGTCTATGGATTCTAAGCCCTGGATGAAGCAATTAGGTTCTAAAGCAAAGATCAAGTATATCTGCACAAAAATGTAAAATCATGACTTCTCCACAAAGGGCATCTGAATAGTTGTCCCTCCTGTAGTCTCTCCAAAATTCCATTGGAAATACCTATGAAGATATTAGAAATGTAAAATAACCTTCTCAATAACTCATTAAACTCAACAACTTATCAACCAAATGACAAATTAATAGCAAGATCTTGAAGAAATTCCATACTCACAATACGCTAATTAAGAAAAACATATTCAGTTACCATCCCATAAAACAGATCACTTACAAAAGCAAGAAGGGTTACTTATATTTCCCATGCTGCCAACACACATATTGAAAATTCTAGGGAATCTGTTATTAAGGAAACTGAACTTCTGTGCCTTTTTAATAAGGAGCCAGAATTTGGTTTCCTTCTGCCTCTCCCATCCCTACATCCCTTTATCCCTCTTATAATACTGCCATTTGCTTTAAACAATAGTGCAGCCCTCAAACTTACTGATATCAAGGACCCCAGAGCAGTGTTCTGGACGCTCTTTGGGAGGAGCAAACATAGTAAAGTGCATGGTTTTGAAGATTATTATTTATTTTTTTACTAAAACAAAAATAAGAACAACAACAACAAAAATCAGGATGTGGTGGTAAAAGAAGTTTCCATTTCTGGAGAATAGAGGATCACTAGGAGAAAAGCATTTAAAAACTGGAAATTGACCTGGGGGTTGTAATCACCAACCTGCTGCTTTGCAATGTGAGATCAAGATGACAATGGGAGATTAATTTAAAGAATTAAAATAATAACCATAACAAGTTAGAGCCCAAGGTCCTGGGAATAAACATTGCAGAACCAGGAAGGAAAACCCTTCTATGAAGATTCAGAAGAATACATCTCAGAAAATTATCTTCTGGAAGATGCCATGTAAATTTCACAAACAGAGGCAATGAGATAATAGAAAGACATTGCAAAAAACAAATAATAATGATGGTTAACTACAGGGTATCTCTTATAGTCAAGGACAAATACTTTTAACAGGAGGATTTATCTAGACGATATGAAAACTACAAGTGAGCCATTACTGAAGAAAACAATTTGTTGAACAGAAAAGAAGAAATAAAAAATAATATTAAAAAAGAGTAGTTCTTGAAGGAAATGACTGGTTAGAGAAGAAATAATAAATAAATGAAGAAATAAATAAGAGAATAAAGTCTCCAACACGACAAACTTAGGTTTTTAGATTAAAAAGTTTGAGTGTCAGATATACTAACTTTAAAAAAAAATCCACTTGTATCTTGGTGGAATTTATGAACTCATACGATAAAGAGAAAAATATATAATCTATACAGAGAGAAGAGTTTATGTATAAAAGAAAAAAGTACCAGCATAGGAACCAACTTCTCATCCACAATACTAAAAACTAGAAGTCAGTGGAATTTACAGACCTCAGAAAAATAGCAGACTATATATTCTGAAAACTTTTCCAGCTACAGCGTATCTGAAAATGCAGGATAAAATACTGCAATCTCTCTCTTTCCATACAACCACAAGCACACAGGCTTGGGTATTAAGAAAATAAGTGAAAACCAGCCAGTGCAACCTTAGCATGAACTAAGAGTTGTCCAGAAGATATTTGCTGATAAAAATCCTTGGGTGAACAATAACCGAGGAGATAGAAAAGACATTATTGAGGACACTGCAATGCTTTCAGTGTGTGACGGAAAAGGTTAGAAAATACTTTCCCTCTTGCAAAACCGTGTTTCTTGGCTATGCATCTGGATGGAAAATGAAGGCAGTCCCCTATGAGAATTTGTAACCACAGCCTTGCCTTACATATATTTAGGATTTAAATATACATGATCTCTGCGATTTGAAAACCACAGCCCAGAAATCATTTTACAGTGGTCCCTAGTTAACAGCCCCTCAGGCCACTAGGCACAAGCAACTGCAAGTTCTCTCTGGAAGAACCCAGTTTAAACCCAGACTCATCAGGTCGCCCAACAGATCCCTGAAAACAGATCCCTGAGGAAAGAAATGTGCATGAAAACCTCAGAGAAGAAGCAGAAATAAATCAGCAGCTGAATTAGACACACGAGAATTTCAGATATAGATATTGCTAGAAAGGAGTATAAAATAAATACATATGAAAGTTAATGAAATAAAAGGGGAACTGAAAACATGAGCAAATAATTAGGAACTATAAAAATGGCAAGATAAATGTGACAAGTAGATGTAAATAATAATAAAAATATTATTTTTAAATTTAAAAATTAATAGGTTAATTAAAGGACAGATTAGAAATAACTGAATATAGAATTAGTGAATTACAAAATAGATCTGAAGAAATTACTCACATAAATATGAGAGAAACTAAGACATATTGTGGTGAGGGTGGATTGTGTGTTAGAAAGTGTGTGTTATTTTTCAAGGCAGAGGTTTCTACCTAATATTCAAGCAACAAGTGAGCACTAGATTTTAGCAGAGAGATGTGGGCCATTTCTGTAGCACATATGATTGAAAGGAATCTAGGGATTACAGATATTTGAGAGAATCAAACCAAGTATCCCCACTCCATCTCTCTCAGTTCTATTCCTTTCTAGGACCTTGGTGTAGCAGATATGCCAGAATGCAGAATTCTACATTTTCAGGAACCGTGCTATTCCTATATTTAGTCCCTGGGCTTTATCCTTAGCTTTTTCCGCCTCAGACTGCAATGAATCCCTGGCTCTCACATGTCACGCTAAATTGGTGTTTCATCAACCTCAGTTTTTCAATCAAGGCACCTATAGCACCCAGCAAGAGCCATCCAATTCCACAGTCCTTTTGAAAATTAATACTTTGCCCCAAATTACAAAATACCTGAAATATTGGAGGCACTATTGTACTCCTTGTATCACAGTTGGCCCTCTGTATCTGGGGTTCTGCATCCATGTTGGGTTGATTGAATCTTGATTGTGGAACCCACGGATACAGAAGGCCGACTAAGTGACTTGAGTATCCCTGGATTTTGGTATGGGCGAGGGGGCGGTTCCTGGCACCAATCCCTAGTGGATACCAAGGGATGACTGTACTCCATTAGTGTTTACCCTTGGAAAGTTTCAATAATTATACTGAAACAGCATTCCAGGGATTATCAATTCTCTCTTTATAACCATGACGGGGATCCTCATTGTCAGCCAGCCAATGCATAAATACAATTTTTAGGACCACTTTTTAAAAGGTAAACTTTATTATTTGGAACAGTTTTAGATTTACAGAAAAAATTGAGATGATAGCACATAGAATTCCATTTACCCTTATATCCAATTTCCCCTATTAACATCTTATATTAGTATCATACACTTGTTATAAATGATAAATCAATGTCAATATATCATTATAATCTAAAGTGCATAGTTTATTCATTTCCTTAGTTTTTACCTAATGTCATTTTTCTGAACCAGGATCCCATCCAGAATACCACATTACACTTCATTCTCATGTCTCCTTAGTCTCCTCTTGGTTGTGACAATTTCTCAGACTTTACTTATTTTTGATGACCCTGACAGTTTAGAGGAGTACCACTCAGGTACATCGTAGGATGCCCCTTGATTGGAATTTGTCTGATGTTCTTCTCGTGATTAGACATGGGTTATAAGTTTTGGGAAGGACAACTGCTGTGGTAAATTGCCAAATATGTCACATCTTATAAAGGGTACATAATATCAACATGATTTATCACCATTGATGATGATCTTGATCACCTGGCTGAAGCAGTGTTTGTCAGGTTTCTCCACTAAAGAATTACTCTTTTTTCCCCTTCCTTTCCCTACTGCACCCTTTGGAAGTAAATCACTACGAGAAGCCCAAACTTACAAATTGGAGAGTTATGCTAGCTTCTTTAGGGCAGACTATCTAGATAAATTATTTGGAATTCTTCTGGGTGAGAGATTTGGCTCTTTTCTCCCATTTATTAATCTACTCAATCATTTATTTATATTAGTATGGACACAAAAATTCTTATTTTATATTTTTGGTTATAATCCAATAGAATATTATTTTTTGCTCAAATTGTTCCAGCTTTGGCCATTGGTAATTTTCTCAGTTGCTTCTTGTGATACACACTTATTAATTTTTTTTCCGGTGCTTATTTACTCTTTGGCACTACAAGGAGCTCCAGGATCTTCTTGTACATTTCCCACCCCAGTCCTAGAATCAGCCATTTCTCCAAGGAACTGTTGTTCTATTTATTAAAGAATGCTATTAGAAACCTAGATCTGAGTGCTAGGTAAGCTCACTGCTACGGGGGTGCCCTTTCTTTTAAGCCCTCTAAGTTGACAGAGCAAAGAAATATATGTGTGTATACTAATGTTGTATATACTCATACCTATAAATAATTGTTTGCAACCTTCTGTATCTATATTAAGCTAAACATGAGTTCATGCTGATATCTTCAATTCTAATACATTATTTATGGATTATGTAGCCTCCTCCCCTTGTTGATCTGTAAATTTCCACCTACTACAATGACAAATCTGGCTTCCATCATCTTCCATCCATTTGCTTCATTGTTTCATTCCAGTATACATATATAGCAATATCTGAATTGTTAACTTATACCCTACAGGAAAAAACTTTGTTATCTAGAGTATAGTGCTTATATGCAGTTCTTCGTGCTTTAGTCTTTAAAGAATTTCACTCCTTTCTAACATTACTTAGGTCAGGACTCTTTCTTTCATCCCCTTCAGTGAGGTTGTTTCATACATTTGCAATACAGTTAGAGTCTCTTGAAACCATTTACATTTCTTCCTGGGGTCTCCCAATCTCCTAAATGATATTATTAAAATTTCGTATATTAAGGTTCACTCTTTATGCACTGTAAATCTCTATGGGTTATGACAAACGCATAATGTCATGTATCCACCATTTGAGTAGCATACAGAATAGCCTCGTTGACCTAAATATGCACCAGCTTGACCTATTCATTCCTCTTCTCTCCTCTCCAAATTCTGGCAACAGCTGATCTTTTCACTCATCTCATAGTTGCACCTCATCCAGAACGTCCTAATGGGGATCACATAGTATGTAGCCTTTTCAGACTGGCTTCTTTCACTTAGCAACATATATTTAAGGTTCTTCTGTGTCTTTTAGGGCTTGATAGTTTGTTTCTTTTAATCACTAAATAATATTCAATTATATGAATGTACGACTGGTTTTTATTTTTTCAATCTGTTCACCTATTCAAGGACATCTTGGTTGCTTCCAATTTTTGTAGATTATGAATAAAGCTTCTATAAACATTCACATTCGTATGTTTGTTTACACATAAGTTTTCATATTAATTGGGTTAATACCTAGGTGTGGAATTGCTGGATGGGACAGTAAGACTATATTTTACTTTATAAGAAACTGCCAAACAGTTTTCCAAAATGGTTTTACCATTTTGCATTTCTAACATTAGATATTGTCATATTTTTTATTTTAACCATTCTAATTGGTATATAGTGGTCTCTTAATGTTTTAATTTGTAATTAACTAATGGCAAGATATGTTGAAAATCTTTTCATGTGCTTGTTTGTCATCTGCATAGTTTCTTTGGTGAGATGTCTCTTCAGATCTTTTGCCTATGTTTAATTGATTTTTTTCTTATTATTGAGTTATACTCATTTCTTGTATATTTTGGATGCAAGTTCTTTATCACATATGTGTTTTGCAAATATTTTCTCCCAGTCTGTGGTTTATCTTTTCAGTCTCTTAACAATGTCTTTCACAAGACATTTTGATTTTAATCAAGTCAAAGTTGCCAATTTTTTCTCTCTTACATCTTGCTTTTGATGTTGTATCTGAAGACTTATTGCCAAACCCAAGCCACCTACATTATCTGCAATGTTTTCTTATAGAAGTTTTATAGTTTTGAGTTTCACATGTAGTTTTATGTCCTTTTTTAGTTAATTTATGTGAAAATAATAAAGTCTATGTCTAGATTCATTTTGCGTGTGTATGTGTGTGTGTGTGTGCATGTGCAGGGGCATCAAATAGTTCCAGAGTAATTTGTTGAAAAGGCTATCCTTTCTCCCTTGAATTGCCTTTACTCCTCTGTGAAAGATCAGTTGAATATATTTCTGGCAATATATTTCTGCACTCTCTATTTCATTCCATTTGTCAATTTGTCTATTTTTTCTCCAATACCACACTCTTTTCATTTCTATACTTTAATTGTAGTCAGGTATTGTCACCCTCTAACTTTGTTCTTCTTCGGTAATGTGTCGACTATTTTGAGTCTTTTTTCTTTCCATAGAAACTTTAGCATCAATTTGTTGATATCCACAAAATAGCTTATTGAGATTATAATCAGGATTGTGTTGAACCTATAAATCAAGTTGGGAAGAAGTGACATCTTAAGGATACTGAGTAACTCAATCTAGGAACATGGACCATCCTTCCATTTATTTAGATCTTTTTCAATTTCTTTCATCAGAATTTTAGAGTTTTTTACACATAGATCTTGTACATATTAGTTGTATTTACACTTAAGTATTTCAACTTTTGGAGCTATTATAAATGGTATTGCGTTTTTAAATTCAAATTCCAATTGTTCATTGCTGGTATATAGGACAGCAGTTAACTTTTGTGTATTGAATCCTGGAAACTTGCTATAATTATTTATTAGTTCTGTGAGATTTTTATCAATTCTTTGGCATTGTCTGTGTAAACTACATCACGCTATCTGTGGACTAAGATAGTTTTATTTTTTTTTTCACAGTTTGTATAATTTTTATTTCCTTTACTTGTCTTACTGTACTAGCTATGTCTACCACTGTGAATTTGAATAGAAGTGCTGATAGGGTACATCTTGCCTTGTTCCCCAGTTTCTCACCATTAAGTATAATGTAATGGTAGATTTTTTTTTGCAGATATTATGTATAAAGTTGAGCAAGTTCCCCTCTATGCCTAGTTTGCTGAAATTTTATTTTTAATCATGAATGATTCTTGGATTTTGTTAAATGCTCTTTCTGTATCAATTGGTATCATTGTATGATTTTTCTTTCACGGCATGTTGATGTAGTGAAGTACATGAATTGATTTTCCAGTGTTGAATGGGCCTTCCATATCTAGAATAAATCCCACTTAGTTGTGGTGTATAATTCAGTTAGATTTTATTATCTATTTTTTTTAAAATATTTTTGAATCGATGGTCATAAGAGATTTGTCTGTAGTTTTTACTTCTCAAAAGGTCTTTATCTGATTTTCGTATTAGGGGAATGAATTACAAAGTGTTCCTTTCTTTTCTATTTTCTTAATATCATTTCTTTCCTTAAAAATTAGAAAGATTCACCAGTGAAGCCATCAGGGACTTGCGCTTTCTATTCTGAATGGTTATTAATTATTCATTCAATTTATTTGATCGTCTAGGCCAATTCAGATCATCTATTTCTACTTGTGTGTGTTTTGTAGACTATGTCTTTTAAGGAATTGGTCCATACTATCTAAGTTATCAAATTTATGAGTGCACAGTTATTTGTACTATTATTTTATTATCCTATTATGTCTATGAGATCAATACTGTTGACTACTCTTTCATTTCTATTATTAGTAATTTTTGTCTTCACTCTTTTTTCTCACTTCTAGAGTTTTATGAATTTTATTCACCTTTTCAAATAGCTAACTTCAGTTTTGTAGATTTTTCTTTATTTATTTCCCATTAACAATTTCATTAATTTTTGTTCTTTTTTATTATACCTTTTCTCGTGCTTAATTTAGACTTAAAATTCTCTTCTTTCTCTAGCTTCATAAGGTTGAAGCTTAGATTCTTGCTTTTAGATCTTTTTTTCAATATATGCCTTTAATGTTATAATTTTTTCCCCTAAACACTGTTTTTGCCACATCCCACAAGTTTTGATAAGTTGTATTGCATTTTCATTTAGTTCAAAATATTTTTAAATTTATCTCTAGATTTCATTTTTGACCCCTGTGTTATTTAGAAGAGTGTTATCTGGTCTCCAAAGATTTGGGGGATTTTCCAGCTATCATTTTGTCACTGATTTCTACCTTAATTCCATTAAGGTCTGGAATATTCTTTATATTATTTCTATTCTTTTTTATTTTTTTTTTGTGGGGAAGATTGGCCCTGAGCTAACACTTGTTGCCAATCTTACTCTTTTTGCTTGAGGAAGAGTGGCCCTGAGTTAACATCTGTGCCCATCTTCCTCTATTCTGTATGTGGGACGCCTGCCACAGCATGACCTGACATGTGTCAGGTCTGCGCCCGGGATCCGAACCCACGAACCCGGGCCACTGAAGTGGAGTGTGCTGAACCGAATCACTATGCTACCAGTCTAGCCCCTTATTTCTATTCTTTTCAATTTCTTAAAGTGTGTTTAGTGGTCCAGAACATGATCTATCATGGTGCATGTTTCCTATGAACTTGAATAGAATGCGTGTTCTGCTGTTGTTGGATGAAATATTTTGTAAATGTCAATTAGATCAAGTATCTCTATTGATGTATTGCCTGCAGCATCTATCCATTGTTGAAAGAGGGACATTGAGTTCTCTGACTATAATAACGGATTTCTATATTTATCCTTGCACTTCTATCAGTTTTAGCCTCACATATTTTTATGTTCTGTTTTAGGGCACACTTTATAATGACTGCTATGACCTTTTAGAGTATACATCCCTTTATCATTATGCAATGTCCCTCTTTACCCCTGACAATTTTCCTTGTTCTAAAGTCTGCTTTGTCTGCAATTAATATACCTAGTTCAGCTTTCTTTTGCTTAGTGTTAGCGTGGTACACCTTTCTTCAATCCCCTACTTTTACTCCATCTGTGTAATTATAGTTAAAGTAGGTTTTTTGTTGACAACATATTTTGTATTTTTATCCACTCTGACAATCTCTGTTTTTAATTGAAGTTGTTAAACTATTCACATTTAAAGTGATAATTGAAATAGTTTTTTAATATCTATCAAATTTCTAAGAAATTTCTATATTTGCACTTATTCCTGTGTTTTTTTCTTTATCTTCTCTTTTTCTCCTTTTTCTGATTTTATTTCAGCATTTTATATGGTTCCTTTTTCTTCCTCTCTTATCAAGTCAATTATATTTCTTTTTTTATATTTTTTACTGGTTGTCCCTATGACTGCTTTTGGTGCAAATTGGCTTAGTTTGAGTTCACTGGAAAACAGACTCTAGGACAGAGATTTGCATGTATAAGGTGTCATCAATAATAATGTCTTCAAGGAATGAAGATTCTCAGGTGGGTGTGGGAAAAGTCGACCTATGATTCCTTTGAAACAGAAGCATTAACTGTTCTTGTGGGTTATTCTAGAGCTGTGATGGTATTTCAGAGTTGTGTCAAATCAAGACAAGGGGGCTGTAACTCTGTTTCCCCATATTGGCTGATCACTGGTTGCAAGCTATCCGCAGGTAGGGGACAAAATCTTAAGAGAGGCAGATGACATACACCATATGCAATTCCATAGAGGATTCAGCTCTGAGCTCTCGACAGCCAATATTATCAGCAGCTAGAGTACTAAATGCCCTGATCCTAGACACACCACAACATTCACTACAAGGAACATATAATTCTATATAAAAAATTTTAAATGTTGACCCAGAAACATATCTTTAAAAATGCATCATTATTAAGTTGGGTTTACCCCAGAAACCTGAAGAGAATCAACACTAAAAAGAATATTACTGTGATTCTAAACATTTTTGCTAAATAAACAAAAATACGTAATCACAGTAGACACAGAAAAAGCTTTTGATAAAAATGCAAATTCCATTCTTAATAACATTTCTTATCAAGCCAGAAATAGAAGTTGACTATCTTAATTATCATAGCTACCAAAAAAGAATGTACTATTGTTGAAATATTAGAGTAACAATTTCAAATTTCAGGACTAAACTAAGGCGTCTTGATAATGTTATTCATATTAAATAGTAGTTTACTGGAGTTATTAGCCAATGTACTAAAATATGAACAATAAATGTATATAACGATTGGAGAGGAAGAGATAAGTATCTCATTTATTTTAAATAATATTATTGCCTTAAAAAACAATATTGGAGACAAAATAAAAGGTAACTTGAAATAATGAAGAAATCAAAATATAAAAAATACTACAGATATGGAGAAGAGAATTAGTAGTGACACTACCCAGAAAATAGGCATCTCAGGAGAGAAATAAAATTAAAATTAAATTAAAATTAAAATTAAATTAAATTAAAATTAAAATTAAATTAAATTAAATTAAAATTAAAATGTTGAAGACAACATGATGATAAACTTCTCAGATTGCAAGGAGATGGAAAGCCTCAGATTGAATGTGCTTATAGAATTACAAACGGGAAAGATAAGGTAAAACCCAACCTAGATACATTATAATATACTTAGAGAATATGATTAATTTTATTATAAATTTAAAGAGAAAATACACATTAACTGTAGTAGAACAAAATCCAGATTTATATCAGAATTTTGAACACTATACTAGATGTAAGAAGATGATGAAATAATATTTTTAAAGTTTTCAAGGAAAAATAAGTTGATTCTGTGGCTCTAAATTTAGTCGAATTACCATTCAAATGTTATGGTATATCCAAATTATCCACCAGAATTCAAGCCCTCAGAATCTTTACCACACAAAGACCCACATCAAAAATCTATGATAATTTACTCAATCATTAAAGGGAGAAAATAATTCAGAAGACTCTAAAAGATATAGGTAGTAAAACTGAACAAATACTTTGGGAAGTTTATTTTTGTCAAAACAAATGGATAGAAAAAAATAAAAAAACAAAAATACACAAAGAAATACTTTAAGAAAGAAAAAAGAGAGAAAACAATTCCGTACATAAACTAGAAATTTAGAAAATATTAAGATAATGGGATGTTGTGATTTTGTTAAATAAACATGTATTAAGTAGTGCCTTGGGTGGACTGTTGGATTGTGAGCCATGGTTCAGCAAAGACCCAAGGGAAAGTGAAATAGAGAAGTTTATTACTCACAGGTCATGGAGGGGGTAGACAGCAAGCCTCGAGGGGCCACGGGGGAAGATCAAAGCAGGGTGCAGGCAGAGTGCGAGCAGCAGGACCTAGGGGATATGCGTTTATTGGGGTCTGTGGGTGGAGTATTTTTGGGGTTCCTGAGCTAAGGCCAGATTGGTCAATTCAAACCAAAAAGAGAGGGGTTTTAGTAAGCTCCATAGGAGTCTTATCCAAGGAGTGCACACAGGGAAGGACCTGGGAGGCAGGAGAGACTTTTATCACTGGATGATAAAAAAAAAAAAAGTCATATGAAGAACTTACACTTACTGTGACTCTGCTGGCTGTTATCCAGGGCATGCACTCACTCATGGGAGGGGCTAGTGTCAGTTCAAGGCTCCTGCAGGCCCTTAGCCACACAAAATGGAGCCAAGACAGCAATATTATGGAGAAGTTTAACTAAACTCTCAACATGAGGATTAGGGGGCAGCATGGAATAGTGTTCAACAATCATAATCCAACTATCTGTTGTTTAACAGATTGTATCGCCTACAAGTCTAGGAGTCTAGAACTCCTTCATTGTTGCTGATAATTAGCATGGAGCCATTCTCCTTAATTTCTCAATGATTTCAGCTTCTAGACCACTTCTAATCTTTCTAATATGACCTCTGTCTTAATTCTCAGTGACTTCGATATACACATGGATGATTCTCCCAATACTCTGGTCTCTCCTTTCTTTTAGGTTTGCTTTAACGGTCTTGTCCATCACCCCACCTCAACCACACATTCCATGGTATTACCCTACAATTTTTCTTTTCCAGTAACTGTAATCTTTCCATAAATTTCATTTGGCACATCTCACTCAGGACCACAAACCCATATATATCCTTCTCACTCCCTCTACTACCTAAACTCTACAGTTTTTTGCCCACTAACACATTCAATCTATTTACCCTTTCACCATCCTGACTCTTCTCTACTTACTCAGCTTAAGTTCCATGATCATCATAATCACTTCCTTGAAAATATCCTCAGTCTCTCCACCCTCAGATTGAGTCACATCATCATGCTCACTTGCTAAAATCATATCCCTAATTAAATATAATTCAGCCTACTCCATGCTCACACCCATGCAACTGAATGTGGCTGTAGGAAAAAAAAAAAAGGTATATTGACAGGCTTCACTGTAAATCATGACCATGATCATTAAGTGGTCTCTAAATGCTGCACAACAATTACACTGTATTTCTCTAACTATATATTCTTCTATTTCCCTAGATAACTATTTTACCTTTTCTCTATCCTGAAACCTACCACACATCTTCCCCCATGCTCACTCTCAGCTGATGAACTTCTCCTATTTCACTGAGAAAAATTAAGCAACCAGAAGCAAAGTTCCACAAACTCCCACAGCTTCATTTCCCAACCCTCCACCATCTGCAGCCTTATTATCTACCTTCCCACCTGTTACTATAGTGAACCATCTGTGCTCTATATGAAGCCAATATCTCCACTTGTAATCTAGATCTCATCCCCTCTCAGCTACTTAAGGAAGTGGCTCCAAGGATTCTTCCCTCTCTCCTGCTTTGTTAATTTTTCCTCTTTACTATATCATTCCCTTCTACATAGAAATACGCTGTTACCTCTCCAATGTTATAGAAAGATAATATGAAATTATTTCCCCACTTTTCTAACAAGTATGTCCTACTTCTCTGCTCCCTTCTGCGGCAAAATTCCGTAAAAGAAATATCTTTTCTCTTTGTCTATGCCCCTAATTTCTCTAATCTAATTCTCTCCTAAACCCGTTCAAATCAGGCTTCAGCTTCCACCATTCCACTGTTCACGCCGAGGCCATCAAGAACTTCCTAATTGCTACATCAATATAACATGGCTCATTTTAAGTGCTCTCTTATTTGATTGATTGGACACAGTTTATTACTCTCTCCTTTCTACACTTGGTTTCTGATGCACCACACTTACCTGGTTGTGTTCCTTCTCACTAAGTATTCCTTCTCAGTCAACTTTTCTTCTTTGTCTTTTTCTCTCAAAGCCCTTGAATTGAAGTGTCTCATAATTCAGTCATGGTTCTCTTCTCTGCTCTACCTATACTAACTCCCTTTGTGATATCTTTAAAAACTATCCAAATTCTAGTGACTTGCAAATTTATATTTGTAGCTCATATTTATTTCCCTAAATCTAGATCCATATCCAACTCTCTCCTCAACATCTCCACTTGGAGGTCTAATGAATATCAACATTTCATATTCAAACTAAACTTTTGTTGTTGCCTCTCAAACTCATCCCATATATAATTTACCTATCTGAGTTAATGACAACTCATAATCTAATTGCTCAAGCTTAATATCTCATCATTTTTCTCTAACTCACCAAATAGAATATCCCAGGAAATCCTGCTGATCTACTTTCACAATATATCCAGAATCATATTACTTGCTAGAAACTCATAATTAATGTCTTGGTATTTTCCACCCACCATCATCTCTTAGGTAGTTTTTTGCAATAAAGTCCCGTTTCCCTGTTTCCAACATTGCCATCTTCAGTCTGTGCCTAAAAGAGCAGAGTGATCCTTTTAACATACAATACTTTTTTTTTTCCTCCCTTTAAAGCTATCTGATGGTTCTGCATCTTACTCAGTGCAAAAGCCAAAATCCATACAAGAACACAGAGACTTGTGCAAAAACTTTTTGCATTAACTCTGAGCTCACATTCTACTACTCTGCCCCACCTACTCTGCTACCACCATACTTCTCTCTTTGTTTTTTCTCAAACATGCTAGGCACGCTCTTGTCTCTATACTTTAGTGCTGGATGATTCCCCTCTCTGCTACAATTTTACTCCAATACCTTCATGGAAAATTTCTTCACCACTCAAATCTTTGCTAAAATTTTACCTTCTCGATAAGCTTACCCTAACCAACCTATTTAAACTGGCAATTCACTAACTCTATACTCCCTTATTTTTTCCATATCTCTTATCACTTCCTAACATTTTGTGATTCAGTTATTAATGACAATTATTGCTTCCATCTGTTTTATTCACTGACATACCTAAACAAAAGAGTTATACCTGGCATCTGGTACGTTCTCAACAAATATTTACTGAATGAAGGAATATGAGATTGAAAACTAGAATGGAAAAAAGTTATACCAGTTAAAAAAGAGCTGGAGTTCAATCCAAGGTTATCACAAAAGACAAAGAAGAATATAAGTTGGCAAGATAAAGAATAGAACAAGGAGATGAAAATAATACATGCTAGTCTAAAATAATTCTATTCACTATTAATTTGAAATATAGATTTTTTATGATAGAGATTTATCATTCTATATCTATTTTAGCACCATTCTATGTATTTGAGATACATATATCACTTTCCAAATGCTTTTAAGTATCTATCATGTTTTCTAAAATTTGAACTATCAATATTCACACTTTTTATTCTCACCAAATCTATGACTGTGAATAATTCCAATCCCTTCGATCTCTACTTTCTTTTCAAGGCACTCGTTACATTCTACCTTACTATATACATTAATTATTGTGCTTTATATCATCTTCTCTCTACTTATCCAAAATTTAGGTCCCATCAGGGCAGATAACTTTGTACTTGTATCACATGGTCATTTAATTGTGCTTGGCTCATAGTAGGTGCTCAATAAAAATACACTGAATAAATGAATTAATTATTATATTTTCTATCATTGAACCAGCCTTGAATTTCTAGTATATTTCATTCTTGAAATATGTCATATTAGTCTGTTACTACACTTCTTATCAAAGTTTATTTAAATGTATTGGTATTTTAAAATCTATATTGTTATAAATTATGAGCCTATAGACTTCTTTACTGCACTGTCATTATCACGATTTTGTACCATAGCTATTATCATTATAAAATAATTTCAGAACTTTTGTTTCTATGCTCTGATTCATTTTTTTTTTTTTGTATAATTTTATTTATTTCTACCTCAAAGCCCCAGTAGATAGTTGTATGTCATAGCTGCACATCCTTCTAGTTGCTGTGTGTGGGACGTGGCCTCAGCATGGCCGGAGAAGCGGTGTGTCAGTGCGCGCCCGGGATCCGAACCCGGGCCGCCAGTAGCAGAGCACGCGCACTTAACCGCTAAGCCACAGGGCCAGCCCTCTGATTCATTTTTAAGCCTGGAAACTTGTTTCTGTGAATAAAACCCTTAGTGGTTTAATAACTTTAACTTAGGAAGTCTCATCACTAACATCCTAGTACTAATAAGTGTGTCAATGGCCTTGCAACATGAAATCTAGAAACTGTTATTTTCACTGGTGTAATAATATCTAAGCTTTATTATCAAATTTGATTCAGCTGATTATATAAATATAAAGTTAAAATATTTGTATATTAACGAACACTATTTTTATGAGATCAAGTAACAACATCTCATAAAGATCAAATAACAACATAAACATCAAGATCAAACAACAAAGTGGATCAGGTATATAATACTATTTTCCTACTTGTTGAATAATTTGTCTGTGAACTTTTAACATTTTAATGAAGAAATGAGATAGATAATTTAGTTTTATTACAAATTCTTGCATGAACTGAGGAGTTATTAAATATGAAGTGTTTATACATATTTACGTGTGTGTGTTGATATATGTAGCTGTATTTGAAAACCGTGAGGAAATTTTTATAGTTCCTTTTATTCTAGCATTGAGACTAGATTAAGAGACGAAGTGTAAAGTCATATACCACATAACATGTTATAAATTCGGGCCTGGTGATGGGAATAAACCTGGCATGTTGAAAGAATGTGAGGAAAGTCAGTAACACTGGCTCAGAGTGAGTTAAAGTGAGAGTTGCATAAGATTTTAGGGGCAAGTTGGAACCAGATCATATAGGACCTTGTAGACCGTGGAAATGCCTTCTAAGGTTTTTCCAAATGTTATTTTTCATTTCAATTACAAATCATTTTTTCATATAATTAACACACAAAATAACTGTACAGCAATACTTAATTAAAATGTATAGACACTGTTATTTTCACCTTAAAATTTCTTAATAAGTATAGGTACTTTTTAAAATTATATAACATATTGACTTATAATATGTCTCTCACATCAAAGCAAAACCAAATAATTTTCTACAACTAAATTTTATTTGAGTAGTGGGCTTATTTGGCTTATACGAAAAGAGGCTGTTATTTCAAAAAAGGAATTATTTTTATTAGAAGATGGTTCAAAGTCAAAGTTAGTTTCTATTCTGAAAATTCTATACATTTTACAATTTTAGGTAAGTTTGAAGCAATTAAATACTAAGTAATGTAGGAATTATAGGCTATTCCTTGTCTCAATTTTCCTTACAGTAAATCACTGGGGCATCAAAGTCAAATTTTGTACTGTTACATATTTTGTGTTGCTTAGTCCATTTCAAAACTTGCATTGCTTAAGAAAAAAGCTTAGAAAAAATGGCGGGGAGTGAAGAAAAGAAATGAAGAGACATTCAGATCTATGATCCAGGAATAGCAATTAAATATCAATGATAAAGTGTTCATTATTTACACGTGTCAAAAAATGGATTGCTCCAGAAAAACTTAATTAAAAAAAATAGAATTCAAATATATGTCACTGAACATATATTTGCCCGGGGTAAGAATGCAAAGTAAAAAATAAAATGTTTTGATCTTTTTATATTTTTAAAGTATGCAGAATAAGAAACTTATATCTCACTTCTGGGGTGTTAAAGACAGAGATTCATAATATCAGAAAGATGAGACCCAAATCCAATTCCTTCCCCCAAAATACCTATAGACTGACATGGAGCCAAACAATATAGAGAATTATAAAAATAGTAGGTCACTTTGTTAGTTTATATTTCAAAATTTAATATACTCAAGAAGCTACATTCTCTAAAAAAATCAAAATAATGACAACTTTAATGTTTTCCAAACGAACCATCTGTTTGTCCAGATACAGTTTTTTTGGTTTTGAAAGAATTCCTATCTGCTTCAATAAAATTCTGTGGCATTGCCTTTTTTTAAATATTATATCAATTAAAGATCCTTTTTGAGAACAACTGATATTTATTCCATTTCATGTATCTCAGAACTTCAAATAAAAATACTGCTTCTGTATCTAGCAAGAAAAAGAAAAAGGACAGGAGAAACAAATTTTTATCTCTACAAGAAAACACATTGAATAAAATTTGCAACATCTTACGGTTTAGACTAAGCAGCAAAGTTCAAGTGTACACGTGCTCTTCCTTTTCTAAAATTTCTTTTTAGCTAAGATGGTGATGATGCAAACACATTTCATTAACTCTTTTTGAAAATGAACAACACTTAAATGTCCTGAGGCAAATGAGAATGATTTATTTTTAACAACAATCAGAAATTCTGAATTATTTCACAGTCCCTATGACATTTTTGAATCAACCTTCACTGTTATAGATTTAAAATCGAATCTAGTTCTATAGCTCCATTTTCAAACAAGACATCTCCACTTGGATATCTCGTTAAAATAATAAAACTTGACATGTCAAAACGTGAACACATTATTGAAATTATTTCCCTTTCTCCAAGCTGCCATTCTCACTACTGTGGAAAATAAGACCACAGACTCAGGATTCAACATCTTCTATCAATAATTTTAAAGATCTTTTAAAGAGTCTGCACTGTAGGAAGGAAGGAAAAAACTGCTTACATGTCAGGGGCTGGGGTCACTGCACCCCCTAACACATCAAAATTACAGGTGTGCTGTGTCAAGAACACCACCTAAAACCCTTTCTGAGAAAGGTTTGTGAGCATCAAGGGAAGAAGGCTCCATGACACTCAGGATGCGTGGAGTTCATGGAACGCAGGAGGTGAGAGGAAGACCCTTCAGCATTCAGGCAGGGGAAATGTGTTGTGACGCTCTCTAGAGAAGATGACTTTTTAGTAATAGCTTTAGGAAACTTCAAAAAGCTATTATATGAAGGGCATGCTGATAACAAATATTTGGAAAGGGTTTCAAGGTTTCTACGTGAGAAAACCTTCAGAAAATATTTCTTCTCATAAAAAGGCTAATTTCTTCAACACCACTGCCTTGCATCAGGAACCCAGTTTTAAACCAGCGTAGCCATTCCTAAGGTTACTCCCTCTGATCTTTCCTCTCCTTTTCACTTTTCATAACCAAACCCCTGGTTTTGTCCTTAATCACACCATATAGCCATAAGAATATGTTTACTCTCCTCTTGTTTCTCTGTCTTCAACCAACCAGGAATAAACTTGTAATAGCATGGTTTTATCTTGCTAAGTCCCTTTATAAAAATATATGGACACTTTAATCTCTGAAAGGAAAAAATCCAAATTATATAGTCTTCTAAGTTCAACATAAACCAAGTTTGCTAAATTCAAATAGAAATGTATGTGACATCTAATGTTTAATGCTTTGAGCATGTTAAATTAAAATATTTGTTAGTTTTATAAAGATATTTTCTTCCTGTCATTTACTAAAAGCTTAAAATCTAAGGTAATTATGTTGTGTGTGTTGAGGGCACATAGTTCAAAGCTAACCCCATTTAAACAACATCCCTCCTAATCATCAACACATAACAAAACAAAACAACCGTAGGTGCTAAATACGTGTCCAACCATTTACTCTCCTGATTTTTTTTAGAGAAAGCGAGTGTGTAGGGAAAGGTAATATGGCTTTTTAAAAATAAAAAGTAAAATATTTTAATCATATTTTAAGAAATATATTTTCTATATGGATTTGTCAATCCATCTCAAATATTTTTACAAGCTCTTTTATATATTCTATTCCATGACTGCATGTTATTCATTCCCATACAATAATTGTTGACATATAGATTATTAATAGTTTTTGCTAATTTGCTGGTTCTTGTCCTGTTTGCTCTCTGTGGCATGCCGACCTTGATCTCCTCTGTATCTCAGGAGGCAGACTCCTGCAGCCTATGTGTGGGGGCTTCTGGGTCAGCTGTCTTCCGGCTGGTTTGATCAATGTGATTTTAGAATGCAGGAGGAAGAGAAAGAGTATTTTTCTTTTTCTCTTTACTGATACTTTTAGCATCAGCTTCATCTTCTCTGAGGCTCCAGCCCCCTCTGGAAAGGCTCATCATGGTTCCAGCTCTTACCAGGTGATCTCCATCTCTGGGTTCTGATAACCCTCTTCCTTTGGTCTTCCAGCCTAGAGTGGTGAAGACTTCCTGCTCTTGTCAACCTTATAATTCCCTGATTAGCATCTCAGCTCTTCCCTCACCTGTGCAGCCAGTTTTCTATATAAAATTCCCTCTTTTTTTGCTTGTTGGGACTGATTGAGAGTTAGTTATATGTGTGTATAAATCTTGGCACATCTTCATGTTATTTTTGTGTATAAAGGCCTCCAAGTTGATTGCTTGATCAAAGGTTGTGCTTTTGATATATATTGCCAAACTATTATCCAGAAGTCTTGTATTCAATAATAGTTTCAAGAGGATGCTTTAAGAATTCCCACACACTTTCACTGATGCCGAAATTAGCATTAAAAAATAAACACAGCATTGTAATTTAATAGCTCAACATGTTATTTCATGGTTTTCTTAATTTCTATTTTTTGATTACTGTGGAGGTTGCAAGAAACAGCTGATATGTTTTTATTGGATAATTTAGAGTTTTAAATAAATCACTACACATATATTAACGCTAAATTAAAGGTGGCAACGTGTATCATAATCATACCATGGAGGCTGTCTGTCATATTTTAAGTTAATTATATCTCTAAGTCTGCCCGTGTGATTTTAGTACACTACTACTTAGTGGTGGCAAGGGTGCTTCAAACCTCTGATCAGCTCCACTTTACATTAATAAATGGATGTTTGAAGAATAAAACCTCATAAAATATAATACATTTAATTAAGGGAAGAAAAAACAATAATCTGGTAGAGTACTGTAATGAACAGATTAAGGTAAATGGCAGTTTAAAATTGCATTTCTTATTACAGAAATAACACGACTGTTAGAAACTCTTCAGAAAACACAGAGAAACAAACCGAATCAGCCACAGTACTCTTTTAAGTAGGAGAAACCCATTGATAACATTGTTGTCATTTCAGCTTTGCGAGGTCATTTCCACCCGTTAAATAAAATGTTTAGAGAAAAATTATATGTGTGTACATCTATATACATAAAACATATGTATAGCATATACTTATGATATATATGTATTCTATGCATAATATTATATATGGAAGTTTATTTGAACAGTAGAATAAATAATCTATTAACTTATTTTTACACATTCTAACATCTACCCTTGCCTCAAATCTGAGTAGCAGAGAGCTGGGCTTCCATTTAGAATATTATATTATTAAAAAGAAAGAAAGAAAGAAATTGTCCTTTGTTGTGTAACATCATCAGCCTATAATAAGATCCTAGAAAGTTTCTTTTCCTAGCTATTGCATGAATTGAATGGAGGAGGCTTTTGATAACTCAGGATCCTCCTTATGAGTCTTCCTGAGAAAATTCCTGCTCGGCTTTCTAGTACATAAGGAGATTTGTGCTTTTTCTGGGCGACAGATCGATGTTCTGCTTGTGAACAATGAACTCTGCGACTAAGCAAACTTCCCTTTCCGTGTTGGCAATGAGAAATCTTAGTCAACTTTGTGGCCCATCTATAATAATTTTGTAGGCCATGAATAGAATATTGAACATTTTTCCTTGTTCTGTTTCACCTCCCCACCTTTGTTAGTTTGATCTATCTTTGGTGCATTTGTGTGTTATATATCTGTATAGTTCACTTGTTGAAAGAGGATGCCTTTACATCGCTTAATCACATATTTTGTAACTATACAGTCAAATTATACACAAACTAAACCATAGTTCAACAACTTTCATCATAAAGGATATGCATACAAGTTGTTAAATTTCTGGATTATTCATTTAATTTTAAGTTATCTGTAGACTTTTCTCTTTTTCGTACATTTTTTTTAAAACAACTCAAATATGCATACAGTTTCTCTCGTTCTGGAATCCCATCTGTTTTTTATTCAGAAAAGGCTTCAGAAGAAAGGCCAGAAAATGAAAGTATCATAACAGACAGACACAGAGCTTATTTAAGCTTGAATTGTAATAAAAATATTTTTAACTAAATACAAATTACTGTTGAAACAGCTTACTAAAATATAGCAGGAGTCAAAATTTTGCATCTGTTGACGTATTCTTCCACCTGTGAATTTTAACTGGCTGTGTAATAACTTAATCCTAGGAAACATCCTTGTTCCTTGTAAAAATAAGATTATACTTTTAAGAAACTGTTGGCCTATAAATTGTTCTTTGAGCCATCCCATACAGGATGAGTTGAGAAAGAATTGATGATATATCAAGTAGTGGTAGGCAAATTTTTTCTATAAAGGGCCAGATAATAAATATTTTAAGATTTGCTGGCTATATGGTCTCTTTAACAATTACTCAAATTTACTTATAGTATGAAAGCAGCCATAGACAGTAAGTAAGCAAATGAGCATAAATGGACATACCTGTGTTCTAATAAAACTTTATTTAAAAAACCATATGTTGGTCCATATTTGGCTCCCAGGCCATAGTTTGTTGACCAGTAAAACAAAAAGTCTGTAGTAATTCTAATTAAATCTTTGTTTTGATTTATTGGAAGATATTGGGAAATACAAAAAGCACAAAAAATAGAAACAAAATGAAGATCACTCCCCTAAGAGATAATTGATGTTAACATCTTGTCATTTTTAGTTGAGGTATTTTTAGTTTTTCTAATATGCATAAATATAATTATATAATGAATATACGTTTATTGATAAAAATCTGATTGTGCATATATTCAGTCTGTTATCCTTTTATTAAACATTATGCTAATATTTAGGAAAGAGACAGAATCATATTTGTACTTTGAAAATGTCCACTTTGTGGTACCTTCACCCCCTTTCCTTCAAGTTCTGTGATAGGTTCTTACAGGGTCTTGTACTTCTACTTAATTTTAATCATCATCATCATAAACATAACCAAATTGCTTACCAAAAAGTTTATGCTAATATACATTCCACACAACAGTCTATGAGTATGGATTTTTAATAAGGTAACAAACTACTGGGCAAGAGATAAGTAGAAGGCCATCATAAACATAGCTACAAAACAATCTATCTCTGTAATTCCAGATTCTCAGAAGTATGAGAATTAAAATTCATAATTCTCAGCTATTATGAAGAGGATAAATATAGTGTTCTTAAGGACTTATACAGCTACCAGAAGTATTTTAAATGCTAGCAATATTCCTTTTAGCTCAGAACTTACAAAGTTGCTGTATATTAGTTATGAGGTTTTTAAGGTTTTATTTGTCATCCATTCCTCTATCTAGATAGCAAAGTGCAGTTGTAGGGGGATGGCATCTGTGCTCTTCACGTGTACAAACAGCCAAATCTTCTGTTCCAAGAGGCCTGGAGAACTTATTGGGTGCTGTTGGTTATTAGGTGCTGATAATGGAAATAGTCTTAAAGTTTAATCTAGGTTCTGTTTGCATGGGTTTCCACGGAAATAGTATTCAAGACTTGATAATTTTTGAGATACATAAACTAATTAGGGCTTAGTCAACAATGATAAAATAGAAAGCAAATGCAAATATGCAGTTAAATCAGAGAAATATCTTCAGGTACCAGGAATAAAAAAAGGTTTGAGGAGCTTCTGGAAATTTCCTTGGAACTTGCTACTAGAAGGTAAAATTGCATTTCATGCCTCATCAGTATTTTGGAAATGCCTTCCACAACGCCCACCCAAAGGAACAGTTATAACACTTACCTGTGTTGTTCTAACTCCTAGAGAAAGTAAAAACACTCTGAGGGGGGAAAAAAAACAAAAACAAAACCAACAACAACCACAAACACAAAACTTTGGTTAAATCATGGATATCTAGAAGGAGGGAGTCATTGCGGCAACCACGTGGAGATGGAGAGCAGAAGGAAATTAAACCTATAGTGGAATGTTCTTGCCACCTAAATTTCAGAATGTCCCCAGCTTAGTGGCAAAATCTGCTGATTCAGATGCTGTCTAGAGAGCACTTAATATCTTTCCTCTCTGTCAGAAATTTTGCTCTAGGTCTAATGCAATCAATCTCACAGTGATAATTTAGGCTTAAGAGTTTTCTTGGCTGAGTTATAAACTTTTTAATAGCCTTTCTAAAAGGTTCATTATAGTGTATTACTCTAAATCATTTCTCAATTTTATTCAGTTCAAAATGTTAATTGTTCCCACTGTGGCAATGGCAAGCTTTGTAGAAGATGTAGAAATAAGTAAGTGTAGAATCTGCCCTCAGAGAACTTACCAGAACATGGGGAGAAGATAGAAAAAACCAGAGCCTTAATATAAGGCAGAGTGTGAGCAGTGCCTCAGGAAAAATGCAAAGACCTAGAGGCTTGGGAAGAAAGAGATCACATTTGGCAAAGCAGATCAGGAACAGACGTGACAGTGGAGATGGCCATGGAGAATGGCACAATGTTAACATGGTGCAAGTTACGTTGAGCAAATTTGCTGAGATATGGAAGCCTACGCTATATTTGTAGCATATGAACAATTCAGTTTGACTGGAGCCAATTGACTCCGACGATGTGCAAAAGAGAATAGGGTGGAAATACTGTGGGAAAAGAGCCGGATGAAAGTGTTCCAGAACTGGGGAATAATTTGTTCCACTGATTTTGAACCTGGGGGCTGCTTTCATACTAATTTCATCACCACTTTTGGCCCAGGTCAAAGTCTTTCCTTTATTTCTTTGTGAAACAGATGCACAGAAAAGGTAAATCAATGACAGAGTGAAATCCAGGAATAAGGTAATAAGGAAAAATTCAAAAAATACCTGTGTATATCAAGAACATAACATCACTATAAAAATGAGCAGCATAGTTCATGAGCATTAATATAAACTACTTCAATTTTTTTTGTGCTTTAAGGAAAACAGAACACTTTCACAGACATTATCATATTCAGTCCCCTACCATACTCTAAGGTAGGAAGAGGATACACAGTTATTTTACAGATAAGGAGAACAAGCATCAGAATATGAGGAATAGAGGGGGCAGACAGAGAGATAATACTATCTAAGAAGCCTACTTTTCTAAAGTAGGATGAATAATAAAACAAGAGTATTGCTGGGCACTGAGAAACTGGTTGTGATTGTTCTGGGTTGGTACGGCTAAGAGAAATTCTTTTGAAACTTAGTTACAGAGGTAAAGAATCAAGAATTCAACACTGTTTGTTAGAAAGAAATAAGTCATACGGTATTTGACCTTCTTAGTATTTTGGTGGTGAACATGATGTAATCTATGCAGAAATAGAAGTACAATGATGTACACCTGAAATTTTTACAATGTTATAAACCAATGTTACTGCAATAAACAAAAAATTAAAAAAAAAAAAAAGAGTTAAAAAAAAAAAAAAAAAAAAAAGAAAGAAATAAGTCTTATTCCAGTTTTGAATTAGGAAAAGTAGTTCAGTTGAGGGACATCAGATAGAGTTAAGCAGTGTGAGTTAATGCAAAGTTTATTCTGAACAGAAACAGAAAATGGAAACCAGTAAAAATCGAACCAATACAAGCATTTGTAATGAAGGAAAAGCACACTGTGACCAGACTCTTAATTTCCCTTGTGTAGCAAGTGAGAGATCTGTCGTGTAGAGTCATCCAAAGCATGTGACAAGTGCAAAGCAATTTAGCAGACTGACAGTGGTAGAAACCAACTAAACATTTAATAATGGAATACATTCGTACTATCTGCCACTCCAATGTTCTCTTTTGTGGGAGAATAATATTCTTAGGACCCTTGTTTGATTCCTGCATTTGGGATAAAGACTGCCCGGGTGGGACCAGAATGTTGTACAGTTACTTAGAGAGGCTTTGAGGAAATAAAAGAGACAGGGAAGCTTCAGATAGTTCTCATAGAGGCTCAAGGTTTGCCTTACAACTTTTACCTACATTTGTAATACCACCTGCATCCCAAAGCCAACTCTTACTGTTAAGGTTCAAGTCGTGCATCTGTTTAACTGATGTAACGGTTTTTATTTCTCTTATAAAAATTATCTTCACAGTCTGCCCTAATATTTTCACATTATATTAGCCATTAGCCAATATATCTACAGACCAAACCATTCCAATGATGATTTGAATCAAACTTAATCTCTATCATTTAAATGCCACTCATTGCTCTCTTGCTTTCTTGAATTGTTCTATCCTCCTTGAAATCCAGAAGAGGATTTTGATTGCCAACTGTAGAGAATAGTCATCGAAATGCTATTAAGAGGTCTGGAGCACACCCCCACAACATGTTTCTCAAGAAGTTGCTGAAGGTGCCTTCTGTATCCTTTTGGGTAACACTGCTGGGTGGTTGTAACATGATTAATTATTTACAGCATCCTGTTTCCCAAAGCTTTGGCCTTTCATCTCTTGAATTGTAACATAATTACTGGTATTTTAAATTTCATGTGTTGAGAGCAACCACTAAAATATTTCACTGAAATTTGATATTTGCATCAGTAGTAACAAAATTATTCTAGCCCAATGTAGAGTTGTTGAGTTTTTTATGCTCTTTCATTCAATTGCTTGTATCGCCAAAAGACTTGCCTTCCATGTGGACTATATTCTAGATGATGACCAAGTAATTGTCTTTCTTATGTGCAAAATCCAAAATCCAGTTCAGGTTAATTTAAGCAAAAAAAAAAAAAATATATATATATATATATATATTTATGTTCTCAGCGTGTATATATATGTGTTGTGTATGTATATATATGTGTATATATATACATTCATTTATATACATATAAATGAAATATAATGAGTAACTCAGATAAAACAATATTTGAAATCTGGTGAATGTGGGCACCAAGTGAAGCCAAGCCAAGCCAAAATCCCATCACAGGAAGAGTCGCCTAGGTTTTGCCCACTGTCCAAGTTGCTAATACCCATTTACTGCCATGCCACTGGGCCCTCCTGTCTGTCACATCAGCAGCAAATGATTTCTGACCAGCATTCTCAGGGAGTGAAGTGATATAAAATCTTACCCACAATGATTTTATGGAGAGAGGCCAGACTCTAACACTTGCTTTTTCTGTAATTTTTTCCCCAATAGGAAGAGGCTGAAAAACCAAAAATGACAAATGTATACTTATGTTTATCTAACCCCCTTCTAAGAGTTTTATTAATTAGACTGCCCCCTTTCACCAAATACCTTCGAAATTTGCTCTCACCAATAAGGTAGCTACATGGCATAGATAGTGACGGGCCAGTTAAAGCTGATGGTGGAGGGCCGGCCCCGTGGCTTAGCGGTTAAGTGCACGCGCTCCGCTACTGGCAGCCTGGGTTCGGATCCTGGGCGCGCACTGATGCACCGCTTCTCTGGCCATGCTGAGGCCGCATCCCACAAACAGCAACTAAAAGGATGTGCAACTATGACATACAACTATCTACTGGGGTTTTGGGGGAAAAAAAGGAGGAGGATTGGCAACAGATATTAGCTCAGAGCCGGTCTTCCTCAGCAAAAAGTGGAGGATTAGCATGGATGTTAGCTCAGGGCTGATCTTCCTCACAAAAAAAAAAAAAAAAAGCTGATGGTGGAAAAAGAAAGAAATTCATGGTATATGGGTTGTATATCAAACTTAGAACATAAACTTTTGTGTCAGCAAGATCTTGATTCAAAAGCCAATTCCTCAACTTTCTGGCTGTATAGTATTAAACAATAATTTATTTAATCATGCTTAGCCTTAGTTTTCTTATCTGATCTAGTAAGGTAACATATCTGCCACAATGGGTTTAATTAGGGTTACTTCTTGGTTGAGTTTACAATAGTCCACTATTTCTTCCAGAATCCATCTGTTTTTTACGGGAGCCATACCAGAGAATTAAATAGAGATGTGGTAGCCCCTATATCCTTTGGGTCTTTAAGGGTGCTGCTATTCTCTATCATTCCTCCCATATGTACTATTGATTCTGATTTACTATCTTGGCAGGTGATAGGGAGGGCATCATCATGTAAAAGGGATTCTATTTGGCCTTCCTCACTATGGTAGCTCTTCTAGGCCAAGAACTCAATGTGGTTATTGTGTCAGCTGTCAAGTATGTCAATTCCAAGTACAAAACTCAAGACTGGAGAAATGATTCCTAGTGGGTCTATGGACCCAGTGAACCCAATGTTAACCACACTTTGGCCAGAATTCCATTTGTCACCTGTCTCATATATTCCCATTCTATTAGGGAACCATAATAGTATTTGAGGTCCTCAAATATCAATATCATCATATATCCTGTATTTAGCAGTTCTCAAAATGTCTAAGTATTCCCTTTCTCTAGCATATGGTGACCTGAGTAAGACTTTTTGAGGAAGGACTCAAGAATCATTACTATATACTCATGTGATAGTGTTGCAGGGAACACCATCCCCCACCTTCTCATGGGGTCCTGGCCTCTACTTCAAGCAATGGTTTTGGGGTTTGAGATTTAGCTCAAGACAGAGAATTTAATTTATTTTTAGTTGATGTGGCTGATAGCGCTCAGCCTCCTGATCATCCACCCTTTTTTTTTTTTTATTGTATCGATTGAGGAACACTCTTGCTGATTACCCATCAAGGAAGGATGATTGGTTAAAGGAAGAAGTTGGATTGTGAGGCAGTCACAAATAGGCCTCAGCCAGTCCCACAGGGAGCTTTGGGACTGGGAATGGCCCTACTATATTGCTCTAATGTGGGAAAAGAGGCAATGCATGTCCACCTTCACATTGACCAGTCATTGTACACAATATGCCTCTGGGGAAGAGAAGAAACCTTTGTGGAGATGGCTCTCTTCAGCCAATAGCAAACTCCAGACAATGTGTGTGCATGTGGGAGGGGGCAGTGAGAGCCAGTTGTGTCACTTGTTCCCTGTCAACATTTTCAGAAGCTTGAGGAAAAATGCTTCAGTCTACAAAAAGGAGAAGGGTCTGAATTTTCCTACATCAGACATAGTAGGTCCAGACCCATAAAGAAAATGACTGGTAAATCCAACTATATTAAAGTAAGGCTATAGCTATTAGAGAAAGTAAAAAAGAAAGTCACGAACTGAGAGAGCGTTAACAATGCAGAAACATGACAAAGGATATATGTCCAGAATATTTTTTAAATGCTTGAAAAGAGGGCAAAGACTTGAATGTTTGCTTTACAGAAAGACACATAAAGTGACAGTAAATGCATTAAAAGGAATTAAACTTCATTAGCATTTAGAGAAATACAAGTAAAAACTAACTAAATAAATAAATAAATAAATAAAAGAATACTATTTGTACTCACCAGACTGACAAATATTAAAAAGTTAGGCAACGAATGTCAACCACTCGTGCTTATGTCTACACTATAACTGTTGGAATTGTAAATTTCTCCATAACAGTTTGAAAAATAATTTGGCATTATTTAATAAAGCCAAATATGTGCATATCTATGACTCAGGTATGTCACTTTTACTAATATATTCTTTAGAAACTTTTGTATATGTGCATAGAAAGTTTTCGTAACAGCAATATTTATAAGAATAAATGTGCAGAAAAAATTCCAAATTGTGGAATTTTCACACAATATAGTACTAAAAATGATGGAACTATAGTGGCACACATAATCTTGCATGAGCTTCATTGATAAATAAAAGTAAATTATATATATATTTATATGTATAATAAAATAAGATACATATAAATAAATAATAAAAGATACCAAGTTATAGACTACATTTAGCCAGATTTAATTTATATAAATTTCCAAAGCATACAAAATTAAATGGTACATATTTTTGAAAAAAGTACGTATTTTTGACTGCTCAAGGGAGAAGAGAAGGATAGATAATTTCAAGTACAAGTCTTGTTGGCATGAGTATGGGGCAAATGGAGAGGAGATATGAATGGAGAGGACATAGAGGGGTGGCCTTCCAGGATTAAGCCTTAGATTTTGAATTACTGTTACTTACTATGAAATTCACATGTGTTATAAATATTCTTTTTAGCAATTCAACTTCTAATAACACTATTTTTAAAGGAAGGTGAACAGATATCTAAGTTAACTCTAGATGATTTTATAGCTGAATTTTATCAGACTTTTAAAGGACAGATAATTTGTGTGGCCTGTAAATTACTATAAGGTAGAGAGGTGGAAATAGATCTTTTAATTTTTCCTTCCCTCTTACATAAAAGTTTCAGTAGGTAGGTTGTGAAAGAGAACAGGATGATTCTAATTCATTAGGTCATCCAGGGACTCAGGTTCCTTTGTTCCTTCCTCTTTCATCTCCTAAATTTCCTTGAATTCATGGTCAATAATGAGTCACCACAACCACCATATCCAAGTTCCAAACTAGGAGAATTTGGAATAAAATTATGGAGAGTTAGCAGCTTCCTTTGAAGGATATGATTTGCAAGTTGCACATACCTCTTCTTCTGATCTGTCATGGGCTGAAACATAGTTGCATGATCTATGCTAATTTCATAGAAGGCTGAGAAATATAGTATTCAGCCACGTGCCATGTCCTCAGCTAAAATTTTTTGTTTTATTACAAAACAGAATAATGAGAAAATGGATGTTAGATGAAAAATAGCATTCTTTGTCACTCAATAGTTTTAAGCATCCAAAATAAAGCATTAGCATATTGAGTCTAGGATGTCGAAGAAACATCACGACCAATTAAGGTTTCTCCCAGAAACAGAAGGATTACTTAAGGGTTAAATGGAAGGATAAATTATTAGGAAATTTATCAACACAATTCATTATATTAAACCATTAAAGGAGAAAAAATCAACAAATGATGTTTAGATAGACAACAGAAGTTTCATAACTGTTAAAACACCTTTATGATAAAAACCTACCTAAAGTTAACAATAAAAAGAAACTTTCTTAAACTAATATAAGAAATATAAACTAACATAAGAAATATGCTTACATACTGGAGCATATACTTACAGGTGAACATTGATACTTGAAGGCACTATATCCCAGGCACTCTGCCTCTTTTTTTTAGAATCTTCAGTGCATGATTTTCTTCCCAATTTTAGCCTCTTCCAATATGACACACAGAACTGTTCATAATCAGCTTCCATACAGCATTTCTAGTTAGAATCAACGTCCAGCCACACTAAGAAAATCTCTGTTCCTTCAACACATCACTCATCTTTATAATTTGTGTCTTTGCAAATGTTATTCACTTTGCTTGAACTAAATTAGACTCTTCCTTAGTGTGCTCAAAGTATGTTTCATGATCCACTCTAAATTTCTCTCAAATCCTTCAGCTCAATGAAATAATTTGTTACTAATTACCCAATCATATTTTTTACCCTGTATATCATATTTTTCTTATAGATAGACTTTCTCTGATAGACTTTGCTATACTGGATCACTCATCTTAAATCCACAGGACCTGACACACAGTGTAAATAACAACAGGAACCCTTTCTGTTTCATACACAATCCCTGTGTAAGATCCTAAAATTTTCATGAATCAACATTAGAGAGAGTACTTATGTAAGTCCAGGAAAGCAAGGAAGGTCACTGCATTGCCTTTTCACCATCTACACCATCCCATTCTGCTTTCAATATTTACAAATAAGAGATGCTTCATTTTGATATATTTCCAGAGTGATAGCTTGCCGCAGGGCATGAGGTCATCTTATAAAGCTCAACTTAATTTAATAACTAATTCCTGGAAAAGTTCATTACTATAACATTTAGGAAGACAAGACTTAAGGAGATATTCAAAAGTCCATAATGGTTTGGGTCTACATGTTGTAGACAGTGCTTAGACATTATTTTACACGTTTTTGTTTACTGCTCCCCGCTACAACCCCACATCCTCGCACTTTGCTCTTATGATATCATTGTACATTTGCTTCTTTTATACTTCTATCTTGTTTTTACACTATTTGAATGAGAGGCAGTGGGTGGCTTGGCACCTACCCACAACCTACAGTACGTTTTATTAATATTAAAGGTCCTTTTACATACACCGTGATTCATAGATCCAATCATATTGTTGACATTTTTGGAAGCTGATCCACCATGAACAGTGTGTGTTCACGCATGTGGGTGTATATATTTGTGAATTATGTACTTGTGTGATGAGTCATAAGTATGGGAGAGTAAAATATGATTATCATCTAAATTAGAAATATGGAGAATCGGAAATAAAAGGACAGTGATTTAAAAAGTTAGCCAGGATGGAGCAACAAAAAGCAATAGAAGAGAGAGAAGGAAGAGTAGTGCCCCACCCCCAACATTTATAACTTTTCTATTACAAAGGCTCCAACTAGATGAAATGATTGACTTTACATTACAAAAGGAAGAAAGCTAGCCTTGTCCCCTAAGTACTTCATCTAAAACAATGAAGAAGAGCCTCTTCTTTTCCAACTCAAAAAAAAAAAAATCTTGAGACAGCTTTGAATGTCTTCTCTGCAAATTGGTGGGGTCATGGTGGAGTTATTTGTAGACTTAGCTAAAGAGTAGAATCTGGAAATTGTTGACACATCTATAAAGTGCAGAATGAGTTTACCTTTCTTCTGACTTAATAGGCCGTTTGCAGAATTCAAGGCTGTACTCACACTTAGTATTTACTTGAATATCTGTTCCTGTGTTATCTGGATCCCAGAGGTAGTTAATGATGAACTTGGATGTACCAGGCTTGGGTGATGGGGGAAGCATATATGAAATATGATCATTTATAGGCATGGTTGTTAGGTTGGGATTTTAAATAGATACAGAGTTGAAAATAAATATGAATTTCAGTGTGCAGTTAGCCATTGGTGATAGAGTACCATCACGCAATGATCAATGTGCATTATTCTATGAATGAGTTGCAGATTTGACCGATTTGACCACTTTCCCGTCAAGGCATTTCACAGCATAATTGATTAAAATGTTGCATAATTTCATAGATGCCTGATTTACCCAAAATTTTAGATTGCTCTACAACTCAAGAAACAAACTTTGCTGATGCAATTTAACTGCGTATTTTTCCCAATTCACTGTACTTGATTGAGGTGTACACTTCACTGATTGAACTGAATACTTCATAGACTAAGATTTTACAGTTTTTATCAATGGAAAAATATATTTCCATATCCTGACTTTTCTGCGTAGAGAAGCCAGAGTATGCAAAAATCCTCTTGGGAAGGCAAGCTTTGTTGTTATTATGATTGTCATTTTTATTGCTATTATTTTTCTTGTTTTGTTTAAAGACTCTTCCAGGCTCATAAACATTCTCAGAAATGTAGCTCTTAAACAACTAAAACAGAAACAGAATTCATAACAACCTGCTGATGTTAGACCTCCATTTAAGCTTCTTGTAGGGATGAATATATGGACGTTAGAATTAAAGTGTTTGTTTTTTTGAGAGTGTTGCTTTTTTTCACTACACATGAGATAGATTGTTTCTGAAGCATACATTTTCTTAATTGGAATAATGTTTTAAAAAGTTTTTAAAAAGTAATAAAAAATTAAAATGGTAATCATTTTCTTTAAATAAACACCAACATTCTTATGTTATACTCTTGTTTCTTTATCTTAAGATTTTTGGAACATCACAGCAGAGCTTCAGATTGGTAGAAAGAGACCACAGATATATTTGGCAAGACTAATTTAAGTTCCTAATTTATACAGCAAAGTATATAGAAACTTAGCTGAAGCTCTTTGGCAAGATGGAAAAAGAGAAGTAAACCTAACATTTAATAAACTTTCTCTACTTTTGACAAGTTTTAGATTTACAGAAGAGTCTCAAGACGGTAACAGAGGATTTCTTTACATATAGCCTGCTCTCAGGATCCCCTATTGTTCACATCTCAGATGACCTACAACTCAAAGAGAAACCTCCCAATGAATTAAAGATATAAGAACGTGCAGTTCACAAAGAAAGAAACCCAAAAGACCAATAATCAAATAAATAAATGCTCAACCCTACTACTAATCATTAATAAGTATAACAGTAAATTAGCATTTCTGGCTGAACAAATTAACAACAAAACAAATGTTTAAAGTTTGGAAAACATATAGGGAGATAGAAATTCATGTATTTTGGAAATAGTGAAATTGGTAATTACATGCCAAAATAATTTGAAATTTTCAAAGAAGAAAATTTAACCTACAACCCATCAATTCTACTTTTAAGTATCTACTCTAAAGAATCTCTAATGCTTTCAAAAGGAGACATATAAGAAAGCTTACTGTATCTCTATCTGTAAGGACTAAAAACATGGAAATATTAAGTTAAATGTCCCTCAAAGTTGAATAAATTAATTCTATTTTACTTTTTTCTAACAATGGAAGAGTATATAGTAATTAAAATGAGCTCTATCTACATGTATCCCTGGATAACTGTCAAAGACATAAGTTCAAGTTTAAAAAGCTAGTTGCCAAAGTATAAACTGCTATGAGAACGGGACAATTATATAAATATTAAAGTATACAACAAAATTATATACTTATTTGTTTACAAATTTATATAAAGTGAAAATGCAAAACTTGCATTGGAATGATACACTCTTACCCTATGTTAAGTGTCGCCTCTTGGAGAGTGGGTAGGGAATATATGGGGTGGAGAAGAGACTTAGCAGTGTCTTTTTTTTCTTTTAAACAGAAAGTAAACTGACGCAAATTTTAACATTGCTTTTATTCCAGTGATGGGTACATAGATATAAGCTATATTTGCCTGTTCTCAATTGTATGTTCAAAGTAATAAATACAGGGGCCGACATGGTGGCACAAGCGGTTAAGTGCGCGCGCTCCGCTGCAGCGGCCTGGGGTTCGCCGGTTGGGATCCCAGGCGTGCACTGACGCACCGCTTGTCAAGCCATGCTGTGGCGGCGTCTCATATAAAGTGGAGGAAGATGGGCACGGATGTTAGCCGAGGGCCAGTCTTGCTCAGCAAAACAAAAACAAAAGAGGAGAATTGGCAGATGTTAGCTCAGGGCTGATCTTCCTCACACACAAAAAAATAATAATAATAAATACAATTAAAAATAAATAAAGCTCAAAAACCCAAACAATGACATCTCTTGACCTTGCAAGCCACCCCAGATGTTTCCCTATCTCTTACCATCTCTGAATAGACAAGATTCTTAGTAAAGTTGAGTTATCTTACTTCTGTCTTTCAGTCTTTCTCCACCAATGAATGTGCTCTTTGACTCATTGTGTCATGATTACTCTCCCAACTACACAAAATGTCTTCACACTAAGTCCCTAGTGAGCTACTTATTATTAAATCTGATGGACTTGAGTGACCTCTTAATAGCATTAATCCAAGTTAATAATTTCCACTTTTACATTTTTGGCCATAATTTATCAATCTCTACTTGACAACTAAGTTAATATTCCAGGGATTCTTCCCTGTGCCTTGCTGCTCTCCACTCTCTCTGTACACAATCTCATTCATTTCCAAATCTTTATTAAAAAATAACCAAATGCAGACACTTCTCAAATTTTTACACCAAGCTCAGATCTTTCCTAAACTACATGTATTCAACTACCTTCTTAAAATCTCCCTATGTATGTTTCACATTCTTCTCAAACATGGAAAGTCTAAAATTAACTTTTATTCTCTCATCACAAAAATTTTAGTCTTCCTTGTTACCCCTATACTATAAATGTTACTCCTTACACCTAGTAATAATGCTAGAAATCTTGACATATCATTTTCCTTCATCTTCCCACATCAAAATCCATATCCAAGAAATATTCTGCATCTAACCATTTCTTTCCTCATCTACCAAGACCACTTAATGAAGGTCAGTGTGACCTCTAATTCAAATTTCTGCTAACCAACCTTCTTTCTGCCTTGGATCTTCCCAATTCATTCCCTACATAGCAGCCAGGATAATCTTTTATGGAACATAGTTCATCATGTGACATAGCTTCAAACTCTGCAATCATATTCCTTTGCATTTTGGATCATACCTAAATTAACGATCAAAAAGGATTGGTTGGAGGAGATCCCTTCTTACTCTCAATATTCATTTTGAACTCGTTTTCCCTTTGCTCGTTATTTCATTATTCCTCAGCACCCCAGTGCTCTCTCAGTTCCTTGAGCACACCATATTCCATCCTTCATGCGTTTGCTCATGTGGTCCCTCTTAATGGAATGCTTGCCCCTATCCCTAGATCAAATTAAATCTTATTCATATGTCACATTGCAATTCTAGTAATGTCCATTGAAAGACCAGCTGGCCCTTATCATGTTCTATCATACACCCTGTTCTTTCCTTTATAACACATTACTGTTTATAATCATATTTTATTTTCAGTGTATCATAACTTTTATTACTATTTTAGTGTCACAGGATGACACCAGTGTCCTTAATTTTACAAAAACAGAACTGTAAGCAGAGTTTACAATTCTTTCTGAATGAGATGGGAATCCCATGAAAGTCTTTTTTACCCTGCAGAGACCCCCCGGCTATGTCAAGGGTAAAAGCTATCAAATATAAATTGCTTATATTTTTACTTGTAGGTTTAGTTCATAAAATTCTCAAATGTTTAAACCTATTTATTTGTAACTGTTTTCTTTAATATTTAAAGAGATATTCTGGCCTCAACCTTGGTTCTGCCATTGGTCTGTGTGACCTTGTACAAATTATTTAACCTTTGAGGTCTTTCCTTACCGAGAGTGAAAATAAAACATATCTTTTGGTTAAATAATGTAATACATGTAAAGTATGTAGAACAGCCAGTGGCCCTTAGTAAACATTTGGTCATGGGGAATAATCCACGTCAGTTCACCCACTGCATCCACTACATCTACAGCTCCAGTGTGCATGGTTTGTATGTCTTTTCTTTACCATTTACTTCCCGTGCCTATCAAAGGACTTGGCACATGATAAAAAATGAAAGAAAAATTTGAATAAATAAATGCTGAAGATAAATGTGAATACTTGTTAATTTATCTTATACAAATAATAGTCAAGTCTACAGTTAAATTTAGAGTAAAAATGGGCTCATGTTAGAAATATCTAAAGCAAATAGTTTTGAGTAAGTATATCACCTTATAAAGCAAGTATCTAGGTGGGCTTTTGTTTCCTGATATTCAGAAATGGTCCACAATACTTAAAGAAGAGCAAAGTCATTTGAAATGGAAAATAATTCAGAAGTCCATAAGTTTTTGATTTAAAGTTCTATTCTTAGAATATAAATAGATATTATGTGAAAAATAAGTTCTGTGGTAAAAATACTTTAGATAATTCTATATAAATAAAATTAACATAATTAAATTTTCTTTAATTTTACTGTAGAATTTCTCATAGTCAATATTTTAATATATTAAAGAGTATATAAAGAAGGCAGATTTTCTCTCATTATCACAGAACTCTTTATCACAGATTATCTAGTGGGAATTATGTTCTGAACAGCATTATTCAAGAACATTGATGCAATAACATCTTTGAAGAGCAAGCAGAAGGACACATTGGTTTGATATGTACATTCACTTAGTTATATTAACTTAAGAAAGTCAACCTCTTTTCATGAATCTAATCTATAAGTGAGAACCAATGATCTCTTTTCAATGCTGCTGTGAGGATCAGGCTGAATCATAGGTGTACAAACGGTTAGAAAATTGAGAGAACTACAAGTTAGAGAAAGAATTCTAGTAATCCCAAATAAGATTCCATGAGGCTCAAATCCATAGTAGTTGACAAATTAATTAAATTAAATTACTTTTAAACTACTTTTTTTCTATTTTTATGTCCAAGTTCCAAAATAAAAATGTATGAAAAGTACTCAGGCAGCCCAAAAGAAATAATACTTTAAATTTCGACATTATTAAAAAGTCATAGCTACTCAACCTGACAGTACCAGCTATTGTTCCCCTATAATGACTTTTCTCCAGATTGATTAGAGCTAGGGTTCCTAAAAGTGTGACATTCTCATGGATGTTTGCATTTGTAAATGTAATGATAATGCCAGTTCACATCGCAGGTTGGTGTGAATGAACATGCAGAGAACCTGCTCCAAGGAGCACTTTTTCTTCCACAGCAAGAAAAACCAGGGCCATGGAAGGTGTTACAAGGTAAACTGAGACACATTAACATTTTCATGAGTGTATCTGAGCATACATGGATTCAAACTGGGCAGGGCCAAACCAGAAGTGGTAAGGCGTACTCCACCGACAGGAGCTAGGGGAGAGGTTTTTATAGAGTGTCAACTGAAGCAAAGCAAGGAGATTGTGTGTGTGTGTGTGGGCACGTTTAGTTTCCCCCATTTTTTTTCCAGCTTTACTTGAGATATAATTGACGTATATAACATTGTGTAAGTTTAAGGTTTACAATATTTTGATTTGATACATTTATATATGATTATCACCATAGCATTAGCTAACAACTGCATCATGGGCACATTATTACCATCCCTTTTTTGTGCTCAAAACATTTAAGATCTACTCTCAGCAGCTTTCAAGTATACTATTGGCTATATAGCTTAAGTGGTTGCCTTATTGGAAAAGCCTAGTTGGCTATTTGTGATTGGTTGTTCTTAAATTTCATTTTTTCTGATTCAAGTACATTGACTGTGGCTTAGGTTTTTGATTGCTTACTAGGCTACCAATGCATTAGAGGCACCCCAGTCTAACCGCTTCCTTGTTTAATCACTTTAAAAAAGGTTGTTATATTACTCTACAGATGGTTGCTCAAGTACTGAATTTTAGAGAAAATCAGGATTTTTAAACAGCGTTAAGAAATGTTTTTGGTCTTTTTTTGCAAAGAAATAGAGACAACTTTGGAAGAACTCCATTTTCTTTTCTCATTTGTGTGGATGTTTTTTGTGTCGTTGTTGTTCAGGTTACTTTGGTGTCCTCAAATTGATTCAAATTCAATTAGACAAAATTTTTATTGAGAACCTACTATTTGTCATTTATATTAATAATGACTAGGGTAAGAATCATTAAGATTCCTGACTTAAGCATAATTAAAGTTCATTTAACCTTTTTTTATAAGGTAAATTTTCTCTCCAATTTCAAATTGAGAAAAAATTTTTTTCTATCCTATGAATTTATCAGTACTTAACAACAGCAGCAACAACAAAACCCCTCTAGGTAGTCAAAGGTAATATGAATCTCCAATTCCTCAGATGTCAAAAAAAAAAGATATTATAGGAAAAATAGACATCTGCTTTTACTTATAGTTAGAATCGAAATTAGGTCCTTCTGAAACCTCTAAGACTAAAATCTCAACTATGATGAAAAAGCTTATGGTAATTTACCATTTCAATTGTTCACTCTGTGATATCTAAATACATCATAAGTATGGCGCTAGGAATCTCTAGAATCTATATCAACACATTTGCTTTTGAATACATGCTTTAGCTGTTCACATTGTCCATTTAAATCATATACTTCGGTAAAATTTTAACTGCCATTTTTTTTTAACTTCAAAGTTATCTTTATTGGTGGGTGATTTTTACTTCCTTGTTAAAGCTTCTTGTTGGAATACTTATTAATAATAGATGATCACTTCTGCCATAACTCCATGGTAAGAACATTCCCTGGAGGACATTGCAACATTATTTTCTTTTCCTTCAATTTTACAAATTTATAGTTAAGTTCTGTGTAATAGGCTCCTATAGTGATGTTTTGAGAGACTTTTAAAAAAATTTTTTCTTGTGGCTATTAAATATTCATTCCAGAAAACACCTACATTGCAAATGCCATATAAAATAAAAGAAATTGTCAATTATTAAAAAATGGAAAAACACATGCATGGATTGTTCTCTTCAGTCACCAAGATGGCTGTGCTGTGTGAATGTAAAGTACTTGTTTTGACTTGAAGCTAAAAGGCCAGGCCCTAAAATTCTCCAAGCCTATGAGTCATTCACAAATTAACATCGTATAGATTTCAGGAATCAATTTGGAGAAAATCCAACAATCTACAAATTTAATCTTTATAAATTTAGCAAATACTGAATTGGTTTGCTGCTGATTTAATCATCATTTGCTGATTTAGCATTATGCAAATATTTCCTGAAAAATGCATCCAGAATCTAGTTTTTTTAAATGATTTGGAAACAATCATTCAAGTTCATCAGACTATTTTTCAATTATAGGTTAATATGTATCTACTACTAAGGGGAAATTTAAAAAAATAAGTAAACCTCAGTTTTAATTACATGACTTTCTCTTTCAAATCATTCAATTGTCATTTTAACTACTGCCTTCAGGCAATTACAACCCTCAGGCAATTACAGCCTTGCCATGATAGAATAATGTGAATAGATTTACCCTACTGCCTGAAATAACTAAAAACAGACAAAATTTATAAAACAGTGCCTTTCAAGACTTATCAGACAATGAAGGTCAGGGATCCCTAAGAGCAGGAAAACAAACAAGGGGAGCTATCATTAACTCAGCTTGAGCAAGTTTCTAGGCTGGGGAACAGGGAACCTGGGTGGAGACTAGCGGACACTCTAAATTGAAGAGATAGACCTGAAAGTCCAGGCGATGTAGGTGGTTAGAATTCACAGGACAGAGTGCTGTATAAAGGCAAGCTGGGCAGAAAGAGAACTCCAGAGATCTGCATATGGTCCCCTGTGTATATTTGACTGACTACATATCAGGGCAAATATGTAAGAAAATAAGCCAAGGTTGGGAAAAGAACCTCCAGAAAAGATTAGTGTTAACTGTGCCCAATACTCAAACAGGTCTAGAATAGTGCCGCTTCCCACTATAGATGTGAAACTTCATGAGTCACAGGACATTGTGTAGAATGCAAGGACTAGTTGTTCCCTCAGTAGTGGGGAATAACAGACCTAGACTAACACTGGCCCTGGGTCTAACAAATCTTAAAAGCAAAATCCAAAAGAATCAAATTATTTTCAAGTTCCTTAACAGCATATCAGAACAAATTCCAAGAACAGAAATATAAGACTATCACCAGGAAGATGAGTATTTATCACTAAGAGAACTGCATTACATAAAATGATAAAGGAAGTCTTAAGACAGAGGAAAATGACAACAGATAAAAATATTAATTACATAAATGAATGAAGAGTGCTGGAAATGGTAGCTACATAAGTAAATATATAAGATTTTTTCTTATTATGTAAATATCTCTAAAAGATAATTGACTGTTTAAGCAAAATTAATAACAATGTAGTATGGAGTTTATAACACATGTAAAAGTAAAATGTATAACAAAAGTAGCACAAAAGACAAAGGAGGAGAAATGGGACTATACAAGACTTTTATACTATATGTGAAATGGTATAATATCATGTGAAGGGAGACTCTAAATAGTCGACAAGTGTCTATTATAAACCCCAAATCATACACTAAAGTAACAAAGAGTTACAGAAAATGAAGGAGTTGAAATGGAATCTTAAATAATTAATCCAAGAGAAGACTGATAAAGAGGAAAAGAGAGCAAAGTGCTTATGGGGAATCCACAAAGCAAGCAGGAAGATGATTGATTTAAAACTAACAATATCAATAATAGCATTTAATGTAAATGTTCTAAATACCCTAAATAGAAACAGAGATTGTGAGATTGAAAACAAGCAAAATCCGGGCCGGCCCCGTGGCTTAGCTGTTAAGTGCTCGGCTCCGCTACTGGCGGCCTGGGTTCGGATCCCGGGCGTGCACCGACGCACCGCTTCTCCGGCCATGCTGAGGCCGCGTCCCACATACAGCAACTAGAAGAATGTACAACTATGACAGACAACTATCTACTGGGGCTTTGGAGAAAAAAAGGAGGAGGATAGGCAATAGATGTTAGCTCAGAGCCAGTCTTCCTCAGTAAAAAGAGGAGGATTAGCATGGATGTTAGCTCAGGGCTGATCTTCCTCACAAAAAAAAAAAAAAAGACATTTCAGTATTTAATAAAGCTATTCTTAAACAAACAAAAAAAAGAAAACAAGCAAAATCTCACTCTATGCTGCTCCCCCAAAACACATATTGAGTGTATAGACAACAAGCTAACACAAGTTTTTTAAAAAGCTGAAGTGGCTATATTAATATCAAAGTAAATCTCAGAGTAAAGTAGATTACTAGAGATAATGAAGTTTATTTCATAATGATAAAGTTCAAGAGATGTCTTGACATGAGTACAGCCATGTTTGGCCACTCCATTGACCTACAGCCACCAGCACAAAAAGAAATATAAAAGCTGGTTTCTGCATGGTGAGAACTGGCCCTTCTCCCAAGGAGATAGTTGCAATGTGTAAAAATTTCAAGGCCCTTTGGGCGCCGCAGCCTGGGACAGACTGGCCATCTGTGCTGGGCTGGAATGATAACCAGGGTAAACAATGCACGTACACAACTACTGGGCTGGGATGATAGCCAGGGAGCTCAGTGCACGTGTGCCACTGATAACCATTTGTGCATGGGAACACTGAATGCTTGCTCTGTAAACTCTGTAACTGCTTATATAAACTGCTGGAGACTGAGACCTGATGAGAGTTCCACCTGTGGAAGGGACGCCTTGCCCAGGACGTGTGATTCCCGCCCAGCCTTGTCGATTGACAAGACTCTCCCGGCAGTGAGGCGTGGATGTTGTGAGTAATTGATTTATTGTGAGGTAATTAATCTGATGTGTTCTCTTTTCGGTCAACCTGGTGTTTCTCTTTCTGGTTGATTTGTGTCATTTCCCTTCAGTCAATCTGGTGTTTCCCTTTCCACTTGATCTCATGTTTTTCCCTCTTATTATATGACCTATTCGAATCTGCTGCTATCTCAGCCATTGTGGATGTTTTCCCTTTCCAGTCGAGCTGGTGTTTTTTCCATCTTATTATTTGACCTATTCAAATCTGTTTTCGGACTATCGCCTTTACTATCCTCTATATAATAAAATATACCTTCAGTCCATTTGTTTGGAGTGGAAAGTTTCTTTTATGTCTCTGATAGAATCCCCAAACCTCTCATAACAAGAAAACATACCAATCCTGAATGTTTATGCATCAAATAAGGGAGATTCGAAATTCATGAGGTGAAAACTGAGAACCACAAGAAGAAATAGAGAAATCCACAATTACAGTTGGAGATTCCAATACCTCTCTCTGAATAATTGATAGAACAAATAGATAGAAAATCAGAATATAAATGACTTAAACAACACTATCAACCAACATGACCTATTTGCTATTTGTAGGATACCTTACCCAACAACCAGGAAAAATACATTTTTTTTAAGAGCTCATGGGACATTGACCAAGATGGACCACATTCTGGACCATCAAACATTTCTCAATATGTTAAAAAGATCCACTTTATATAAATTATGTTTCCTGGCAACAGTGGAATTAAATTAGAAATCAAAACAGAAAGCTTGCTGAGAGAAAGCAATTCTTTGGTAGAATTTACAGCACCGAAAACCAATATTAGAAAAGAACAAAGATCTTAAATCAATTACTCAGCATCCAGAAATTTGAAAAGAAATGCGAAAGGAACAAATGAAAATAAAAGTAAAAAGAAAAAGAAAAGGAAGATCACAGAGCAAATCAGTGAAATACAAAACAAATAAAAAAAAACCCAAATAATTATACCAAAAATCAATTCTTTGAGAGGAATGATATAAAAAATCAATTGTGTTTCTACAATTAACACTGAGAATTGAAATTAAAATGCTATTGAAAATAGCATCAAAAATATGAAATACTTAGAGATAAATCTGACAAAAGATGTGGAAGACCTATGCAGTGAAAACTATAAAACACTGATGAGAGAAATTAAAGAATATCTAACTAAATGGAGAAAGATATTGGGTTCACGAATCAGAAGATTCCATATTATCAAGATATTCCTTCTCTCCCAAGTTTTTTGTATGGTCAGTTCAACCCAAATCAAAATTCTGATGGGCATTTTTTTAATACAAATTGACACATTCTAAAATCCACATGAAAATACAAAGGACCTAGAATAACCGAAACAACTTTGAAAATATAGAACAAATCTAAAGGGCTAACACTATGTAATTTCAAGAATTAGTATAAAACTATGATAAACAAGAAAGTGTAGCACTGGTGTTAAGTTCAATAAAATAGATCAATGGAACAGAGATTCCAGAAACAGATTGATCCATATATGGACAACTAGTTGTCAGAAAAGCTCCCTCTGTTGCTCACTCCTGTTAAATAGATAGCAGGAAGAGATTTTGGACTCTTTCCTTGCAACAGATCTGTTATGACTTTTCAACTTTGTTTCTTCTAGCCTAATTGTATTCTATCATGAGGATGTAACATATGCATCAATTACTCTTTTTAAATGTTAAATTGGACATACTTATAAAAATTGAAAAACAAACAAAAAACGTTGTAAAACTCAGTGACCATAACATGCTTGTAACCTGAACTCAGAAGTAAAATCTGTTAACACCCGAGAAATGCCCTCATACTCACTTAAAATTACATCTCTGGTCCCTGCCTACCTCCTAAACGGGAACCATTAGCCTGACCATTATGATAAAACTTGTTTGATTTCCTTTAGAGTTTTACCAGTTAAACATACACCTCTAAACACTACAGTTTATCTTTGCTAAATTTTTGAAACATAAAAAAATGGAAATAAACAGTATGTATTATTTTTGTTTCTGGTTTCCTTTGTTCAAAATTATGTTTGAGAGATTCATCCATGTTTTGTAGGTCTAGTTCGTAAATTTTAATTACTGCATAACAATACATTCTATAAATATACCACAAATAAGTATCCATTATAGTATTGATGGATATTTGGGTTGTTTCTAGTTTTTTAAGTGTTAAGGTACTGCTGCAATAAACAAGCACATATGTATCTTTTGATAGAACTGCATGCATTTCTGTTGAATTTTACCTGGGGGTAGAACTACTGGGTCATAAGGTATAGAAATGTTTTATTTGGTTAGATATTGTCACTTTGCAAAGTTATTGCACAAATTACTACTCCCATCAGCAACGTATAAGAATTCCAGTTGTAAAATGTCCTGTTAACACTTGGGATTGTCGTCGTTTTTTGTCACTTGGTGATTGTTAACTCTTATTATGGATATTCACTTGAATATCTCCTTAAATGATGTGCCTGTTTGAGTCAATATCTATTAGCTTTTACTGCATAATAAACTACCCCAAATTTAGTGGATTAAAACAACAGCAATATTTTGCTTACAGTCTGTGAATGTATAATGAATGAATGAATAATTAGGACTGGTCTTAGCCTGCCTCACTCACGTAACTGTAGTCACACTGCTTAAGAGTGTAGCTTTGTTTCTGGGGTTGGCTAGCTTAGGTTAGATGATGGGGGTCACTAAGCCATATATTCTTTATCATCCAAAAGGCTAGCTTGAGCTTATTAACCTAGCCAGCTGGGCAGGACCAAGAGCATGGGAAGAAGCATGAAAGACTTCTTGAAGCCCAGTCTCACATGTGATACGACATTGCTTCAGCCTTTCATTGGCAAAGCAATTTGCAATGCTATCCTGGATTAGAGAGGTACCTGAGATCTGTTCCTCTTGACGGAAATAGTTAAAAATTCACATTGCAAAGGCATGATACATGAGAGGCTACACTTCCTGACCACTTTTCCAATCTGTTACAAAGTGCGTTGCATATTCAGGATATGAAACTTGAGCTGTTTTAGTTGTTGCCAAGTATCTTCTCCTACATTGTGGCTTCCTGTTCACTCTTTTTTGGGGGAGTACTATTTTAATAAACAAAAGTTCTTAATATTGATGTGATTATATATTTGTCAATTTATCCCTCTGTGATTAGTGCTTTAGTATTCTATGTAGTAAGATCTTTCCAACTTTGGAGTTAAACGTGTGTTCTCCTCACCTGTATTATCTTTTAGATGGTATATATCTGTAGGATTCCACTTATTTGAGGTACTTACAGTATTCAAAAATCAGAGCCAGAAAGCAAAAGTGTGGTTGCCAGGGGATGGGGGAAGGTGGAACGTTTTGCCTTTTAAACTTGGATATTTAATCAATTTGAAACTGATTTTTGTGTTGGGGGGATCAGCATTATTTTCGACATTGATAGTAATTGTCTCAATATAATTTGTTCAAAAGGCTAACCTTTCCTCTTCACTCTGCAGTGTTATCTTTCCAAGAGATTAATAAATTAATGAATTAAGTGTCTCTATAGGTATTGGTTGGTCTGTTTCTTGTTCTCTATTTTATGCTCTTGGTCTATTTGTATGCCCTTGCACCAAACATACTGTTGTATTTAATTAGCATTTTAATGTATATTTATCTTTCATAGTGAGTATGCCCACTTTATCCTTCTATAATAGTGTCTTGCCTATTCTGGACTCTTTGCATTCACATATAAAGTTAAGACTCAGGGGCCGGCCCAGTGGCTTAGCGGTTAAGTGCGCACGCTCCGCTACTGGCGGCCCGGGTTCGGATCGCGCACCAATGCACCACTTCTCCAGCCATGCTGAGACCACGTCCCACGTACAGCAACTAGAAGGATGTGCAACTATGACATACAACTATCTACTGGGGCTTTGGGGAAGAAAAAAAAAAAAAGGAGGAGGATTGGCAATAGATGTTAGCTCAGAGCTGGTCTTCCTCGGCCAAAAGAGGAGGATTAGCATGGATGTTAGCTCAGGGCTGATCTCCCTCACAGGGAAAAAAAAAATAAGGATCAGTATAACTTTCCAAAAGAAAATCTTTTGAAAAATTGATTGAGATTTTATTAATTCCAGAGATAAATTTGGAAATAATTGATATCTTAATATATTGATTCTTACTATCCATGATCAATCCATTGTCCATGTAAATCCATAGCAATCCATTGGATTGTCTTTACCAAAGTCTTGCACATTGTTTGTCAGATTTATTAGTAGGCTGTTGGTGTTTTTTTAATGCTACTTTAAATCGTATCATTAAAAACATTTATATTCTGGGGCCAGCCCCGTGGCTTAGCATTTAAGTGCACACGCTCCGCTACTGGCGGCCCGGATTCGGATCCCTGGCGCGCAGCAATGCACCCCTTGTCCGGCCATGCTGAGGCCGTGTCCCACATACAGCAACTAGAAGGATGTGCAGCTATGACATACAACTATCTACTGGGGCTTTGGGGAGAAAAAGGAAAAAAAAAAAAGGAGGAGGATTGGCAATAGATGTTAGCTCAGAGCCGGTCTTCCTCAGCAAAAAGAGGAGGATTAGCATGAATGTTAGCTCAGGGCTGAGCTTCCTCACACACACACAAAAAACACATTTATATTATATGTGTTACACGTATAGGGGAACTAGAATAATTTTATCATTGTATCCTGTACCTTTGCAAAACTTTTATTCTAATTTTTTAAAAAAATTATTTTCTGTGTATCAGACATATCATGCAGGAATAATTTTTTATTTATTGATTTCCAATCCTGTACTATTCATTTCTTTTTCTTGCCTTATTAGACTGTCTAGGAGCTCCAGTGAACTATTAAATATAGGTAGTGATAGTGGATATGTTTGTGTAGTTACTAGTCTAAAATGGAAAGCATTCAACCCATCAAGTATACTATTTTCTTTAGAGTTTTTCAAGTTATTATTTTAAGTGACTTCCCTTTTTTTCCTATTTTGCATAGGGTTTTTTTTTTATCATTAATGGATTTTGAATTTTATCAAGTCTTTTTTTTGAATCTATTGTGATAATATATTTCCCAATTATTCTGTAATTTTCTAAATTACATTGATGATTTTTAAACATTAGATTAACCTTCAATTTATGGAATAAATTCAAAATTGGCTATATTTAGTCCTTTATATAAAGAAATGGATAACTTTTGATAAAATTTTTATAATAATTTTTTATTGATGTTCATGTTTAAGATGAGACTATAATTTTCCTTTTCATATTATTCTTGTTATGATGTGGTATCAAGCTGGTCTCACAAAATAAGCTCTGAAATGTTCACTCCTTTTACAATCTCTGGACATTTTCAAGTTAGATTAATAGTTATCTTCCTCTGTGGTGGGTAAAATTCACTATCAGGGCTTGAGATATTCTTTAAGTGAAGATATTTAAGTACAAATTTAATAGGTCTAGGACTATTCAGAGTTTCTATTCTTTCTTGTGTCAGTATTGGTAAGTTTTATTTTTCTAGGATATTGTCATTTTCAATTATATTGGCATGAAATATTTTCATGATATGCTTTTTCACTAATATATGTAGGAACTGGGTGTATATCTTTTATTTTAATTCTATTAGTAGATTATTTGTGCTTTTTCTTTTTGTGATCACTCTAGCCACTTATTTTATTAATTTGTGGATCTTTTAGAATAATTTTAGCCTTGTTAATTTTCTATGTTGTGCCTAGTTTAATAATTCATTAATTATATCTCTCATTGTATTTTTTTGGTCTTAAAACTTTTGAGGTGTTTTCTGACTATTCTTTTTTTTTTTTTTTTTGTGAGGAAGATTAGCCCTGAGCTAATATCCATGCCAATCCTCCTCTTTTTGCTGAGGAAAACTGGCCTTGGGGTAACATCCGCGCCCATCTTCCTCTATTTTATACAGGACATCGCCACAGCATGGCTTGACAAAGCAGTATGTTGGCGCACACCAGAGATCTGAACCCTGGGCCGCCACATCGGAGGGTGCGCATTTAACCGCTACGCCACCGGGCTGGCCCCTTGACTATTCTTTTTATGTTGTGAGGATATGGCATACATTTTCTTTACTCTCTAATTCTTAATAAAATTTAAATTTATTTAACTTGGGTATGTTTATTTCCAATTTATTTTTAAACTATAAGTAATGCTGTGATGATTATCTTTGTAGCTTTTCAGAATCCTAATCATCACATAAAATTCAGTGACAGTAGCTCGCTTTTCTTAGGATGACATCCATGCTTTAGCAGCTAGGTACTGGGCTGGGGCAATAGTTCTAGTCTTTTTTGGCTTGCCCCTCCTGGTGTAGAACATCATCTCCATGCGTATGTCGGGGTAAATGTCCCAGTATTCTCAGGTAGAGGAAGGGAACTTCCAACCTCTTGGCCATACTCACCTGGAATTTTGCCTCTGTAATCTGGAGCTTCTAGGAATGAGAAATATTGGTGGTTTGTCCCTTCCCGGGAAATACTGTAGCCTTTGACTGGGAGCTAGGGAACGAGGGAGCCTAGTCTTAGCCATACCCACTCAGGGCGGAGCTTTGTTCACACTGACGAGAGGGTAGATGGCAGAAGGTGGATCATGTCTCAAGTGCCATGGACTCTCGCTCTTCTTACTGAGATTTAGTGGAATTTTCTTGAATAAATGTTTCTTCCTTTGATGTAATGTCCTTAAGAAAATTTCCAAAGACTTTTATTTTATATATAACTTTTAGCAGTTATGTTTATTTCACTGGGGAGCATATCCACCATGCCCTGCATGCTGTCATTCATGACGTTGTTCCCCTATTTTTTCTTTCTTTTCATTTATACTTCTATATTTTCATTGGCTTATCTGCTCCTCCCCCCAAAAAATATCCTTTAGAACAGAGGTCATCAAACTACTGCCCATAAACCTAATCCCTCCCACTGCCTGATTTTGTAAATAAAGTTTTATAGGAATACAGCCATTCCCATTTGTTTATGTATTGTCTATGCCTGCCTTTGCCGCCTTTGTGTTACAATGGTAGAGATGAGCAGTTGTGCCAAAGACCACACCACCCAGAAAGCCTAAAATATTTGCTATCCTGCCCTTTACAGAAAAACATCTGCCTACTCTCTTTTAGTGCATTCTTATTCTCTCTTATTTACTCATTTGTTTCAGCTACTGGATTTAGATGATATACTTTTAAACTTTTACTTCCATACATATATTAGAAATTTCTTTACAATGTTACATTTAATATTTAAAAATATTTTTTTACTGTTTGCTCTCCTGATAATATTACTCTTTCTTTAAAAAATGTCCTTTTTTATTTGTTAGTTAGAACATTTTCTCAAGCACATCTCTCATATTAATTATATGAACGCTACCTTTTTTGAATCCTTGCATAATTGCAAATTTTTTCCCTGACAGGGGAATAATATTTAACTGGGAAAGGGATTCTTGGGTCTCAGTCCTCGAGTTTTTATTCTTGATGGTTCTATTCACTTATAATCTCCTCTGCTTGCAAAGGAAAAATTTGTTGTTAAATTTTCTTTCTTTGTTCAGATATTTGTCCTCAACTTGTAAGATCATTCTCTTTAATCTTGAAATTCAAAAACTTCACTATTGAAATCATTAATATTGATATTCCATCTTAATTTTTATGTCTTTTTCCATTACTCTTTCCTGAGCCTTATGGAAGCCTTCCAGTCTGCAGAGTCAACTCCTTATTTACATAATAAACATTTTTCTCTACTAATTGAGTCTAACTAAATTTCTTTCTATACTTTTCTTTTTATGGAAGACGTATGTCCCATGTTACAGCTCATGTATAGGTACAGCAGGACATTTATCTTTTCACTCATTTTTCCATCTCTTTTCATTTTTGCTATGAATTTAAGATATTTCTTCCACTTGAAATTTCAGAAGATTTAGTTGGTTTTTAGTAGTGACTGTCTCACTTCTACTTTGTCTATTAAATTTCAAAATTCAAAATCCATGATCATGGTGCTTAAAAATCTTTTATCTATTAATTTATTCCCCTTGAGAATTCTCAATTTTTTTCTTGTATTCAAATTTTCCGTTTTGGTTTTTCATGAGTTCTACTTTAGTGGAAACTCTCTATTCTTTACATTCAGATTCACTGTCCACTCAGTGATCTGCGTTCCCCTAAGTTCTGCAGCGCTCAATTTGGGTGCACATTGGAATCACCTGTGGACCTCTTGAAATTATGTTTACTGGTTCCCCAGAGGTTCTGGCTGAATTGTCCTGGTGAGGACCCAGGTGATTTTAATGGGCAGTCAAGGCTGAGTTCTACTACTCAGTTGTTTTTCGCTTGATTGTGATTTGGTATACCCTTGTCCCCACCATCTGTTAGCAGAAAAATAATTATGACAGTGGAAACTGGAGCAGAAATATTGGGTCAAACAGTCGAAGACTCACACTGAGAAATTGCAGAGCCACAAATGGAAAGAACTAAGACCCCAAAATACGATTACCCCCAGGTTATATACCTGAAAAAATGAACTTTCAATAAAAAATAAAGTTGTGATTTACAAAATCCACAGTAATATTTTGTCTCTTTTTACAGCTGCTTTATTAATATCCCAAATAATATAAGTACCTAATAGGTGCTAAGCTGTATGCAAAGCATCAGTGCCGGGGGAAAGAAGACAAATACAATTTTCTGTCTTCATATGCCCTCCATATTTTCCTGTGCAAGCACTAGTTTTCCTCTACTTATATGCTTCTTTCCTGTGTAAATCATCATTTTGCATGATGCTTACACTATCTTATTCATAAATCCAAACATTTTCAGATTAAGAATACTGTGTATTAAAATGATTTGCTAATATTAGTTTCTCTCTTTAAATACTTGGGTCTTTGTAGCCTGAATAATCCCTGCTTTAATGTACTCTACAGTTCTAGTTGACTTATACAAAGAGAATTCCCCTGTTAATGTGCATCTCCAAGTTCAATCATTTCCCTATTCTATCCCATCTGAATATTTGGCTCGTTGAACTAAAACAGAACCACTAATTTTGGCAATTATTCACATACTTTCTTGTATAATTACGTGGTGTATGTCTATGTCTCCTGTCTTGATAATACAAGTTACAAGAAGTTAGAATCAGTACCTTATTCTTTTTTATCACCCTTTTGGCTCCTGGTATCATGCTGGGCAAATGGCATCTATTCAATAGATGACATAATTAATTTTTCATCATTAAACTAGTCACATGCATATAGTGTAAGAAAATGGGAACATTATGGAAGCACAGAATTTAGAAAGCCTACTGTATTCCTATTCTTCAAGGTAATCACCTATGAACAGTTGAAAATATTACTTTCCAGACAGTTTTCTGCTGGTATGCTATCATCTACTGAATTTATCATTTACTTTTCAGAAATGAGGTCCTTCTGGAAATACCCTTCAGTAACTTACTGTTTGCCATTAAGTAAATATCTTAGCCATTTTTTGATGTTAGTTTCCATTTTTCTAACTAATGTATAAGAGCTAAATGATCCCATTGATATTTCTGACTTAGAAATATCCCCATATTATGATACTTTAGTGAACAAAACTGAGGGTTTGTATATAAAACTGAGGGGTTTTAATGTCATACATTTAATATAAAGATAAAATAATATTGAGAGAAGTGCATATTTTAGGGTTAAAGGCGGACAAAGTACAAAGATCTTTTCCTTATGAACACTTCTTTACGGCCTCCTCCTCCTTATAGTCTTTCTTCTCCTCTCTGGACCTGAGCTGAAAATAGGGAGCTGCATTTGCCTTCTTTATTGGAATATGCTTCTCCCGTGATACACAGGATTAAGTGGAGGACAAGGTGATTCCTAGGGCAAGAAAGGGTGGGATATTATATATGTCCAGCTTTGGTCTAGGCTTAAGAGTTGAAAGTAATTTTTGATATTTCTAGACTGATTAGCTTAGATCTCTAGAGAACTAAAACACAGATGTCAGGAATAAACAGAGCAATCAACAGCTTGGGTATATATCATATCCTCTCTGCTATCACCCTAAAACTTAATTAGAAAAGAATTAAGTGAATGATTGGAAGTTGACCATACACAAATTTTCTCCGTCCAATAATAAAGTAAGAGGCTATATTCCCAAGGGCAAAGAGGCTTGGAGAAAAGGCAACACCAAATCTGATATTTCAACAAAATTTGAAGACAAAAAAGGAAGTAAAGGAGTGGTAACTGATTTAGGAAGCAAAGTTATCACCCGGGTGCCTGCAGTGTGGAATACCAATAAGCTAGAAGCCAACGTTCTCCACAGGACCCTGAAAGTCTCATTATGTGGAGGAATCAGGTACAGTAGGCTGGGATTGAAAAGAAAGACTTGTCAAAAATCTAAGTACGTAGCAGTTGGAATCTCCAGATCCTCTCTCCGACTGAAAGCCATCCAGCCACAACCCTTTCCTACATTCACAGGGTCTATAAGATTTATTCTGTGGGTAGACTGAATGTGGGATCCTCCAGATACAGGTGCACAAGCCACTCCAGAAGGCTGGAGTAAGCTACCTACTGAAAACTGGAGAATTGATTAAAAACCTCCAGTCAACTGTGGCACATCCACCACTTCTTGGATCCAGTTTCTGCAAAGCAAGTGGGCAGATTGGCATATCACCCTATAAACGAGAGAGGCCAAAAGAATTCCCACTTCACAACTGGGCATCACCCCAAGACAGTGCAAATTTTAATCTGACGCTTGAGGATTGAGCACTATGAGATCTCCATGGACTGGTGGGAGGGTGACAGAAAAGATTGAACAGCTAGATGTTTAGTGGGTTAAACTTTGGCAAAAATTTTGATAGGTATATGACAGATCTATTTGAACATTTGGAATAAAATAACAGCAAAAACATCGTTTAGAAAAAATAAAGAGGAAGTAACTACAAGAAGAAACAACATAGAAGGGGTGAGTCTGGGAACTGGGAGTTAGGGTGGAAGTAGGGGAATGGGTATGTTGTTTTTCACTGTAAGTATTTTTAGGCTTTATTTCATTTTTTTAAACAATAGGATTACACTACTTTGATAGTAGTATAATAAACAATAAAGGTAATTTGAAAATAAGTAACATTTAAGGATTCAGAGACATAATGTGGGGTAAAAAAAGATAAACATTAGGTAATTTCCCAATTGTCCCCTTCATCCACAGCTGATTTTTATTGATTATCCGTAAAACCATGCATATTCTTTTCAGAACACACACACCTATATGACTGAATTTATTATTTGGATAAGATATATTATTGGGTAAATATTAACTCTTTTTATAGAGCTTAACGTAAAAGGACTTTGGGATGAAAGAAAAAATCAAAAGATAAAACAGCAATGAGGTAAAATACTTGTGGGAGTGAAAAAAATTAAGAAGTAATAGGTAGAATAAGGCTGCTTTTTAAAAAACGGGTGTCTGTTACAGAGCAGAGGCAGAATAAAGCAGAGCGAAGAAATGGAAAACTTTAAATCGAGCATGAATAATTTGAACTTTTAGGTTTTGAAATGAATTACAATATGTGATGGGTGCTACATAGCATAAATTTAAATTCATAACACTCAAAAGAAAAAAACGAATATGTGTTATTGAAAACATTTCCCCAGGAGCATAATTTCTCTTTTACCTGTTGCAGAGACAGGCAAGACCAAGACTGTTTCTTCTTTCTCTCCAGGAACGAGGATACATTTACTAATCTACCACAGAGCTGTAGGGGAGGCAGATAACATGACCAAGATTTAGGCCGCAAAGGTGATCAGAAGTGATGCACATCACTTCCAAGTCTGTCCATAAAATCTTCCAGATATTTTCCTGCAAACCTTTTCCAGTTTCACTTGTTGATGATGAGCACTGAGACCTTGGAAGCCCCCTGTTGAAAATGGCAGAGCCCCAGGATAGAGGAAGCTTGGGTCCATCCATCACTGCCACTTTGAGAAACATTAGTCAGAAACATCCCTTTGGACTCTACATGAGTGAAAAATAAACTTCTATCACATATGAGCCATTAATACAGTTTTTGACCTGTGTGTTACAACAACTAACATATCCTAACTAATACATGCCACATAAAAAATAACTGAGATGAGGCATAGGGTAAGATAATGATGTCAAAATTGGCAAATAACTCTCTACAACTGAGATCTCCGACAAGAAAGCATGCAAGAACACTGGAAAAGGAGGAGAAAGTGCTATTAAGTTGCCAAAAATAATCCAATAAATCATTATTAGAAATTACTAGGAGATTTCTTGATTAAACATGATACATTTTTTTAACACTCAATTGCAAATAGTACTCAAGAAATGTTGTAGCATGTAATATCCCTACTTGGAATTATCATATTATGTGATAGGGCTTTTTTATCCTTAACTTTGTCAGTTCTTTCTCTTTTTGTACATATCTTTTTCTCATTAATGCATCGGGATTCCTTATGTAGTAAGGAATTCTATTTATAAATGTCATGTACCTTATATTTGTTATAAATATTTTTCCTAGTGTGTCAATTGAACTCTATTAGTAATGGTTCTTTAATATTATTACTAAAGTAATAAACATACACTGAAGAAAATTTAGCATTAATGATAATAAAATATTCATTAAAATCACTTCTCACAAAGAAAGCCCAGGCCAGCAGGTCTTCACTGGTGAATTGTACCAAATATTTAATTAAATAATTAGTTATTAATTCAATCTTTCCTTTTTTTAAATTGAGATAAAATTGACATACAACATAGTGTAAATTTAAGGTGCACAACGTGTTGATTTGATACATTTAAATATTGCAATATGATTACCATTGTAGCTTTAGCTAACACCTCTATCATGCCACATAATTATCATTTCTTTTTTGTGGTAAAGACATTCAACATCTAGACTCTTAGCAATTTTCAAGTATATAATACAGTATTGTTGACTATAAACACTATGCTGTACATTAGATCTCCAGAACTTATTCATCTTCTAGTTGCAGGTTTGTACCCTTTAACAACATCTTTCCATTTCCTCCACCCCCCAGCCCCTCATCACCACCATTCCACTCTCTGTTTCTATGAGTTTGGCTTTCTGGATTCCACATATAAATGATATCATACAGTATTTGCCTTGCACTGTCTGGCATATCTCACTAAGCATAATGCCCTCAAGATCTAGCCATGTTGTCACAAATGGCAGGATTTTCTTCTTTCTCATGGCTGAATAATTTTGCACAATATCTATATCTATATCTACATCTATATCTATCTATATAGATATACATCTCACATCTTCTCTATCCATTCATCCATTGACAAACATTTAGGTTGTTTCCATATCTTGACTGTTGTGAATAAAGCTGCAATAAACATGGGAGTGCAGCTATCTTTTCAATACCCTGTTCTCATTTCCTTTGAATATCTATCCAGAAGTGGGATTGCTGGATCATATGACAGTCCTATTTTTAATTTTTTGAGGAACCACTAGACTGTTTTCCTTAGTGGCTGCACCAATATACATTTCCACCAACAGTGCACAATGGTTCCCTTTTTCCACATCCTCGCCAATATTTGTGATCGCTTGTCTTCTTGATGATAGTTATTCTAACAGGTGTGAGATGACATCTCATTGTGGTTTTGATTTGCCTTTCTCTGATGACTAGAGCTTTTGAGCATCTTTTCATGTACTTGTTGATTATTTGTATGTCTTTTGAAAAAAATGTTTATTCAATTTCTCTGCCCATTTTTTAATCAGATTATTTGTTATTGAGTCATACGAGTTCTTTATATATTTTGGATATTAACCCTTTATGAGATACATGGTTTGAAAATATTTTCTCCCATTCCACAGGTTGCCCTTTCACATTGGATATTTTTTTTACTCTTTGCTAGAAAAGATTAATTGCTTTCACTTTTCCATGTTACTGTTGACTATTTTTACATAATTTTCCTTGAGAATACTAGGGTAAAAATCACACCTTATTCATTTTTTTCATAAATATCATGACAGATTGTAGGAATATATGTTTATTTTTTTTCATTCAGAAATAGTGTACTACTATTTACCAAGCAATAGTCGGTCAGGTATTAGAGTTTCAGTAGTGAATAAAAAAGTGAGAGTCCCTGTCCTCACAGAACCTACAGGAATGACAAGAACTATGATAAAAATCACTTGAATGCATTTTGGTAGGTGTTATGAAGAGTTAATAAGAAGATAGGTAACGTATATGTAAAATGACACCTGATCTTATTTAGAAGCCTAAAAAATTATTTCTCAAGGATGTGCTAGTTAAACTAAGATCTGGTTTTAGTAAGTAATTCTCCTATAACTAAGTACAAGAGGATTGAGGACAGTGGTTTTAGACAGCAGCAAAGGCATGTGGGAGCTCCCCATAGTGGATGAATTATATTATATTCAAAGAAACAAAGGAATGTCAGGTTGGAATGAGAACACATAACAAGGACAACAATAACAAGCAACGAGATTACAGAAGTTTAAAAAGGGAGAGGGAGCATGTAGGCTGTGACAATTAGATGAGCCTCTTTAAAGAGCAATGGGAAAGTATTGAAGAGTTTTAAGAAGAAAATGTGTGTGATCAGATTTGCTTTTTATATGTTACTTGAGTACAATGCAGTGAATGGATAAAGCTGACTATTAAGAAGAAACGGAGCATGGGGCGGCCTGGTGGCGCAAGCGGTTAAGTGTGTGCGCTCCCCTTTGGCTGCCCAGGTGGCCCAGGGTTCGCAGGTTCGGATCCCGGGCGTGCACCAATCCACCGCATGTCAAGCCATGCTGTGGCAGCATCTCATATAAAGTAGAGGAAAATGGGCAGGGATGTTAGCCCAGGGCCAATCTTCCTCAGCAAAAAAGAGGAAGATTGGCATCAGATGTTAGCTCAGGGCTAGTCTTCCTCACAAAAAGAAAAAAAGAAGAAGAAATGGAGGAGATTGAGCTGTGGGAGTGTCAGTCATGGTTTCAGTTATTGACATGTTCAATTTGAAATGCCCTTAAGATAACCGAAGAAGACATATTAGGTAGGCAGTTAGATGTACAAAGGCCATGTTTGGCTTAAAATTAAAAATCACGAACACATCATTATATAAATGGTAATTCAGTAAATTGGATGAGATTCTCTAAAGAAAATGTGTACTGTCAGAAACAAGAGTGTCCAAGATTGAGTTTTAAGAAATTTGAATACTTAAGGATAGAGAAAGGAGGAGGAATTGGTAAATGAGGCTAAGAAGAAACCAAGAAAATAACAGGAATATCAGAAGAGTAAAATGACATGATGTTAAAGAAATACAGTTTATCAAACAGACAAGAACAGTCAACAGTATGGAATGCCTTATCAAATATGACAAGTACTGAAATATGTTAGCTTTCAATGCATGACCAAATTGTAAATAAGATACAATTCCATTCATCAAACTACTAATTACATTAAATGTTATATATGCAACTGTATGTTAAGCATAATTTTTCCAATATCGTTTTTGATAGGTAAGTGCTATCCTATACAGAATCCCCAGGAAGTTCCATTCACACAGACTCTAAAGTTTTGCTCTGTACAAACTTCCCTGCCTTCAGAGGCTCAGCCCTGTTCCTGGGTCACTAAAGCAATAGACGCCACACTCCAAGATGACTACAGAAGCCATGATGTAGGATTTATAAAGAATGTAATTGAGCTAGTTTCAAAACTCTTAAATCTTCCCTCAAAACAGAACTATAATGAGTTGGAAGCTGTTGGAGACTAAAGAGAATACTTTAATATTTTCCAAGTTGTTGGTGTTTCCTCTTTACCCTAAGGGAAAAAAGAGATGTTGTAAGGAGAACTCCTCTCAGTTGGAGAATTTCATAAATGATCTCTACAGTTTGGGGGGAATAAAGGACTGTGGGTTTACTTATGTCTACAGAATCTAAAAGGAAGAGTTCTCAGCCTGGCTGCTTTAACAATGGGTGGTTGTATTGGGATTGGCCTGATCTTCCAAATTATTTTAGGAAAAAAGTGGAGTGATTCCCCCGGACAAGATGTGGGCCACAGTGGTGAGAGGTCGGAGTGTGATTGTCACCTGGAATGGGGGAAATACCTCAGCAAGAAGAAAGTGGCACCTCTGATGCCTGTGGGCTTAAGAAATGGGGTAATCAACAACTGCTGAAACAGTATTCCTCCCTACATTTCACAAAACTTCAGGTTTGAGAGCTCCAGCTAAAGGGTTAGGTTTCTATTAAGTTCCCACAAAGGCGAATTAGTATTAATACCTCTTATAACCAAAGAATGTGATGTTATCTCTTGAGAATATGAGTCAAATAGGAACTTTTCTGCCCTCTTTTCTCAACTCTCTTTCCATCAAGCACACCTGGATGGCTTAAAAATCCTGATGAGTAAACTGTATGGGACGTGGACATGGCAATCATGTGTCCCCCTATCAGTGCAGAAACCAACCTGCTTCCAGTACAGGCAGCTACACCTATGAGTGAAGTCTAAAGGTTTTATGATTATGCTACACTGAACTAGACATATTATTTATTAATTGAGACCATTATCTTTCCTGGCAGTGATGTAAAAAATCATGAAGTTCACCCTAATTTTCATCCACAAGCAGTAACGCATCCTTCACACAGACAAATGTAAAGGGATAGTGATGGTAAAACATAAAACCGCTTCTGACTATAGCCCTTGAGTTCTGCTACATATAGCTATTATGAATAAATAAATATATCCATTTGTGCATATCTTTGGTATACACGATAAATTATACCAGTATTTTAATACTTTTATATTATTTAACAAATTAATATTGGTTGCATAGTTCAAAAGCCTACGATAATTTTGTTTTTTATTTTTCCTCCAGTGCTTGATCTCAAGCAAGGGTCAGCGATCTACAGCTCATGGGCAAAATTTAGGTCTCTATCTGTTTTTGTAAACAAAGTCTTATTGGAACACAGCAATGTGCTCATTTGTTTACACACTCCCGACAGCTACTTTTGGCTATAACAGCAGAGTTGAGCAGTTGCAGCAGAGACAATGTGGCCAGTAAAACCTAAAATATATACTACACAGAAAGTGTCTGCCAACCTCTGATCAAGAGCAGTGTTCTACGAAACCGCTGGAATCAAATGCAAGAGTAGCTTCATCATATTGAAAGATTTTTCAGTCAACAGCTGATTTTCATACTGATAGTAACAGATTGATTTTAAGGGGAAACAAAACATGTTAATATGTTTGTGTGTATATATGCTTTCATGAAATGCTGAAAAAAGCCAAATTATGCGTCTTGCTTACAAATATTCATGTTAATTTCTTTCATTTGCTTGTTGCAAAGATATGTCAGTGTAGTTCCACTACTCAATTATACTCTTATTTAGAAAAGAAAGGGGTGATGTGTGAGACAATACATTAGTAAGCTGCAATTAATATAATCTAAATGTAATGAACAGGACCTGGAAAAATATTTTTCAAAATTCTCAGTAATCCTTCTATAACGTTAACTGGAATGGAATTCAATTTGAGGTAAAGAGAAAAATGAAAATATAACAATATAAAAATTGTCTGTAAAAGACATGAAATGAGACTAAGACAAATCTATTAAATATTAATCTAATAATTGATATCATGATAAATATTTGCCATATAAAATAAAATAGTAATGACATTAACCTTGCAAACACTAAGTAACACATTTGCAAACATCTAACAGAAATGGGAAGTTTCAATGACATTGAAAACTCAGTATATCATGTAACCAATAGCTCTAGAAAAAAATGAATAAAGTGAACAGGAGAAACATTTCAAGTATGAGGTCAGAATCAATTCTGAAGACTTATGATTTGTTTGTTCCAGGAACGTACTCACACATGAAAATACCATTAGTATTACAATTGCCAAAACTAAAGGACATAAAAGCCCTGAAGTATAAAGATATGATGGGAAAGAAGGTGGGAGAATATAATAGAGGAAACCAATCTACCATATGCTATGGCATGAAAGTATCTCATTACATGTAGCAAGAACCAAATTAAGGACTGGCCAGCTGGTCAGTTGCCCAAGGCACTTAAATATAAAAGATGTTAAAACATAGCATTTCCGAAGTGGAACAATTTAGAAACACAAATTGCTTCTGCTTTCATTTAGCATGTTATCTAATAGAAGTCAAACACAATCAGATAACAAACTAACAAAACTAACAAACAAAAACTTATATCCAGTCACAGATCTATATTTCTCTTTAATATATTATGTTGTGCACATAATGTCATAAGTTGGCAGAAAATTAATAATCTGAGGCAAAAGAAATTCTATAACAAAATCAGTCCTCATGTGCTGTTTAGTAGAAATCAATGATGTTTTTTATTACCTAAATGATAAAACTTTTAACATATCCCCTGGAAGTTTCTGGTTTGGAAAATGGCAAAAGAAAATTGAATTAGAGACCATACAGTTACTTAGGACATGTTTTGTAGATTTTCTTTAGAAACTTGACGTGAGAAAGTGAATTAGTGTAGAAATTGGTTTCAATTTGCAAATTTTAATTAATAAAGACTAGCACATTTCTAACCCTACAAAATCACATTTAACATACATTTAACACATATCAGATTGAAGCAAGGAACTAAATTTTAGCCAATATGAAATGTCTATATATTTTTCTATTTGTATATTTTTCAAGCCAACAAATTCTCATCTAAAAATTTATCTTAAGAAAAAATAATATGAGAGGAATAGAAAATGTACTAAAAATGTTCAACTTATTTTTCATAAGAATGAATATTTCTCAAAGTTCTGTTGGTGACTAATTAAACCTGGGGTTTGAGATAAAAATAAAGTGAAACTGGTGCCTTCCACTCCCAGAATGGAAAATAAATGGAAAATAAATGGAAATAAATAAATGGAAAATAAAGACTGAGTCATGGAAGAGCACGATCCGGGTAGTTGTGATAAGTTACAACCATCCTGAAACGGGGACTATCCAAGCCCTGGACCATTCATCCTTGGGGAAGGAGCAGGAGGAAAAGCAGAGGGAGAAGAAGCAAGAGATGGAGATGGAGATGGAGGCGGCGGCCGAGGAGAGGTTGAAGCTCTTCCTCGTGAGATAGAATATACCAGAACTAAATCCACTGCTACGACCCGGAGGCTACTATGAGGAGCCCCCATCTGGGAGGAGTAGCTGCATTAAAGGTCTGTCAGTCTGGGAGTTTGGGATTTCTCTTTATTTATTTGCCTTTATTTGTGCTTTAATTGGCTGAGGATTGTGGGTGGAGGGACAAACACGCCTTATTACCAGAAATGAGCCAAGTGCCCTCTATTCTGTTTGGAATCTGCAATATCTCCAATACAGGCACAGTATTCCAAACCCTGATAATAATCTGTGGTTTTGATTGGAGGTCCAGAGCAGTAGGTGGAGTTAGCTGTGAAAGAAGGAACACCCCCCCCCGCCCCCCAAAAAAACTACCATCACCACCATCAAGAACCAACAAAGAGAATTGCATACAAAACTTCCAAAAAGCCTAAGACAATCTAATGCTAAGAAACACAACCCATAAAATGAACAATCAAATCAAGAATTTGTTTCATATGAAATACAATTTATAAAATAGAAGACTTTAAAATAAATATTCTCAGGAAGATAAAAAATCAAAGGCATAATTTTATTGAAAATCATAAATTAGAATACACAAAAAGATGAAATAAACTAAGTTTGGATAACTATAAAAGCAAAAACATAGGAAAGACTGGATATGAAACATTGTGATTGAATTTACAATGTAAATTAAATGATCTGTAAGTAGGACAAATTCAAAAATAGAATTAGTGTATTGGAAAGCAAAACATTCATGCAAAACACAGTTTAGAGAGATGAGGTTAAAAAATTAATAGAGATGGAAGATAGATAAAAAGGCTCTAATTTTGTCTAACAGGAAGGTGAAGACCTTGGAAGGAAGAGAAGTAGTGTTTGAGGAGAAATTGTTTAAAGTGTTCCTTAAACTCGGAGATTTACACACAGATGCTCAGTAGAAAGATGTGTTTTAGCAAGAAGAAAATTGAACCCAGAGAGAGGTATGGGGAAGAAGCTATTTAACTCATACATTAAAAAATCAAAGTTTATAAATTAAAATAGTTACTAAAATACATATAACTATACATTTTGTGCTTAAAATATAATAGTAAATCTTTGAAAACTTTTAACTAGACGTGGAGGTAGGCTAAGTTGCTAATCACTGTCAGAAAGAGAAAAAATTATTCCATAAATTTAGGCTTTGTTATAAAAGGACTATAATTATATCCAGCCCCTAAAATCTACAGACAAACACCAAAAGAATAGAAATGTCATCTATATTTTTAAATCAAAGTGGAAAAGTCACTTTGGCAATTCGAGTTATTCTTACAAAATCAGAGAAATGAAAAAAAAGAAAACCAAAAAAAGAGTAAACAGAAAATGCAAATCAAGATGGCATAAATTAGTGCAAATATGGGTATCAGTAATTACAATAAGTGTAAGTGAATAAAACATAACCTTTAAAAATAGTTGTCAACTAGCTAAGAAAAATATGGTTTTGTTTCTTACATCAAAACAGACACACATACATTCACGTATTAAAAAAGGCTGAAAAAAATAGATGGAAGCAGTTATAGCATGCAAATGATAAATAAAAAATAAATGTCTATAGAAGCAATATCAGTATCATTTAAAGGAAAACACATTGGTAGAAATAAAAAGGGAGTCTACATCTTGATAGACACACAAATCCTAAGAAGCTCTAAAAATTATGAACCTATATGGACTTACTAACTGTTCCTTCCCTTATTCACAAAATAATATGTGCCACTTCTTGTCCCAGAAGTGAGAGATACATTTGAGAAAAAAATCCCTAATCTCAAAGAGTTTATATTTTAGCAGAGGGAAAATAAACACATGCTTGCTCACGTGCTCGCATGCTCTCTCTCTCTCTCACACGCACACAAACACACACACATACACAGAGTGATCAGTGCTGTGAACAAAAATAAGGCAGGAGAAGGAAGACAGCGGAGGAAATGAGGTAGCATTCCATGAGGACCCTAGGAGAAATTTACTGAGACAGGGTGTAGCAAATATAAATGTCTTGAACATTTGCAATTGTGAATTCATTTTTATACATGATTTCAAGCCTTTTACATATTTTAATTCAACACTTTCCTTATTAAATATGTTTCTGGGTTCACTTACATATCTTGATTAGATTTTAGTCCTACAGAACAAAAACATATCTAAATGACAAAATTATCCTATACTATTTGAAGCAAATGGATGGTTACATTTGAGTTCAGACTTCCATGTGAAAATCAGCTTTTCATTAAATATATACTGTTGTACTGTCTCAGATACATTGTTTCAAAAGCAGCATGTATAAAATGACATTATGTACATATAAATGTATGTGTCTGTGTGTTTAACAATAGCTCTATTGATAAAATTCTTAAGAGTAACTAAAATAAAAGTCGCTTGCTGGTCATGTTTTCTCTTGTATTGCAAGATGTTTGCTGACATCTATTAGATTTTAAAACTCATAACTGACTCATTAATTTCACTTCTCTGAAATTATAGTTAATAGCAGGGGAATTCTGTAGACACTATATGTTTTTTCATATATATTTATATTACTGAAATATTTTTGTATTTATATTTTTGGAGAATGGGGTAAAAGCAGCTAATAACATTAAAAGTGTCACAGAAAAAGTATTGCTTGAACATTAATTGAAAAAGAAAGGTGGGCAACTATATTTTATATCTATTATAAGCTCAACTCTAATAATATGCATAGGAAAACTACTGAAAAGATATACATTAAAATGGTACAAAGTTTTAACTGCTATCCAAGGATTAGAGGTGATTGTTTTGCCCTTGAGAAATTCACGGTACATTTAAAAAATTGAGGTATAGTTAAACACTGGATGAATGTTTGACCACTATTGACAAGTATAAACACTTGTGTAACCAAAACGCCAATGATTACCTATTACATGCCTTTATAGTGAATCACCACCCTCCCCAAGGTGAAATCATTCTTTGATTTACAGTCCCATAGATATCCCAAAAGACATGAGATTAATGGGTCATATGCTGGCTATATGTTGTACTTTTATGAAATTACCAATAGTTTTGCACCAGCAATATATGAGCTCCAGTTGTTAGGGATCTTATCCAACATTGGTTTGGTCCTTTTAATTTTAACCATTCTAGGTGGTGTCTAGTAATATCTCATTTTGATCTAATAGCAGTTCACTAACGACTAGTGATGTTGGGCATTTTTTCACATTCTTATTGGCCAGTAATATATTTTCTTTTGTGGCGTGTCTCTCCAAATTTTTTGCCCATTTGAAAAAAATTGGACATACAGTTATTTTATATATTTTAGATATGTGACCTTTGGTGCATATATGTATTATTAATATTTTCGCTAAGTCTGAGGCTGGCCTATTTTGATAAGCAGAGACTTTTAATTTTGATGATCTCAATTAACCAATTTTCTTTTTTTTTTTTTGTGAGGAGGACTAGCCCTGAGCTAACATCTGATGCCAATCCTCCCCTTTTTTCATGAGGAAGATTGGCCCTGAGCTAACATTCATGCCCATCTTCCTCTACTTTATGTGGGACACAGCATGGCTTGACAAGCGGTGCATCAGTGTGCAGCCGGGACCGTACCTGTGAACCCCGGCCACCCAAGCGGAGCACGAGCACTTAACCGCTTGCGCCACGGGGCTGGCCCCTAACCAATTTGCTTTTATGCTTAATGTTTATGAGTTCTGTATTAAAAAAAAATCTTTTCTTACTCCAAGTTATTTGTGCTTTCTATGTTTCCTTCTAGACACCTTATAATTTTCCCTTTCACATTTAGATCTACAATCCATCCATGTCAGTTTGTATATGGTGTGAGGTACAGCTCAATGATTTTTTCTCTTATATGGATCCGGTTGTTATAGCAATATTTACGACTATCTAATCCATTTTTGCTTTCATTTGCACCTTTGTCAAAAATCATTTAATTCTGCCCTCTCTTCCATTGACTATTGTCTAATCTTGCACAAACACCACACTATTTTAATTATTATAGTTGTACCGACTTATAAAATGGTAGTGTGAGCCTCTTAAATTTATTCTCCTTTATCAAGATTACTGTGACAAATCCACGGATTTTCTATCGCTAAATAAATCTTATTATTGATTTATAAATTTTTATAAAAAAAACCATCTGGGGTTTTAATTGCATTGACTATATATATCAATTTGTGAAAAAATAGACACTTCTACAACACTGAATATAACAACAATGATTGTCATATATTTATTTATTTAAATCATCATTAATTTTTCCTAATATTTTGTGGTTTGAAGTAAACATATTTTGCACATACCTTGTTATATTTCTCATTATGTTAAGTGTTTTCCGCTATTGAAGCTAGAAGGTGTTTTTCAGTATACATATACATTTTGTTTGTAAACAGAAATGCACTTGATTTTTGCATGTTAACGTTTTTTATGTGCCCTTGTTGATTTCACTTATTAGATCTAGTAAGTTTGGGGCAGAATCGTTTGTATCTTTACTTAATCATGTCTTCTATTAATAAAGACAATGTACTTTTTCCTTTCTGCTATTTATGCTATTCATCTTTCTTGCTATATTGCATTGATTAAGACTATCAGTCCATGTTGAATAGAAGTTGTGAAAGAAGAAATCCTTAACATTAGGAAATCAATTCATATTTTACCACTAAGTAGAGTAATAACTGTAGTTTTCTCTAGATGCCGTTTTTCAATTTGAGAAAGTTCCTTTTTGTTCCTACCTTGCTAGGAAGTTTTATCAGGAACAGGTAATGATTTTGAAAAATGATTTTTCTGCATTATTGAGATAAAAAGATTTTCTTCAAATACATTCTGTTAATGTGAAGAAATACATGGTTTGGTTTTGAAATATTGAATCATCTTTGCATTTCTGAGATAAATCCCTCTTGATCATAATATATTTTCCTTTTTTAAATATTGCAAGAATCAATTTGATAATTTTCTTAAAGATTTTGGCACCTATGTTTGTGATATCACTTAGTAAATTTCAATTTTTTATAATGTCTTTAACACAATATGATATTAGGTTTACAGTAGGTCATGAAACATGTTGAGATGTTTTCCCATCTGCCATTTTTCTGACATAATTGTGCACAATTGATTTCATTTTTTCATTAAATGTCTGATAATATTCATCACTGAAGCTCTGGGGCCACAATGTTTTTGTGTCTTTTTTTAAAATTGACTATGAATTTATTTAATAAACACAGGGCTTGTGAGATTGTCTACTTCATCTTGTATCAGTTTTGTAAGTTAATCGTTTTCTTCTCAAATATGTATCCCTTTCATTTGCTGTTGATTTTCTCAGTATAAAGTTGTTCATATTATTCTCTTAATATCTTTTAAAGTCTGTAGATTTGTGGTGATATCCCTCTATCACCTATAACTATACATCTATACTTATTCAGATAAATAACATTTAACTTTTGGTGATTTTCTCACTTATTCTTGCTAGAGCAATAAAATTACCAGGTTGTGCGAATTACTGTTGCATTTTGGAGTTCTCCAAATTCTAGTAGGTTCCACTTGCCCCCCGCTTTTGCTAATAGCTTAGTCGGACTCTCCTCAACCCAGATGACTTTTCAACAGGCCATATCATCTGCCTGCTTGCACTGACACCATGTCTTTGCCCCCATGAAACTACTACCACTCTCTGTTCATGTATAAATGGCCTGGAATTCACTTGTAAACAATGCTCTGGTAAGTCTTTTATCTAGATTTTTGAGTGTTTCTATGGAAGTAAAGATCTTCAAATCCTTTTATATCATAACAAGATAACTCTCTATAGCTGATTTTTAACTTTTCTAAGCCAGTTTTCATTTTCAAATTTTCTCTGATAAAGACACTTTTTAGATCTTAAATAGAAACTATGCTTCCTTAAGAAATAAAGGAACAGTATTGAGTTCTGAAAGACTCATTTAACATATCTGTCCCTCTACTTTCTCTTAAAGAATATCACTTATGTGTTTTCTTCAAAAGTGGAACAATAACTATGAGTTTGCCTTTGTTTTTTTTTCTTTTCCTCAGTGTCTGTCAGTGAGAAAGGAGGAAATTGCAGGACTTTCCTTTTATCTTTCTTTATATCCTTTTTAAAAAAATATGTCTCCTCTATTGTAGACTAATTGTGGAGTTAGAATAAATTGAAGAGGGCATAATTTTATTTGCCACTCTAATATGCTAAATTGTGCATTGATTATATTTCTGATTGATTTTCACCCAAGCAGGTAAGTCTAATAAAGTAAAATGTAATTTTGTAAATCAAAAAAAATGTGTAAGCTTTTCTGAAAGTTTTCTCATTGTATTTCCTTGAAGAATTGTTGCTTTATATAGTGGTTTTCCTATTTTGTAAAGATATATGTCGTTCTGGAAAGAACACAAAATGTATAATCATAAGACTTGGGCTTGAATTCCATCTCGGTATTGAGTTAGCCCCTGTTTTTTTTTCTCTGTGTGAAAAACAATGCTATATCAATATCTATCTTGTATGCTGAAAGAAGTAAATGGGCCAATGAATGCAAAAGTATTTTTATAAACAGAGAAACACTATTTAATTGATCTCATTACTTAAAGTTTTAGCCCATAATACCGCTGGAATAGATGCAGGGCTGAATAAAGAAACAAACAAACAAACAAAATCTTGCGACGTAAATGTTCATCACCTAAAGGTGAATCATAAAAGAGCTGAATGTTACGTGTCTTGGGCCAGCTGGCAGAAAGCCTTTGTTGAGTTAGTGTTTCAATTTCATTATGGGTATTTAAAGAGCATACACATTCATATACACTCACACACCTGGGTCCACTCTGTAAATTCTATTATGCCAATTGCAGCCTCGGCACATCACTAAGTAGAGCTGCTATCTAAAGGTCACTCTTACTCATTCCTTTAGAGCCATCAAAGCATAAGCATCAATTACGTATCTTGCCTTGACTATTAGAAAGGTCAAAAGTTGTAAAAAGGCATGGCTTTAACTTAAAAAATGTGATTATGCCTCATGAAAATTACAGCTCTTACATTCATCTGAAAAAAGATAACAATATTTTCCTCAAAAGGCAAGCACTGCAAAACCACAAAATCTTTTTCATACTTTCATGCTTTTTAGCTGATACACAAATTATCCGTGGTGCATGGGGAATGGTGTTAGGCAAAGAGAACAAAGCAGTGATTTATTTTTAAAAGAATTGTGTTATTTTCATGATAAAAGTGATATATGTCTATTTTAAAAATTAGAAAAAATATGAGAAAAGCCAATTGCTTTGTTTTCAATATGTTCATTTAAATCCAAATATTTAAATCTATTCACTTTCAAATTTTCATAGAATTGACAAAAACAGTTAAATTAAAGCAGGGAAATTAATATTTGAATCATTTCTAAAGAGCAGAGAAGGGTGTCATCATAGACCCAAATTACAGTCTATTTCTGAATTAATATACTACAGAAAGTTTGCACCTTAGAAGGGAAATACTTACAACTCTTGATTCAAAACGTGAATAATAGGACCATCTCAAATTTAACTGTCTTGTTTATCTGAGAAAATACCAAGAAATACTGCAAATTCCCAGACACAGACTGAAGGAAGAGATACCTTCATGCTCAACCTACTTACCCGTGGAGTTGTATTTGTAACTAATATCCTGATGCTAAAATACCAGGAACTAAAGCCAAAGGTGGCCAAAGACAGCCCATGTGACAAAGACCTTTGCCGGCAAACTAAATGACTGGTCCAAACACTAACCAGACTTTTCCTTTTCCTTTGCAGATGTCTTTGGAACACAAGCCAAATAAAACAAGGACATAATTGCAGTGGATTTCTTACAAGGGTTGTCCCAAAATACAAGAAAAATAAATCTCGGAGCACAGAAGGGGATTTCTGTGCTGTTAGAATACCTCTGCATTAACTTCCTCCCTACCTGGCAAAGTCAATCAGAACCACAATTTCTAAAAATAGTATCAGAGAAAATATAAACTTAGCGCTATATTTATATATCCCTGGATATACTGAAGCATGCAGAGATGCAGATGTATTGAGGAATTCTGGAAAAACAGAGGCAATGTTCTACTAAAAGCAGACTGGCAAACAAACAGACACTATACTGTTGGTTTGCAACCTTGGGAGTTCCCCAGGAGAAATTCAAAACTGGCCCCCATAGACAGAGGGTAAGGAGAGACAGACCACTCCAGATTGGTAGGTGACAGGTTTAATAAGCAAAGGAACTTACGTAAGAGGCTTGTCTTAAGCAGCCACAAGATGAGTAGATCTCTGCACCTGCCTGCCAGAATCTTAAAAGTGTTTACAGAGCCCTTAACTAGCTCAGTCACATATACCGTCCAGATGGTCTCAACAACACCTTACTCTCACAAGCCTACGTCCTTGAAACAGCTGCTAGTATATGAGTAGTAGGGAGGATATACATATCAAGACAGAGGAGGACATAAGGAGCCTCAGATTGCCCCTGTCCAGCTCTCAGTTCAACCAGTGGTCACATCCTCCGGATGACCTCCTCCAACACTCCTCCCCCGTTGTGACTGGCTCTTACAATCTTACACACTCCCCTCTTCTGCAATGTGCCCTGAGCAGTCAGTAAGGGGTTTCACTAGCATGGAAGTGGCTCAGTTGGTGGTTCTCTGGCTGCATTGGAGGCATATACCACAGCCACAATATAGGCACAGGCAATAGAAAACACAGATCCAGATAATGATTCTCAAAACAGGTTACAATTTTTTCCACCAAGAGCCACATGATCCAAAACACTGATTTATTAAGTCCCCTTGGCTGGGGGTTGAATCACTCAGGTCATTCACCTGTGTCATCATGTGATTTAATAAAGATGATACTTTAGCAGATTCATCAGGTCTGAACACACAACATTCTGTTTGGATAATGGCACAGATGCCTTCTTGTGAGGCAGTAATAATGTCCAAGGCTATTTTGGAGGACAGCTTTTCTCATTAGAGACATTTCAGTGTTCAGTAAAGACAGGCTTTGCTGGCTATCATTTAAGGATTGCCGAGTAAATTCAGTAAGGGGTTTTTTGTATGCTATAACATCTCCAGGCAATGGAGGGGACAAAGACAACAGCCAAATGATTGTCCCAGTGGAAGACAGAATGTGCTCACCTGGCCTTGAGAAAAGGGAGGTTGGAGCTTTGGGAACTTGAGCTGGCTGTGCATAGCGTACATGTTGGTCAGGGGAGGCAGCACTGCCAGGTGTGAGGAGATGGACTGAGGGCAGAACATGCCAGACAAGGACCCCCAGCTTCTCCCCTCTTTCAATGGTGTGTGTTCCATTCCAAGTATAGCACATTTCCACAGATGCAGCTTGCAGCAGGACAATGGGATCCCAAAGCGGACTGAGTAGTTCTCCCTCACCCAGGGGTGTGAAGTAACTCACTCATCCCAGTGGGACGTCCCGTTGCAAATTCCAGTAGATAAAGCCTTTCCCAGGTGTGATGGGGCTTGGTGTTCTCAGCAGCATAGAATGTTGATCCACAGTGAGAGTCAGGGCAATGACTGTTTCCTGCAACTTCCATACCTTTATGGTACTGAGAATCTCCGCAGGGGTCCCCAGTCTAGCATAGTGGACAACAGGCCCTACTGGTTGATCACTCAAATGTGTAAAAGCCTGGGACAGTGCTTCAGTCCACCCGGTCAAGGTGGTTTTACCTGTTAATAATTTAACCTGCTGCTTTAATATTCCATTCTTTCTTTCTACCAACCCTTCTGCTTGCAGGTTATAGGGGAGATGAAACCTCCATTCAATGTTACGTTCTTTTGCCTAGTCTTGCACATTATGACCTTTGAAATGTGACCCCTGATCATTGTTTATTTGACAAGGATATCTGTATATGGTACTCAGCTTTTCTAATCCCCTAATGGTGGCAGCCTTATTTGCACAGCAACAGGGGAAAGTTTGGGTTAGGCCAGATATGGTGTACACACAAACCAAGGCATATTTAGGACACTCACTCAGAGGGAAGAGGCCAATATAATCAACTTGCCAATCCCTCACTGGTTAGAACCTCCAGCATATGGCCCTAGACTCCTTTCGCGGTTGCCTTGGGTGTTGTTTAGAACACACAGGACATGCTGTCACTGCATTAACCAAGTTACTGTATTCAAGAGCAATCTGGCATCCTTGGCAATACACCATCCTACTCAGGCACCGTGGTGGCCGCTCGTCACATGCACACAATCTGCTGTATCTACCGAAGGGTCAGTTGCTAGGGCTCCTACCTCAGCTAGGGCATCAGCTTCCTGATTGCCAGGGGGTGTTATCACCTTGTAAGCCAGGACGTGGAAGACAGTGAGGACTGTCTCAGGCTCTTGCAGCTGAACCCAAATGTCTTTCCACGTATCCTGACCCCACAAGGGCTTATTCGTGATCATCCATCCCTCGACTTCCCATTGTCCAAGCCATGGGGTTAATCCATTTAGAACAGCCCAAGTCAGTGCAAAGGGGTTAACAGCCAGAGCTCAATAGTGATTGTCAGCCAAACCACTGAGTTCAGCCCACCAGCAGCTGCGGTTTGTTCCTATTTCCATCCAGACGGTATCAGTGTTGGGCTGAACGGCGACTGCAGTCCATGTGGAAGGGTTGCCCTGACTAGACCTATCTGCATACCAGGCATCAGTGGGAATTTCCCCCACTCTCTCCCCACAGGCAGCAGGAGCCCCACAGGAATAGGGGTGGGGGCACTTGGAGGATCTACATACTCTTCAGGGCCTGCTAGCACCTGAATTTCTAAAAACAGTGGGCTGGTGGACAGGCGCTCCTCTCCTGCAAATAGGCGTACCACTTAGTTGGGAGTTTGAGCCACGGCAGAGATGAGTAGATGGAACATAATCTCAACCCACCTCTTGATAGGAAGGGAAGTTTTTACCACAATATGCTGTTTCTTCCTGAGAGGCTCTACCTGCTGGAACACTGTACACTACTAGAAACTGTTGCTCTGTGGTGGTATATTGAGTTTCTGCCCCCTTCCAAAGCTGGGACCAAAACCCTAGGGGTACTTTCTCCTTCTGTTGTCTCTACCACCGCACCAAACCCCTACCTTCTAGAGTCACAGGCTCATCTAATTCAAATGGTTGCCCTGCTTGGAATATGCCCAGACCCTTAATCTGCTTCACTAGTATTTTTGCCTTCTCCAAGGTGACTACTTACTGCTCTGATCCCCAGTCCTATACGTGCCCTTTCTTTACCAGGTGGTATAAGTGACACAGGCACTGTGCCAGGTGGGGAATAAAAGTCCTCCAAAATCCCTACAAAAGTACCTTTTTCGAATTCTTAGAGATTGGATAGGCTTGCACCTTATCAATCACAGCTTCTGGGACAATGCACGTCTTACCTGACCAAACGACTCCCAAAGATTTTACAACCATGTCTGGATCTTGAATTTTTTGTGGGTTCACCACCCATCCTTTTGCTCTCAGATATCCCTGCAAAGTCTGAAGAGTGTTCTATGGCAGAGGCAAGTCTTCATGATAACATTACATCATCAGTGTAATGGGTCCCATTTTACTGATGTGGGGAGGGAGAACAGGGACAGATTCCCCCGGGCTACCATCCCATGACACATTACGAGGCTGTGCAGTAGCCTTGGGGAAGGTCCACTGTTGCTCTTCCCATATGAAGGTAAACTGATCTTGTGACTCAGCACAAAGGGGTATACTGAAAAAAGCATTTGCTAAGTCCCATATAGCATGGTACCCTTGTCGGACCGTGACCAAGATATCTAAGGTGGTGGTAACATTGGGCACAGCTGCATGGATGGGGACACTACTTTGTTCAATTCGTAGTAGTCCATGGCCATCCACCATGTGCCATCTGGCTCTTTTACTGGGCACATTGGGCTGCTGGAAGCACTATGGACAGGATATACACTACCCACTCAGTGCAGTTCTTGCATAGTTTCTCCTATTTTCTTATGCCCCCAGGCAATTTATATTGTTTGCCAGTTACCACTCTTCATAGGGAGGGGAGTAGACTTACTGGTTCTCAGTTGATGTTTCCCCTTAGTAATGGCTTGATTACTCTAACCCAGAGGCAAAATTCACTGATAGAGGTTTGCAGAGTTTGACCTTGTAGGATTATCATTGCCCAACATGTTCTCTGGTATTAGAGACATAAAAGCCTCATATTCTCATGGGGGGAATGCTCAATTTGCAGTGTCAAAGGGTCCTTCCTGACCATAACTGTTTGCTGTCCATAACTATTGATGGTGCTGAGGGGGCCAGAAAACTTTTGAAGGTTACCATGTACTAGAGTACATTCAGTTCCAGTGTCAACCAGAGCGGTCATCTCTTCTTTATTTCTGGGGGACCAGTGAATAGTGAACTCAAAATGAGGTCTCTGATCACCTACAAAGGCCCTCACCTGGAGGCAATCTTGGCCTGCATCCTATACCTAGGGCAACAGAGGTGCCCACTCCAAATAGGACTGTATCCCTGAGGCCTCTGCTGGAGCAGGTGGGGCATCAGGGATGGTAGCGGCAGGTGGGGCAGGTCTGAACTCTTCAGATTTTAAGGCTTTGCACAGGCTGACCAACACGGTGTTGGGCTGCCAGTCTGTCTTTTCAGGTGGAGTCCTGGCACCAATGACATCAAAACCACACTTGCCTCTGGGTTACTTTTACAGCTGATTCGGATAGCCTCTTGGCTTCTCAAGCTCCCTCTCTTTGTCAGGTCTTCCCACAGCCTATACCTGTTCCCAGGATTTGTCAGTTTCCCCCAGATCAGCACTGGATTGCCCAGCATCATAAACGTCTTGCCCCACGACTGGCTCAGCATGGATATTAGTGTCCCATACCAGGTGCTGGTGGAGGGACTGGATTATCGTGGCTTTCATCCCTGCTGTGAATATGGCCGGATCAGGGCCTTCAAAGACAGGGGCTTGTCTCATTCCCAGCTTCCTAAAACTTTGTTGTACCTCCTCTATAGATTTCCAGGGTCCCAGGTACCCAGAGAGATCTCCCTCACTGGGCCAAGCCTCCCTGCAGGCTAGGATAATCCAATCTATAAGGGAGTGGATACCTTGAACCCCCCAGCACCATGCAGACACTGCCAGAGGGCAGGGTATGTAGTGATGTTGCTTATTTTCTCTGCGTCCTGACCCGTCAGAGAAACGCCATCACTCCTTCCCTCATCCCATAGCCGCACTAACTGTGCCTGGATAGTTTCCTTGGCCTTTTGCTGGGACTTGGCAGCTGCCTCAATAAGCTCGGCGCGAGTATGTTCTCTCATGGTGAACGTCTCCTGCACTGGGGGCTGCCTGCTGCCTGCGGTTGTGGTCGCTGTGCGTTTGCTTTCCTTTGTATTAGGGGTCAGATGGCGAGGGCGAGGGACCTTTTCACCACAACATCCTCCTCTGCTCTCCTCACTTTCCGAGGGATTCCACCTCTTAGTGTCCCATCAGGCTTTGTCACCAGCGCTCAGACCTTAATCCATGACAGTTTGCAGCCTCCTAGCTTTCCAAAACGGCACACTCAGGTCCCCAGCTGATTATCCCGCTCTCCCACCTTGTCTGCCAGCCCTGAAGCTAGCAGAATAGCGGACAACCACACGTTCTTCTCTAACTCAGCTTTTCTTCTAGTTTTCTAATTCAAGCTTCAGCCTCTAGCTGGGCATCCCTGGCCAGCTGATCTGCCCACAGCAGAGGCCAGCCCACTGCGGCAGCCATGCCTTTCCCTTCTTTGCCGCAGTGCGCTATGCGCAGTTCCTCAAACAGGCGCTTTACATTAGCTGGCGTTTTTCTGGGCGTCCCCATATTCATGTGGTGACCCACAAGCATCTAACACACAGGCCACCCCTCCCCACATACAGGCCAATGGCCAACCTAGGATTTCCCCCTCAGATGCCTCTTTCCCAACACCCATTTATTCGGTCTCTCGCCTGGCTCGCCAATTGTTGGTTTGATACCTCGGGAGCTTCCTGGGTGAAATCTGAAACTGGCCCCCGGACACGGAGGGCACACAGAGACCGAAGGAAGAGGCAGAGCACTCCAGATTGGTAGGAGGCAGGTTTAATTAGCAAGGGAACTTACTTACCAGGCTTGTCTTGGGTGGCTGAAAGTCCGGTAGATCTCCGCATCTGCCCGCCAGAACCTTAACAGTTATATAGAGGCCTTAGCTGGGTTCGGTCATGGATTCAGTCCAGACGGTCTCAACAACCCCTTCCTCTCTCAAGGCTAGGTCCGTGAAATGGCTGCTGGTGTGGGAAGAGTAGGCAGGATGTACATTCCAAGGTCAAGAAGGAGTAAGGAGCCTCTGATTGCACGGATCCAACTCTCAGGTCAACCAAGGGTCACGTCCTCTTGATGACCTCCCCCAACACACACATACACCACAAACACGTGCGCAACATACACAAGGACACTAGAAAATGGCCCTTTACTTGGTGTTCTAAATGAAATATGAGAGTTTATTGTATTTCCAATAATAGTTTTCATTTATTTAAAACATATTATTTACCAGGTAATTTGTTCTCAAACGGTATCTTTTTGAAACTTTACAAAATCCTATCTGAAACAGATATCATTGTCCCTAATTTAGACAAAAAGAAACTGAGTTGGGGAAGAGTGTGTTGGAAAGAAAGAGAAGCAAGCAAATAAAAATAACCGTTTTTTTTTTTTTTACTTAGAGAAGGAAAAATATCAGTTTGTCCCCAAAATACCACAAACAACACAAAATATCTGAAAATATCCTATCTGTTGGGTTTTAAAAATTGATTTTATTTTTCCTGAATTATTTTATTAAGTAAGGGTGTTGATCTCAAAAATAATTACAGCAGAGGAAATAAAATATAAGAAAATAGATAAACTAAGGGTCAATACCTAGAAAAATTATGTTAACATTTTGCATGTCATTTTAGAATTTTTAAAAGCAAAATAATAAATGTAAAATGGATCATGTTATACTCTTTTAAGAAATGTGTTTTTAAAATACTAAGAATTATTTTCCATGTACCTATTTGTTCTCTGTGTGTATCGTTATTTTTAGTGGCAGACAATTATTCTATTAGATAGCTGTATTTATTCTTCATTACTGAAAATATATTGCCAGTTTTTCATTATTATAAAAAATATTCCTTCCCTTATATATTTGTGCATTTTATTGAATATACCCTTAGTAATAAATGACATCTATGGAAATACTGAGTCAAAGGATAAGAAAAGTTTTAGGGATTTTGGTCCACGTTAGCAATTTTCTTCAGCTACTTGTGCCAATTTATTTGTCCAGACACAATGTGTCAATTTTTAGTAGCAGATCACTTCTATTCCATTGCCTGATTAGTTTTGAATTCACAAAAAATCAAGATTTTAGGTACCTTAATTTCAGAATAATTTTTATTATTGAATTTTAAAAACAGGCATTCTCAAACTTCTGCACAACCCTGCACTGTAAGACAACTGAACAAAACATATAATTTTTTACCTTTTAAAAAAATTAATTAATTTTTATTGAGGTAACATTGGAATACTACTCAGCCATAAAAAAGATGAAACCTTGCCATTTGCAACAACATGGATAGACATTAAAGGTATTATACTAAGCAAAATAAGTCAGCTGGAGAAAAACAAGTACCATATGGTTTCACTCATATGGGGAAGACATATGTAATTTTGAACCCAAACTTTGTCAACTGTGATTGTGCCTTTGATCTTTGTAGGCTAAGTCATTCTCACATTTCCATAAATTCAAGACATATAAAATAATTGTATCCAGTTTTCAATTTTTTTTTTTTTTTTTTAGTAAGAGATCATTATTAAGAAGATTGCATGAGATAAAAAAAAGTCTGGGCCATTCCAACGAATGTAAGAGGCAAGATGAAGTGGGGAAAGTAAAAATGTATATTATTTGTGACTACATAGTGGAATTAAATAAGCACTGCTGTATCTTCAAGTTGATTAGTGGAGAAAAATACATGCTTTAGAAATTTATACACTGAAAAGTGACCGTAGATGATGGATTATATGTTTCCTAAATTACCAGAAGAAAACAAACACATGCCCACACATAAAACAAAAAAAGAAAAGCAGTATCATGTATTAAGATATAGAAAATAAACCATAAATAAGCAGCAATATAAAAATATAAATTATGAACAAAATAGATAACTTGTATTGAGCACTAATTATGCATAGAAATTGCCTTGGAGTTTTACATGTACTAACTCATTTAATCCTCACATTTAACTTATAACTTAGATGCTGGTACAAAGATCAGGCTCTGAAGCCAGACTATCAGGCATTTCTTTTCGCCTCTGCCTCTTGCTAGTAGTGTGACTTTATTCAAGTTAATTAGACACTCAGGACCTCAGTTTGCTCACCTAAAAAGTGGGGATGATAATAGCATTTGCCTCAAAGGATTGTTGTGAGGACTAAATATGTTAAAACATAAAATTTTCAGTCAAGTGCCTGACATAGTAAGCCCTCAATGGAAAGTTATAATAGTTTTGTGTTTTGGAAGCCCATTTTCATTTCTTTCTTCCTCACTGATCTGATTTTTTACAGCACTATGTTTCCTGAGTGTTGTCTTTAAATGTGTATTTTCATTCTGCAGTGTTTTAAATTTTTCTGAATATTTTACCTCACTGTGTTAACTTATTTATTTAACAGATATACATTGACCTCTACTACCTTCCTGACAGTCTACTATGCACTATAGTTGCAAGAGTAAACAAAATTGTTGACATGTCTACCGTCATGAAGTTACATTCAAGTGGCAGTGATAACCATAAATAGAATAAATAAGCAATATGTAGTATGTTAGATAATAATAAGGTCTAAGGAGTAAATTACAGCAAAGAAAAGGGTGTGTGTGTGTGTGTGTGTGTATTTACAATATTGAATGTTGTGGCCAAAAAAATTCAATGATGATATTTGAGACCTACAAGAGGCAAAAGCAGAATCACGCAGATATCTCTGTGAAAAACCTTCCGGACAAAAGGAATATGCATAAAGGTTCTGAAGGAAAACAATGCCTAGTATGTTCTAGAAACAGAAAGGATGCCAGTGTGGTTGATCAGTATGAGTAAGGGGAAGAATAGTGGGAGATAGAGTCAAGGGTCCCAGAGAGACTAGAGCCTGGTGGGCCATGGTAAAGAGAAGGTCACAGCAAAGTAGATTGAGAAGGAGCAGTCAGCAAAATAGAGTGAGAACTAAGTGAGTTAAATAGCCTAGAAGCTAATAGATGAGAGCAGAAAAGATCTCACAGAAACCAAAAATGACAAAGTAGGGGAGTGAGGAGCAGTGGAAAGAGGCTGGAGTGGTTTCCTTGAATAGGAGAAAGGGAGAGGAACCCAGAGCACAGGGTAGGGGTAACCTTCTACAGATAGAAGGAGCATGAGGGAGATATCCTTTTTATTAGGAGAAAATGTCAGGTGTAAACACACAGAGGTAGGTATGTGTGTAAGCACACTCTAATGTGCTAAATCCACTAACGAAAGGTTCGGAAGGAAACTAGCACCCAACTGCCATTCCATTCAACTGCCATTTCTACTAGGCTATTACCTAGTTCAACTCTACTCTACGGAGGTGAGAGGTACTGGGCTGTCTGATTTCCCGATAGTCTTCTCCAAAAGAGTAGGTGAGGAAAACATCTAACCTGAAATACTATAATAATTTTATCTCCAACTCTGTCTAACAGTGATTGATTTGTATGAACTGATACTGATTTTAGCTAACATTAATTGGATACTTACTATGTGCTTGAGAAATTTAAATGTATTACCCGTTTAATTTTCCCCTCTCATTTAATTTTCACATCAATTTGACCAGATAAGTATGGTCTTATATTTTATAGATTAAATGTAACATCTCCAAGATCTTATTTCAGAAACAATATTTTTAATCAATATGTCATAACTTTTAGTTTGCAGTGCACCATCAAGTGTTACATTTTTGCCCTTTTGTTTCCTGAGATATGTAAGAGATGGGGGAAGGTGGCATCTGAAAGGTGAGTCTACCTTGCTGATTAGTGGGAGGAAGAAAATCATAAGTCCTTTAGTCTCCCAGCTAGAGTTAGAAATGAAGTAACACAGAATATTTTCCTGCTTCCCTCCCCCTCTTCCACCGCCTCCAGTGATTTCTGTGAATTAGGCTTCTGCATAAGTTTTATTTATTTACTTTTTTCAATTCACTGCTCTATGTCTTTTAGTGTGTGGAGACTCCAAAACTTTAGATTAAATTCTACCCTGCTCTTCCCTTAGTCTTAATTTTCAGGGTCTTTTTGCCTTTTTATAATTTCTGGTTCACCATGGACATTTTAGTTTGCAATTGGGACAGATTGCATCAGCTAATTGCCAGTTGTGCTTTTTTGGCTCAAATTGACTCTGATGTTTTAAGAACTCTTTGTGTTCATTAAATAAAAAAGCAAAGAAAGCCAACTATTATTTTTCCTTTATCTGACCTTAGATTAGTTTATTCAAAGGGGAAGCTATGCCAGGGCCCTGGGACTCCTAGGGTACCATCATTTTAACAATAGTAGTGGATTATTTCCTTTAATGGGTAATTACAGTTTGACTCTTACTTGTCCATATTATGAATTCCTGAAAATCTGTGTTCCAACAGAAAACACATATTGAATCAGTTTTAAATTGCCAAAGGAAACTTAAACTACCTTTTAATGTTCACAATAACATACAGGAAAGCTATTTTAATTCCTTTTCTATAGAGGAGGGCTGAAATTCGAAAAGACGTTTCTGTTGTCATTCAGCTGGTTAATGACAGAAGTATATTTTGCACCCAGATCTGTGACTAAGAAAATATTCTATTTTTGCTAAAACACATCACTGTCTCTCTCCATACTCCACCCATGTACTTGAACTCAGAGGATGAATATAACAGGAAAAAAAAAAATGAATGAAGGTTTTTACATGGAGACACATTATGTGTTTGTCAGCATAATTTATAAATTTAAAACTGTGAATAAACTCTTGCATGGCATTAGGAAAATGGACAGCTAGTTTTCATTCATTGTGAGCCTTTTATATTAAAACACAGGTCCCTGATGATCTCTACCCAAGCACTAAAAGCATGCATGGAAATTTTATTGATTTTTTATGACTTGAATAGAGGAAGAGTTGGAGAGCTACATTTAAAGCCAAAATAACCCCTGAGTTTTAGTTTACTTTTCCCCAGGTATGTGATATTTGGACTAATTACTCTGCTTTCTAAGCCTGATTGTCTCCATCAGTAAAGAGACTGGTGGTAACATTGACCCCACAAGTAACCAAGGGGTTTACATAGCAGCTATAATAACAGCTAGCATTTATTGCATGCTTGCTATAATACAGGCATGATTCTAAGAACATTATATGTATCCATTCATTTAACTTGCACATGGCCTCATGAGCCAGGTCCTATCACCATTGACGTTTTACAGACAGAAAAAAGAAGCACGGAGTTAAGTATTTACCGAATGCACCCAAGGCGATCAGACTCCAGGGCCTGTGCTGTTAATCATTGTGCTCAGCTGCTTTTGATCAAGTGAAAGCATGGTTTGAAGGTACCTTGTAGGGCCGGCCCCGTGGCTTGGTGGTTGGGTGAGCACGCTCCACTGCTGGCGATCCGGGTTCAGATCCCGGGCTCGCACCGACGCTCTGCTTCTCCGGCCATGCTGAGGCCGCGTCCCGCATGCGGCAACTAGAAAGATGTGCAGCTGTGACACACAACTATCTACTGGGGCTTTGGAGGGAAAAATAAATAAATAAAATCTTAAAAAAAAAAAAAATTTATTTAATGAAGGTACTTTGTAAACTGCTATTCAACTGTTAGTTTTCATTAGTTATTTATAATATTGTTTTATTTCATTATATATGTCTATAATATGCATATACTGAACATTGATATGTTATCATTTACTATTGATATATTAAATGCTTTTATATTAAAATTCTTTAAAAAGGCTCAGAGTTAAGCATAAAGATGTGTCCTGTATACTATTCACACAGTTCAAATGAGTAGTCTTGCTTTACAATATTTCTTTTAATTGCTTACATTGAGCATTTTCTTCAACTTGAAGCCATTAACAAAGGATACAAAAATGAAATTAGGTGCCTCGAAACATAAGCCTTCCTGATCACTTTGGGTGGCTTTCGTCTCCTATACAAGGCTGTTATGGACATTAAATGTGATCATTCACATATCACATTTGTGGCTGAAATTGTCCTGCTCATGAGATATTCCCTGCTTCCCTTCATTTCTCATGTAAAAATGGCAGAGCCCTATAGCCAATGGGCTGAGAACAGAAGTGACGAGTGTCTTTTCCTCTCTCTTCCTTTCAGAGGCCATGTGTTGAGAGGTCAGAGCCACAGAACTGCAGTAGCTCACCACTGAGCGGCTCCATGAAGGTCAGCTGCTTTCTAGATTTATCAGACCTACAGAGGATTTGGCGTAAGTAAGAAATAAACTGTGGGGCCGGCCCCCTGGCTTAGCGGTTAAGTGCGTCCTCCGATACTGGCGGCCCGGGGTTTGGATCCAGGAGCGCACCGACGCACCGCTTGTCAGGCCATGCTGAGGCCTCGTCCCACATACAGCAACTAGAAGAATGTGCAACTATGATATACAACTATGTACTGGGGCTTTGGGGAGAAAAAGAAAGAGGAGGATTGACAACAGATGTTAGCTCAGAGCCGGTCTTCCTCAGCAAAAAGAGGAGATTTAGCACGGATATTAGCTCAGGGCTGATCTTCCTCACAAAAAAAAAAAAAAAAGAAAGAAACTGTGTGTGTATGTGTTTCCCTAATGTAACATAAACCTATTCTATCTAGACTGTATTTAACATAAGCCCTGGACCATTTAAGCAATGAATGAATATCAGTTGTTATTATTATTGCTAAGGTTATCATCATCATCATTGACAACAAACCATGACATTCTGCAATCCCATTTTGCTGTCCTCTTGGGTAACTGGGGTTGATTTAGTAATACCTGGGATTATTCACCTTTCTCAAAATGTCTGAATTGGGGCTACACGATCATATTTATTGATACCAAATATTGGGTAGTTCGCCAGATATTTTGACCATTTCCCCTCTCACCAAGATTTTGGAAACCTCCTGACCCAACAAGTAGTTTCAAATATTAAATTGGTGAAAACTCATTTGTAAAATACAGAAACCAAAATGATTGCTGAATCACGGATGCTTTGGACTTGCAGCAGCAGATTTTGCTAAGTGCTATCACTCTAAATTTTGGCGTTTATCTTTTATCTTGATATAAAACTTGTTTATTTGTGTACTGTGAAAGAATAATCAAAATAGTGGCTGATTTTCCATGGATAATATATCTAATTATATGTGCCTATCAAGTTTCTGATGAGCACATTTATATCATTTGCTTTTCATCTGAAACAACTGGTTGAGGGATATTCATTCTTCATACCCCACAGTTTTTGTGCCGACAACTTATGTTAATGGTCATTCATATGAGACCATTGAGTATCAGTACCTCTACACTGGAGTAACGTTGCATTTCAGACTTGCATCTGCCATTGCCCCCGATTATGTACATTTACTTATCGTTGGGATGGATTTTTATGGTTATGGGCAGGATGATTGCAAACCATATTGCAATGTTAAGAAAAACTCAACCAATAAAGAAATAACATGAAATTTCACTCCTCTATAGAAGGAGCACAGGGCAGCTCAGTCTTTGCCTTTAAGATACTATTTCACTGGTTTATTGGAAGCCATTACTACTGATGTTAGTGGGTCCCACATTATAAAGTTTTAGAAATATTACAGTTAACCTACATTCTCAGAAAAAATACTTCAAGATATTCCAGCAAATTAAGCATAACTGCAGGAAGAACATCTTGTGATATAAAAAATGACAAGCAAAAGCATAGTACATTAATGGAATACTTAGATTGGATTCCCTTGGATCTCAAAATCTTTTTTTCCAGAACCCCTAGTACATATCAATAGCAATTAGTATTTTTACATCATAACTTTCATCAAAGTTTTTCATACTTTTAAAAAACTACCTTCTCCTAACCTGTACATTCTGTGTCTATTTTATTACCTATTTCATGCCTGGGATCTGACAAAATGCCTCACATAGTAATCAATCTATAGACATTTATTGAATAGTTTAGTTCAAGTACCAAAATATTGAAGTTTCTAGCTATTGAAAGTAAATGGTGTTATTAACTGTTTTAGTCTTTCTGAAGGTCAATTTTGCAAATTTTGTCAAAATTTCAAAAATATATTTATTTTCCTAATATGATTTAATATCTAGAAATGTAGCCTATAAAAATAGCTTTCATATGTCCAAAAAGTATTTGTATAAACAGAAACTTTCTAAATTTGTGTAAAGAAAATTTGTTTGGTATTGCATATGTATATGTATTTATTTATGTGACATGTATATTATATATAAACATATATAATTTATATTTTTAGGGCCGGCCCTGTGGCTTGGTGGTTAAGTGCGCGCGCTGCGATGCTGGCGGCCCGGGTTCGGATCCCGGGTGCGCATCGAGGCACCACTTCTCTGTCCAGCCTGGGGCCGAGTCCCACGTGCAGCAACTGGAAGGATGTGCAGCTGTGACATACAAATATCTACTGGGGCTTTGGGGGCAAAAAATAAATAAAATCTTTATATTTTTAAATTCTCAATATATATCAAATATGTATTGGTTAATTAACTGTAATGCATCCATAGTTTTAATACTTTAAAAGAGTGTGGTAAATACTTATGTACTAGATGAGTGATATATAGTTAAGAAAAAAACGACTGTAAACATTCCCTATAAAATAAAAAGACTTAAAATATTTGCTTTTACCCATGAATATTCTTTCTTTGTGTATGGACAATTTTCAAAAATATGTTTAATAAGGGTTGCCTGTCGGAAGGGTGTGAAAAGGGGTTTCATTTACTTTTCTTCTTTTACAATTGAATACATATAATTAAAAAGAAGATATTATATTGACATTATTTCATTTGTAAGTGAGATGAGAAGGGGAAGAATATGGCAATGCTGAAGTAGCAAAGAAAAATCATAACCTGTAGTGGAAAATAATACATATATATTATTTTAGATAACTCAGTATTAATGGTGCCAGGTAATCTCAGTTTTCAGCTTTTTATCAGAAAAATTAATTCAATTTTTAAAAATGTCTTGCTTCTAATTATAAGTAACTCATGAGCCAGTGTGGAATGTTCATATGCATAGCTCCCATTCGCTTACTTCATTTTATTGAAGTTTTGAAGCTGCCAAAACTTTAAAGATTTTGGAAAACACTCTATTTAGAAAAATTCTGATTAATTCAGTATATACTTTTTAAATGTCTCTTTCTTCCAAGCAGTTTTGCATGATAATAGTGTATTTATTTCTTAACATTTTCAAATTTTCCAGCTTTTTTATCCTTTCACACCAAAAGTCATAATTATTTCCATAGCAACCGTGCTCATTGTCAGAGGTAGAAATTTTGACTTCTGTTGGGTACTTTTTAAGGAGTAAAGGAACATTTAAACAACAAAAGGTGCTATTTTATGAAAATTGTTGAGAAATGAGAGAAAAAACTATTAGATGTTGCCTTTAATAACTTATACTGATAACTTACTGTCATTATAAGTTATTGCCAAAACTCAACACAATTATTTCTTTAGTAATCTCAAGTTATAATTAATATCTCCCTTTTTGCAGTCATAACCAAGAGACAAGTGTTAACATATATAAAATGGAGAACAAATATTTTCCATTTTCACTTAGGGAATCTGCTTTAAATATCCAATTTTCTGACCCTGAGTTTTTTAATTACAGGAAAATTTTAGTCTAGAAGCTCAATTAATTCAATAGTTTCATCTAAAAAGTAAAGAATTCTTTTTCTCTTCAGCTCCCTCCAAAACATTATCAGCAACTTATTTAGTGTGGCATTGTATATTGTAATTTATAAACTAAAGAATTTATTTCATTATGCCATTTATGAGCAATAGATAATAAGTATATGCCCTAATACTTTCCTGAACACAAGATGATGACCATTGAAGCAAAACTTATTTTTTCTGCAGCTTTTATTGCTTGAAGTTGTTGTTTGGCATCACCAGATGGAGAAACTGAATTAGCAAAGTAGAGGGAAGTAGGTTTAATTTTATCATACCATTAGATTTGTTTAGCCAGCTCTGATGGTGGTCTAGTGGTTAAGATTTGGTGCTCTCACCACCGAGACCTGGGTTTGTTTCCTGGTCACACCACCTGTCTCTCAGCTGTCATACTGCCACAAAATGAATTGCCCATAGAACCCAAGCTACTGGTTCCCATTCTCCTGGGTTAAGTGAAACAACAAGTAAAACAAAAGGACAAATGTTCAACACAGGTTCTTGACTTGTGCCATCATATAAGGTTACTGATGAAATTTGAAACTTTGAAAAATAGGAGTTTTCTTTATATGACTTATTTATATATTAAATAAAAATATACCAAGCAACTACTATATGAAAAGCGATTGTTCTAACGTTTTCAGTAATAAATGCACACATTCTTTTGTCACAATTTAGCAAAAAAGTGACAAATGATGAAAAAGTTAGAAGAAATGCTAAAAGAGTGCAAACTCTAGAACTAACACTCTCACGTTTCCAAGTCGGAATTTGAGGATTAAGTTGTGCAGCACGTTGCAAAGTCCCTTTTAGGAGCAGGTGCTAAGTGTGAGAGTTATCTCAACTGAGAGGCCAGATTTGAGCGCCCCTTGAGTTTTCAACAAGTTCCCATTTTTAGGCTAATTACACTACTTTTCTAGCTGCCTGGTTTGCAATCTCCTCCTGATTTTCACATCTCTATGACCATATTAAAACATTTTCTTGTTTATTTCTGTTTTCATCTACTGCACCATATGTGAGCATCTCCAAGACAGGAATTGTGCCTAGTTTTCCTTTGAATCTCAGGCCAATATTTGGCAAATGGTGCAAATTCAATATGTATTTTAAACTGTATTGATACAATTTGATGGATGAATCAACGCAATAAAAAAAATGCCACATTTCGCCCACTTCTCAATCGCCCCCTCAAAATTCTCTAACTTTTCATGCCATTAAAATATACTCACACTGAAATGGTAAGTTTTACAATTGAATATTGCATGGCTTTGGACACTTTTCAAAATAGTTCAGCATATGCTGTGTCATTTTATCTTTAGGTAGATATTAAAGAATAGTTCAATTGATATCTTAGGGAAATTTACTACATATTAGATACCGTATAGTTATGATTTCCATTTTACAGATAAGGAAACCAAGCTTCAAAATGTTTAAATAAATTGCTCAAAATCAAAGAGGTAACAAAAGGCAACACAAGGTCAAAGGCATTTCAATTCTTCTTTTCTCAATCCAGGGATTTCAATCATTCTATGTAATCACACCATGATTCCAAAAGGAAGCTAAACTCTTTAGAAACATGACACATTAAGTCATAATTAGCCTTTTACTCTTTAGGAAATAAATCAAAATATTTTTGTTAATTTTTTACTTGTTAGTTTTTTTTAGTAGAGCTACAAGCCGTAAGAAATATCACATAGAAGACTTAAATTTTGATAGAAGAGGATTAAGTGTTTCAAAATCAATATACTGCAGCCACAATATATTTGCACCTCCCCAAATTTTTTAAATCAATTGTATTTTGTATTTTTCTAATTATAAGGCAATGATATTCACTGCAGTGAAATACAAAAGAAGACATTAAAATATATTTGTAATTCTACTAATCAGTAGTATAATTAGATATTTGTATATAGTATATAATGTAGTTATGAATTGAGTTTATTATGTGTTAATATCCGTATACCATAATATTTTTCCTTTTAGAAAGAAAGATGGCCAGAAGGTGGTGGTCCAAAATTTTGTAAATGCTCAAAAAAAAGAAAAAAGAGAGCAATCCAGAATTCTATATCTAATGAAAATATTTTTCAAGAATACTAAATAAAGACATTTTCAGATTTAATAAATAAGAAAATTTGGTACTAGAAGTCTGCATCAAATAAATGCCAAAGGAAGTTTTTCAGAATGAGAAGAAATGATGTCAAATGAAAGTCAGATATTCAGGATGGAATAAAGTACATTGAAAATGCTTCTTATGTGTGTATATATAAAAGACTTTTACTCTTTATTTCTTTAAAACACATATGACTATTTATAGCAATATTACAGGGCTGACAAAAGGCTTCGGCAGACTTTCAATTTGGATGCAATGGCGCAAACTGTTTCTCTCTGCTCCTCCTGACAAATACAACCATAGACTCTGGAAATAATGCAAGAGACCACCAAAGGAAAACTCTGAAAGGTGGAAAGAAGAAAGCAAACTGGTAAATAAATGAAAAGACATACTATGTTCATAGATTGGATGACTCAACATAGTAAAGATGTTACTTCTTTCCAAATTGATCTACAAGTTTAATGCAATTTCTGTCAAAATCCCAGCCAGGTTTTTGTACACATACACAAGCCTATTATAAAAGTTATATGGAAATATACAGATCCAAGAATACCTAAAACAACCTTGACAAAGACTAATAAAGAAGGAGAAATTTCTCTACTCTGTATTAAAGCTTTCTGTATGTCTACAGCTATATTAACCAAGACAGTAAGATATTGGCAGAGATATAGACACATAAATCAATTGAACAGAACAGAGAACCTGGAAATAGACGCAAATATGCCAAACTGATTTTTGACAAAGCCACAAAAGCAATTCAATGCAGGAAGGATAGCCTTTCCCACACATGGCTGCAGCAATTGGACATCCATAGGTAGAAAAAATGAACTTTGACCTAAATATCATACCTTATACAAAAACTAACTCAAAATTTGTCATGAACTTAAAGATAAAGCATAAAAATATAAAACTTTTTGAAAAAAACAGTACCATAATATTTCACTGTGGGATTTATAATCTTCATAGATGCAATACATATGACAAGAGTAGCAAAGATTCTCGTAAGAAAGAAATCTACCCATGTAAACTCCAAACAATATACCATCTTCTCCATAAAGCTTTTCTGGGTAGTCCAGGCTTGATATTATACACCCGATAGTACTGTGTACTTGTCTAATGGTACTTTTCAAATGTTGCCTTTTTTATGGTTTTGTTCATATTTTAGATACCCCTAATATATTTTAACCTTCTTGATAAAAAGGCCTGTACTTTTTCACTATTAAAGAGCTTCATATATGTAGTGAGTACATAGTGTTTGTTTCAGGAAATTAACCATTGTAAAGGAAAAAATAAAATATATTAATAAATGATGCTTTGAAATTCTAGTAGTTTTCGAAAATGCTTGTCCTAGCGATAATATCTAGGAAAAACGTCACTATTTCTACATTACTGTATCCATTTCTCTTCCCAAATTTTTATCCGTGTCCTAAAATGATAGATATGTTCAAAGATTGAATACTGTGACCAAGTGAGCTTCTGTAACCCCGAACTCTGGAGGCAAGGAAACTGCTCAGAAATCCTCCCTGGGCAGTCACAAGGATTTTTCCATCAGTATAGGGTGTGGCCTGGTTGAGGTTGAAGGAGGTTGTAGTGAGAAAGTTAAGAAAGATGCTGCAGAAGGTGTGTAATCATTTTCTGTTAGAAACATTTATTGTGGGAAAGCAGTTCCTGAAGTGTTCACAAATGTGAAGGTGTGTATGTGTATACCTTTTTATACTATACATATATATATAAATTTTATAATATGTATCTGAATATGTTTCATAATATATATAGCCATGTTTTATAATATGTATAGAACCTTTCATAATATATGTGTGAGTGTGTGTTATAAAATGTGCTGTGCACTGTTAATCTCTTTGGTTTCAACAAATCTCTTCTTTGCATTGTCAGTGGCACCAACAGATTTGTGCTCCAGGTGCAGAATTTTACACAAATTGCACATGGAAAAGCTGCAATTATTTCTGCTTGTCACGGTCACCTTTCTTCAGCTAAGTTTCTGTGTCCTTAGCTAAACAACTTGAGAAGGTGATAATAATTACTGAACTGTTCTGAGGGAATAATTTTAAATTTCCTTGGGGTAACAATCTCTTTTTGTTGTTGTTGTTTCTGGAGCTTTAATTGGTGTTTTTTTTTTATTTCCAAGGCATTTGTGTGGATGTTGGACTCTTGGTTTTCACCACAAGGAGACAGATGAGCACAGACTCCTCTTACTAAGAATATGCAAGTGACAGTTAAATACCGGCTTGTATAATGCAAGTGAGCTTTATGGATCAGGTAAGTTCTCTCCTTTCATCCCTTCGCCTTTACTCTTCATTCTCTAAACAGCTCATATTATTCCATGGCCTGCCTTTATGATATAATTTAAAATAACTAATATTAATATTTGGACTGAAACAATTCATTCCAAGTAGTATTAAGTAGTATTAAATAATGTATTTTGTTGGGCAGTAGATAACACTGGTAGGAATGTACAACATCTCTAGAGGATGATTTGACAATAAATAGTAAAACCTTAAAGTGTGCACATTCATTGAACAGACTGATTCTTCTTTGATAGAAAATATATAATTACAATTGTGCTCAGATTTAGCCTCAAGAATGTTTATTGCACAATTATATGTAATAGCCAAATATTTGTAATGATGTAAATAATCAAAACATGTACTTGAATATGGTACCTCTTTGAAATTAAATGCCGTGTAATAATTACAAATAACATCAGAGAAAAATATTTAGTGACAGGAAGAATATTCATGATATGCATATAAATGCAAAAGCAACTTTCAACATAGCTAATGTATATATAGAGATAGAGATAAACATACACATACACATAAGCATAGTTATCCATAGGGAAAAAAAGACTGAAAGAATAATCCCCAAAAGAGTAACAGTGGTTACCCCTAGATGGTTTTTGATTTTTTAATTTTCCAAATTATTCTAAAGAATATACATAACTTTTACATTAAAAAAAATCAGTACTTTTTGAAAAAAATAAATTTAAGAAAGAGAAACTCTATTGTGAAACATCTTCTAAAATGACTAATATGCTATTTTTACTTACTGCTTTAAAGCACAGACTGCTTTGTGCCAGGCATTGTGCTAAGCTAGGAACTCACGACTAAGTGCGGAGAGAAGAGAATGGTGAGTACAGCTCCTTTCATCTTTAGTTTTCTGGGTATAATATATTAGTTTTCCAGATATACTATCATATCCTCTGCAATTAGAGATATTTTTGCTTCTTCTTTACCCATTCTTATGCCTCTGTTTGATATCTCATGTCAAATACCTCTAGTACAATGTCAAATAGTAACAGAGACAGTGGACATCAAAGCTGTGTTCCTGATCTAGTTGGGAATTTCTCTAGTCTTTCCTCATAAAATAAAACACTGGCTTTAAGACTAAAGTAAATATATCTTGTCATGTTAAGAGCATAACACTGAATTCCTATATTCTTGAGTGTCAAGAACGGATATTGAATTTTGTTGCAGGTTTTCTCAGCATGTATGAGGATGATATATTTCGCGTGTGTGTGTGTGAGGAGGATTGGCCCTGGGCTAACATCCGCGCCCATCTTCCTCTGCTTTATATGGGACTGGGACGCCGCCACAGCATGGCTTGACAAGCGGCGCATGTGTCCACGCCTGGGATCCGAACCTGTGAACACCGGGCTGCCGAAGCAGAGCATGCGAACTTAACCGCTATGCCACCAGGCCGGCCCCTGTGATATTTTTTCCTCAGTTGTGTTAATATGTTGTGTTTTGTTAATGGACTTTCTCATGTTGAAGCAACTTAGTATTTCTGATATAAATCCCGCTTGGTCATCATGTATTAGTTTCTTAATGTGGTGTTGAATTCTGTTTCTAATATGTTTGGAATTAATATGTTTGGCATTAGTACATAGTGAAATTGGTCTGCAGTTTCCTTTCTTTGTATTGTATGTATCCTTGCATGCTAAGAATAGTTAGGAAGATTTCCTACCTTCTCACAGGCCTGGAATAAATAATAGAGTGTTGGGACTAGTGGTCTTTGAAGAACTGGTCGAATTACTCTATAAAAGTATCTGAGCCTGGTGCATTTTTGTAGGATACTCCTTCAGTGTCTTTATTTCTTCTATGAAAATTATGTGTAAACATTCTAACGCCCATAGGGTCAGTTTTTGCAATCTGAATTTTTCTCAGAAATTATGCATTTCTTTTAGTTTCTTTTTCTTTTGGTTTCTTCTTTTTCAATAGTTATATCCCTCTTATTACTACTTACTGTGTACATGTTTGTCCCTCCTTTTTCTTCTTGATAAAATTAGCTAGTGGTGTGTATATTTTCTTAACTTTTTTCTTTTTTTTGGTGAGGAAGATTATCCCTGAGCTCTTTTTGCTGAGGAAGATTGGCCCTGAGCTAGCATCCGTACCCATCTTCCTCTACTTTATATGTGGGATGCCTGCCACAGCATGGCTTGATATGAGGTGCATATGTCTGTGCCTGGGATCCGAACACGCGAATCCCAGGCTGTTGAAGCAGAGCACATGAACTTAACTGCTATGCCACCAGGCAGGCCCCTTTCTTAACTATTTTAAATAAACCAGGGATTTGATTTAGTAGTTAGATCTTTATTCTATTATCTACCTTGCTAATTTCTGGTTCTTTAATATTTCTTTTCTTGTGCTCTCTTTTGTTGTTATTTTCTAGTGTTTGAAACTGGAAATTTAATTATTTTAATTTTGTTCTTTTATTTTTATCAATATAAGTTTTTAATGCAACATATTTCCATTCCTCATTGATTTACATGCATTCTTTAAGTTCAGTTATGTAATGTTTTCTTTGTCTTTTTTTCAATTCTATAATTTCAGTTTGTATTTCCTTTTCCAACTACAAGTTGATTAGTGGAAATTAAAGTTTTTTTTATTTCCATGTAAATGAATTTTTCTGTTGTTTTTGTTTTCATTAGTTAATTTTTGTTTTATTGTATTATGATCATAAATTGCTTCTTTTAATAGTGCTACTTTATTAAACAGATACTTTATTTGTGATCTAATATACAAACAATTTTTGTGAATGTGTAGGAGCACTAAAAAAGAATGTGTATTCCTTACTAACAAGGTATGAATTTCAATATATATATGTAAGACATATTCCATTTATGTTGTTTAAATCATTTATTCCCTTACTTATTTTTCCACTTAATCTGCCTTGGACTGAAAGTAATGTAGTAAATTCTCCTATTTTTTGTATGTTTCTATCTATCTCTCCTTGAATTTCCTATATTTTTGGTTTTAAAAAGATGCCCGCTATGTTATTTGATGCGTACACATTCATTAGTGTTTTATCTGTTTTGTGGATCTTGGCTTTTAGTATTAAAAATATCAAGTACTTTTGCAATTGAATTACACCTTAATTACATTATATCAAGATTTCTATGCCTGCTCTCTTTTGCCTTTCATTTGCCTGATATGTATTTATCCATTCACGTATTTTTAGTTTCTATATCATTTTGTTGTAGGTGTATTTCTTATAAATGACACATACTTGGATTTTGTGTTGTAAGGTATATTGAAAATCATTTTCTTTTAATAGGTAAGTTAAGCCTATTCAAGTTTGTTATTATGACTATGTTTGATCTCAAATCAATCATAATATTTTGTGGTAGGTGCATTTTGTTTTATTTGTTGTGTGTCTTTATAAGATGTCATTTCCTGCCATTTTATTTCAATCTTTTTTGGTTTTTAGGAAAGTTTATATTTTTGTTTTAGTTGTTAACTTTGTATTATGCCCTTTTTAAGATCCATTACCTGTTTTTACATGTAAACATTTATTATGTTTATCAGGTTTTTTTGTAGTATCCTTGAGGTTTTCTTTTTTGTTCTTTCCTTTTTCCTTCTCCTCCCATCATTAGTTGCATTATTTCTACTTAATCACAATATCTGACATTTGAAAAATAGTCTTCCACTGTCTTCCTTAACCTTGCCTTAGACTACTATGTACATTTATATACTTTTAAAAATGCTTGCTACAATTTTTTAAAACTTCAGTTATTCTGATGAAATATTGAGTCATTATTCGATTGGATAAAGTTCAACTGTCTTGTACAGGATTGAGAATCTATGACCTACAGACCAAATTTGTCCCTCTGGCTGTTTTTGTAAATAAAGCTTTATTGGAACAGGCAAAATTATTTGTTTATGTATTATCTATGACTTCTTTTGCACTATAATTGTACAGTTGGGTAGTTCTAAAAGAGATTCACAAAGCCTAAACTATTTACTATCTGGCTCTTTACAGAAAATGTTTACTGATTCTTGGTTTAGTATATTCCTCAAGAAGGGTTGATGGACATAGAATTCTCTAAGTTCTTGTATGTTAAAAACTAGCCTTGATATTTGAAGGACAACTTATGTGGATATAGAATCTTTGGTTCACATTTTCCTCTTTGATTTTTTTGAAGAAATGCTGCTCTATTTTTGCACACTTTGGTGTTTTGAAAAGCATTTTGGTAGTCTAATTTATTTATTTTGGCGACTGCCAGTTATTTGATCTTATTTCTTCAATTCTTGAAGAGTTTATCTTTATCTTTGAAATTTAATAGGTTTTCTGTGATATGTCTCAATGTTTATCATTCTTGATAATTTTTCCAAGTACCCAGTGAGCCCCTTCAATTTTGTACATACTGGTCATTTTCAATTTCTTGTATGTTTTCTTGGGATATAGTTTTAAATATTAGCTCTGTTCCATTTTTCTCTTTTTCTTCATGAAGGATTCCAGTAATATAGATATTATTTGTTCTTTGCCTTCCATTTTCACTACTTTCTCTGTTGATCCTTTTTTTCTTCTTTCTTTATGCTATTTTTAATTCTATTGGTTGTTTAACTGCCTTCCATGCCCATTATTAAAATTTTATTTGAATATATTCTCTCTTGGGAACCTTGTAATTTATTCTTCAGTCCAGAGATAATTTTGTCTTTTTTTAATCCATTTTATTCCCAAGTTCAAATAATTCTTTTATTTACCTTTGGTATGTTTGTTTTGGCTTGGTTTGGACTTTGAATTTCTGTTTCAAGGTCATTTCTCACATTCTAAAATGTCTGTTTAAGTATGTTTAATTCTATTTGAAGTGTAGATTACAATTTTCTTCTGCTTCACGGTTATTTTACTTGTTTTAACTTAGTTTCCCTGCTTTTCTGCAGTAATTCTCTATGGTCTTTACTTTGGTTAATTTTTATTATATTGAGGTGTTTTACGTGGTTCTTAGTTTAATGACACTCTTTTCTGTTAGTCTAGCAATTCCAGGTCCCTTAGCAGGGCTTGGTGGCTTTTCTCTCTGGCGGTAGGTGTTGTGGTTTTATTATAGCTTGTAGTACCCTAAATTTCCCTATTCTTTCATCATCATCTGATTACCAACAGACATTTCTCCCTTCACTTTGGCTTTTTTCTCTCCTCCAGAATCTGTGGGTTAAGATTGTCCCCTTAAATTGTGCTTGTCCTTTTAAATTAGCTTGCTTTATTAAATAGAGCCTGTCCCTTTACATCACATGCCTGGCACTTTTTTGTGTGTGTGTGAGGAAGATCAGCCCTGAGCTAACATCCGTGCTAACCCTCCTCTTTTTGCTGAGGAAGACCGGCTCTGAGCTAACATCTATTGCCTATCCTCCTCCTTTTTTTTTCCCCAAAGCTCCAGTAGATAGTTGTATGTCATAGTTGCACATCCTTCTAGCTGCTGTATGTGGGACACGGCCTCAGCATGGCCGGAGAAGCAGTGCGTCGGTGCGCACCGGGATCTGAACCCTGGGCCGCCAGCAGTGGAGCATGCGCACTTAACCACTAAGCCAAGGGGCCGGCCCGCCTGGCACTTTTTATGATGTTTGTCTCTTTAAAGATTGAATACTTTGAATCCTTTCCACCTAGATCATAGTCTGATATTCTTGGTTACTTTTTTTTTTTCCTCTTTAGGGTTTTCATATTTAGCATGGAGTTAATCTTTCTAGTTTCACCTCACTCTCAGGCTTCTACCCTAGTGTCCCAACACTATGTATTTCTCACAGTTTTTCTTGTTCTGCTACTAAGCTCTGTGGTAGGGTGAGGTTGGTTGAGAGCATATGAGAACTTGGCACTGATATTCATTTTTTTCTCTCTTTTTCCTCATAGTTATTTTATAGTTTTGATATTCTCTGTCTTCACGTAATTCTGAAGCTGTGGTATGGCATAGAATTTTTGCTAATGTGAGGTCATTTCATACCATTTGGGGAGAAGAATTTGGGAGGTACTTTATGAGCTCCCCATTATCTACAAGGGGCAGTTTCTTAATGAACATCCTCCATCATATTTTTATATCAGAATGGAAATTATCTTTTATTGGTTTATATTCTCTTAATATCACTCAATTAGAAGTGTAATTTCTCTTGCCTCAGTGACTTTTTCTGAAAGATCACAGTTGAAACAATAATTGGGTTTTAAAATATTTATGTGAAATTTTAATGCTTAGCAGTACAAGGCTATCTCTGATTCATTTTATATTAAAAGCAAACCTTTTCAAAATATTGTTTACTTATATTTTCAAGAAGAAGTAATCATAATACTATTCTTTAGAAAATTCTCTATTCACAGGCTGACCCTTGCTCTTCTTTTCTTTATCCCTCAAAGGTGACATAAAGGTGTCAAAAATCACTAAGAAAATTGTAATTTAGTATTAACAAAATAATAAAGCATTCCATAGAAACCTTGAACTTCTCATCAAGAGGATATTCAAGAGAGGAAAATAGGTTTCCCAGGAAACAGATCCTAAAGCACATTTTCAAACTAACACTTTATTAGGAGGTGTAACCCTAGAAAGGACAGACTGAGGGAAAGGGGGAAATGGTGGAGAGTTGAGGAGAGAGAAGGAACACGAACACAAGGAGTTGCATTGTAGATTGGGGGCAATTCTTAAGAAAACAAGTGATTGATAGTTCATGTAAAACATCTCCAATAAAGCAATTGCTTCTCTTAACAGCCAAGAGGAAGGACAAGCTATTTATCTGTTGTCCCTTTCCTATCTCCTGCTTTTCGTTGGTATTTCTGCTTATGTTACCTGGCCCCTCCAGGCAGCCTTGGAGAAGCCAAGCTTTGGTGGTTCTAATTTCACTGGACTTGAGTTCAAGACCTGTTTCTCTCGCCGCTTCTCTTGTTTCTTTTTCAGATCAGTGGCATGATCTGCTCACTAATGGCACCCTCATGCTGAGTCATGCCAGTGGAAACCAGGGCTTTATGACCTTGGGAATGACCTGAGCCATCACTGAGGCAGCTGTAGCCCAGAACAAAGGCAAGTAGCATCAACCCAGAGGACAGCTGAGACTGAGCTCATCTGGGGTAATCATAATGGAGCCCTGTTTACAGTGCCTAATATAAGACCCACTTATGCCAATTTGTGTATGTTAACCTATAATTTAATGAAAGATACCATATATAATATTCCTCTTTTAATACTGTATTGCATTGGACTTTGTGATGTATAATTGATTTTATTCCGCAGTTAAGTATAAAATGCAATTCTTTCTTAATCAGGCATGGGAAAATGCAATGAAACTATAATTGCATTTTCTTTCCCAACAGTATACTAGTTAGAAAACACAGATAACAAAATATTGCTGTTTTGTTTTTATAGTCCAAGATCAAGGCTTTTATTACAATTTAAAGAATATATTGATTATTTTATTACAATGTGTAAGGAAAGAAGAATTTCACTTTCATTTTAATGATAATTTCCTATTGAAAGCCAAGAACAAGATGCTAAGCAGATTGTTATTTCCCTTTATAGAGCCATTGAGCAATTTTACTTAGCGTCTTCTTCAATAGGAAACACATTATCTTGATGCACATAATTGATAATTTTGGAGCTATTTTATTTTCTCTCTTATTCTCATATTCATCTTTAGACTTTGTCTAGATTGACCTTTTCCCCTGCACAACATGAGTGTTATCAAATTAAAATTGAGCACTAGTGTAATAAATGAATTCTACCACCATCCTTTTTTGATCCTAAATAATTCCACTCACACAGTATTCCAGATATTGTGGAAATTAAAAGTATTCCTTTCAACAAGCCTGTGATGTTGAGACAAACATATTCTAGTCTTAAGTGGCACTGATTAGTGAATAAGAAATAAATGTGGTGATACAATTCATTTGTTTAGAAGGTGAAGAAAGTAGGAGCAAATTCTTTGAGTTTGGTTTATATAATAGAAATAAAAGTCAAGCATTTAGGGTGATTATAAATTTCAGTGGGAATAATCATGGCACAATTCTCAGTACAATAGAGATCATTAAGCTTAGAAGCAAATGAAGCTCAGGAGACTTTTAAAAAATAGAAAAATGAGAGAAAATCTAAGACTAAGTAGTTCAAGAAATCTAAGTGGAATATATAGAAATAGTGGTCATGAAAATAGTTATTAGAACTACCTTTATGTTTATATGCTTTATGTATATGTACTTTGTGGAAAATCAAAGAGCATAGTAAGTGCTCATTAATCATACTCTGGATGAATTTTCATGAATGAATAAATGAAATAAACTATCCAATTTCCCTAAGTCCCTTCCTCTCCCTGTCAGTAGAGCTGGAGAAAGAAACATAAAAATGGTTAGAATCTGTACCTATAGTTTAAAGATATAGCCAGCTTGTTTTTAGTGATGTCTTACCATTTTCAGATTTCCTTCATGTAGTCTGTAACAGCTAAAATTATGAGATTCTTATCTTTGCTGCTAAATTTAGTTTATATGTCTCTTGTCAAAAATGTAAATGTGATACTGAACCTCTTAATCTCAAGTTCATGTGACCGATGTGCAGTGAGCCAATCACTGAGACACTGGTGCTTGGAGGTAGAGAAAGGTTTATCCGAATTGGCTAAAACAAGAATGCTGGAGGATAGGTTCTCTCAAATCTGCCTTAACAAAAGAAGAAGCCAGGGCGTTTTATAGAGGTAAGTGGCTTGGGAGGAGGAGTTTTGGAGAAACAAAGGGGAAATTCATGTTTCTTTTACTCTAGGTAAACTCCCGGGCAATCAGGCTTCTGGGCATCAACTGGAGCTGGGGGTTGGTTATCTGGTGATAGTAACTTCCTTGAAGGCATTCTTTTTCTTCTGCAAAATAAGCTCATAAATCTTTGTGACCCTTGAGTGACCCCTCAGGTTAAACAAGAAAACAGCAAATTAACAGGATTAACTTCTTTTCATTTGTGTTTGTTTTGGGAACAAGGTCAAAGGATAATCATGCTCTTATTGAATATTTACAGTAACCCTCAGGTACCCGGCTTCAAATGGATAGTGAGTTCACATGAGTTTATTCAAGAAAAATTAGTTTTATATAGCTTGGACAGAAACCCTTTGGCTCTGATGGCCCACAAGTTTCTTCTCATTATTGTGATATGTTGTTTCAGAACCTGTTTTTTGCTGGTCATTGTATGGTTCTCAGCAGCAATTTCTGTTTTAGATAACTCCACCTTTTTTTTTTTTTTTTTCTCTTCTTGTTTCCAGAATTGCTCTTATTAAATTTAAGATCTGAAGGCTGCACTTCATATTTTAATCTCTGACTTATGTGAATATGGTGATCCCCAGTGACAATTTATTAATAGTGAGTCTAGGCAACATCTTTTCTGCTTGTTTCCGCCATCAACAGGACCCTTTATAAGTACAATTCTCATGTCCTCATGGACGTAGAGACTTTTCCTCTTGCATCAGAATAAGTGGTAAGAAAAAGCCCTCTGATGACTCTTTGACTCTATTTCTGAACTTTTGTTCATGTTTCCTCAAGATTTTGGCTCTGGTTTTAAAAACATTGTTAATCTTAAGGAAAAAAAACAGTGAACTAAGGAATGAGTTTTTCAATCAACATTGCTTCTCTTTTTAATCTGAAGTATTCCTGCCTTTGGAACATCTGAACAGTGTTCTCCAAGCGCCAGTCAAAATCCTCTTTTCTATTTACAGATAGAGAAGTATTTGTGCACATGCTTCTAAGCCCACCACTCTTAACCTCCTTCAAGTTTCTCACTGAACAGAGCACAGAGATATACAAATATTAAAAAATAAAAACCTGCACCAGCAATTGAAACTAAAGAAAGGTGATATCCATTAAAAAGAAATTTTAGGGCCGGCCCTGTGGCTTGGTGGTTAAGTGCGCGCGCTGCGATGCTGGTGGCCCGGGTTCGGATCCCGGGTGCGCATCGAGGCACCACTTCTCCGTTCATCCTGAGGCCGAGTCCCGCATACAGCAACTAGAAGGATGTGCAGCTACGACATACAACTATCCACTGGGGCTTTGGGGGGAAAAATAAAATAAATAAAATCTTTAAAAAAAAAAAAAAAAAAAAAAAAAAGAAATTTTATATGCCTGCTAGACATAATGCAAGAGAAGTATAGCTGAATCCTGAACTTTCATTGTATGAAATAACTTTTCTGTAAAGCTTGTGGGAGAGGACTCATAAGACATCACCATAAAATCATTTCTATTTTCAGATACCCTTGCTCTGTTTCTAGAAAACAGATCATTTCCTGGATGGAGATGGGAAAGAGGGAGAATGGGGGATGGAGGAAAAATCCTAGAACATCCTAGCTTCTCCTGAGATGTAACTTGCTCTGTATAGCTCATCCAATCCCAGAAATAATTCCTAACATCGAGATTCTATTTCTAAAATCTCTCCTGATACAGAAGCCAAGATTTCTGTTTAAAGACTTTACCTACAGAAGTGTACTTGTAAATAAAGTTAGTTTTTAAGTTTGAGGGTCTATGATGATTGGCCTTTCAGATCCCTTGTCTTGTTGCATATACTTATGTCCATCTGTCGAACTATACCATTTACTTATCTATTCTGATGGTGAGATGAGGCAAACAATGAATCTAAGAGAGTAAGAGAAAGAGAGACAAAAAGGAAAAAAAGAAGTCTGTTCCTAAGGTCCACTGCAGAGCTGACCTAAACTGCTAATCTCTAGAAATTTCCAGTTGAGAAATTTAGCCAAATCTGTCTTACCACACCAGGCAAATGGGAGGAAGTATTCTACAGAAGAGGGAGTGAAGTGGATGTCATTGGGAGATAAAGGAATACAAGAACACACAGCTCCAATAATTGAGAAATCTACCTATTGATTCACAAATCACTTTCTTAGTCTTGACTTGAATCTGGTGCTTCTCTACCTTGGAGTTTGAATGAGGTAGAAACAACCTTCTTTTCCTTTTATATTTATAGATATAATCAACATTAGAGAAGGGAAACAATATAATTAAATAATGCAATCAGAAATGAATTACAAATTTTTGCAAGTGATGTAGTTCTGACATCTGAATCTTCTCTTCAGAAGCCTTTCATCATTTTCCATTTATTACCCCCCAAATTACGATTAAGTTTCCTGCTATTCATGGCCCTCCTCAATTTCTCCCCAGACAAACTTTCCTTTATCTTATCATTATCGTATGTTGCTTTAAAATTACTTCACAAAGTAAAACTTCTTAAAATTTAATTTCATGTCTTTTCATTTATTTAATTTTTCCCAATGGAAAATTCACTTTTTTCAACATTTCCTCACATATACATTTGCCCCGCTTCAAGGGTTAAATGAGACATGTTTCTGAAGCGGATGCTGTTCTTTTCCTCTCCCTGCCCCCTGCCTCTTTCCCCGGGCCTGCATGTTGTTTTTATTTACTTTAAGGCCCTTATGAATTTTTGCCTTGTATTAGAGGTAGAGTATGTGATAAATATATATCATATTTCTCACATTATATTTAAAGCAGGGAGACTGAGGCACCAATCCAATTTCCTGCTCAGAACTAGTGCAGAAATTCAAAGAACGTCTGCAAATGTAAGGCATGTTTTCTCCGCTGAGTGAAACTAGAAAGCACAGCAGAGGCTGACTGTCCCCTCACCTCAGCAACTATCAGGGTGCCTTGTGCATAAGGGGCCTTCAGTAAATATTTCTTCAATACATATTCAACACAAAATATTCATTTTAAAAATGTAAGCCATTAAGAAAAATAAGAAATACGCAGTTTGAATTTTTCACTCAACAAACCCAGCCATATCTCTTTACATTGTAATAAGAAAATTTATAAAACTACAAATCCTTTCCCCTACAGGAATCGGCAGTCATTAAGATGATTTTATTTTATATTTTATTGTAAAATAGAATTAGGTTTCTTAAGAGAGACCATTTTCAGAATTACTCTTTAAAAACTTTTTCATATTCCATTAGTAAATCCACCCCTCCAAAGATTTATGCATTTTTCCAGTACATCTATCTTTTTTATCCCCTCCCAAAGACGAACCTCCTGTGCTTGGATATTAATGCCAAGTCATGTAGCGGGATAAACAGGCCATTAGCATTAAAAAATACATACCTCTTTTTTATTGAAAATTTCATTTTATGACAGAAGGAACCTAAAATTTGCATTTAAATAGGGACTATTCAAGTAAGATACTGCACTAGATTTTTGAAGTATGTGATTTTTATAAGGTTGATAACTACTGCCACCAACACAGATTTTTTGGAAAGAAGTCAAGGAATGAAAGACTATTTTCCATGCTAGCAAATTTAAACATATCTAATCTCTTTATTCAGGAATTTTTATCTGTACTCTATTCTCTATAAATAATAGACTCACTTTTCAATATTGAAAGTGTTTAAAAGTTTAAAACATTAGATGGTATGGTTAGATCCTTCTTTATGCAAAATCAGTTATATCCTAGATGTAACTATCTCATACTAAAATCATTTACTGTCAATCACATCCTGGGGTATAAGAATATGTGAATTTCTCTCTTAGCAGGCTCTGTTACTCTACAGTATCTGAAAGCTAGTTTCTGATACAAACTATGTCCTGGGTGAAACCATTTCTATCTAATTGAAGTCAATGGAAAAATGCAGCCTATGACAGCAATTCTAAAACTTTATGGAGCTTAACAATTGTATGAGAGCTTGCAAAAAAAAAAAAAAAAAATCTAAATCCATAGATTCTGATTCTGATCTGAGTGGGGCATTGAAAGAGCATCCCAGTAATGGTGATGCATGCTGTCCGCAGAAGTATGGACGATGAGTGGTAATGGATGATGCTAAAATAACAAAGATGTTGTAACCATCTTGTGTTGACATAGAGGGTTAAATTGTTAAAACAGGCTCATGTAATGATAATTCTTACCTGACACCAAGCTTGATTAATAATTGAAAGGATTCAAACAAGAACCATGCACAAACTTGGGATTTCCTTTTGGAGGAACAGGCAAGAATCAATCACAGTTCCCCAGATGTTTCTTTCTCTTGCATAAGGACTGTGTTTGGAATTGGATTAAAGATAAATTCTGAATGATGTTTGCAAAAAACATAGTTCACAATAGAAGCTGTTTGAATTTGGGGGCTTCCCAGTTTTATACTGTCTTAGTTACATGAACATGAAGTGTCTATTTGACTACCTCCCCTTCTCCAGACATGCATGTTCTTTAAGTCTATAATTCCAGGTTTATCCGTAATAAACATTATAGAAACCAGATATATCCTGCTAAAATCATTTACTTTTTTAAAAAATAAGACTCCGTTCTTTACCATTATCATGTTGACAAGCAGTTTGGTCCAGGTCATAAACATGTTTATTAGAAAGTCTATTGGAGGTCAGTCATTTCTATTCCATCTTATCAAAGAAGCTTTACATCTCCAAGAAAAGAATCACGGGCTTGCTTTTAAATCTTTTCTTCTCACCTCTGCCCTTAAACTGATCATAAAACCCCCTAATTTTAGTAAAAAAAAAAAAAAGAAGAAGAAATCCTTCTGCTATTCTATCTCGGCTATTTTCCATACTAAATTTATACTTATTCTATGAATAAAGTCTTGAAATAATAATTCATGTTACATGTCTGAGATAGACTTGACTTTTTTTTTTTTTCTGAGGAAGATCAGCCGTGAGCTAATATCTGTGCTAATCCTCCTCTTTTTGCTGAGGAAGACCAGCTCTGAGCTAACATCTATTGCCAATCCTCCTCCTTTTTTTTTTTTGTCCCCCCAAAGCCCCAGTAGATAGTTGTATGTTATAGTTGCACATCCTTCTAGTTGCTGTATGTGGGACGCGGCCTCAGCATGGCCAGAGAATTGGTGCCTCGGTGTGCGCCAGGGATCCGAACCTGGGCCGCCAGTAGCAGAGCGCGAGCACCCAATAACTAAGCCACGGGGCCGGCCCTTGACTTTTCTTAAAGTAACTAACTACCATGACTAGGTAGTAGAAACTTACATGAATATGAATTCGTACCCCTTTCATCATACTTTAATACACTCTCCTGCATGCTTTGCCAATATTTATTCATTGTATGCTAAAGTCAATGGCTTCTTTACATTATGAGCACTCATGCATTTTTTTCAAGTCAAAGTGTCTTTGAATAAGAAGGAACCTGACATTAATTAACCTCGTACAGTATTTCCTGTACGATGCTCTAACACGGTGTGCCTGAACATATCCAGGGAATAAATATTTAGCAAAGTGGCTCCACTCTACCCTAATATGCTCAGGGAACTCTAAGCACTCTTCCTATTTCCCCATCACCTTCTGCAAACGAGTGATGTCCAATGGAATACAGAGGATGAAAGAAGGAGAAAAAAGTGCCTGGAAAATTCATAGGTTTCATGACAAATTTCTGAATAAGTAAGAGACAAAGAAATTAAAATGAACTTTTCAATCGCACCTTCAAGTTTACTAAGTTTCTGAACCTATATATTCATTTCGTCCCTACAATAAGCTGGTACCGTAATTATCAACCTTATTTTAGAGATGAGAAACTGAATCTTCAGGCATTTAATTAATTTCTCTAAGCTCACACAGTTAGCAAATAAAAGAAACAGGATTGATTTGGGGTCTCTTAATGTCTAAACCAGCCCTCTTTTCATTACAACAGCATTTTCCAATGCATGCTCTGTGGAGCAGCATTATGGTCAGGGGAGGGAGAGAGGCCCTGTGGTAAAATAAGTTTCACAAATGTTGAAATAAACGAAGTTCCCCATATTTCTTAACTGCAAGACTTCTTATACCTCATAATGTACTATCACATAATTTGAGTCTTGCAAATGGGGATATAGAATGTAATATTTATCAGCTTAATTTACCTTTGGGTTTGCTTTATGGCAGACTGAACCCTGGCACTAGTATTCTTTAGAATTCTCTCTGAGAAATGTTGGGTTTTGTGTTTCTGCACTCCATATTGAGATTTTAAGTATCAGAGATGGGCAATATCACTGAATCTACACTGGAATGCAGGCTAAGAAAAATACATTTACTTAGGAGAATCATCTGGAACTCATGATAGATAAATACAGATGACGTTTTTAATTAATACTAGCTCTAAGAGGAAACTGGGAATCAACAGGGTAATGAGGCAACTGTCTTTTTTCCTTTTGTAGATGAAAATGGAATACATAAAATATTTGTTAAAATGGTACAAGTAATACTGAAATAACCTTGAAACCGGGCACCAACTTGCTTTAACTATACTCAGTTAATTGTCTGTTGGCAGAAAGTAGTTAGATGACGCATTACTAAAGCCCGCCTATAGATAACATCTCTGAAGCTTGGGTCACCATGGTAACGGGTGATTAAGTTTTTCAGGAACTGAAAGTCAACTCCTTGTCCAGTTCAGGCTGGTTAAGACCACTGGCTCATCAACTGGGCCTTTGGGAATGCCCAATAGGTGACCCTCTGACATCAGGGGGCTGAAAACTCCACCCTCAGATCGTGCTAATGTGAGGGTGAATGTGTGTCCTATGAAGAGCCATGAAGCTTTACTATACTTGTGCAGATCATTAATTACCTCACTTTTCCTTACCTCCAATCCTCTATTCTCTCACTTCAGACCACCCTGCCCTTCTATCCCATAAATATCCCTAATCCCCATTTTCAAGGAGGCAGATTGAGACTTGTTCTCCCATCTGCTCGCTTGGCTGCCTTGTGAATAAACCTTTTCTCTGCTGCAAACTCATCATCTTGATGATTGGCATGCCATGTGGTGGGCAAAAGGAGCCTGATTCAATAACAACCTGAAGTTTCAGACTCAATATTGAGAACCTGAAATGCCAGGGGGATTTGGGATGAATATACATAGATTTCCAACACCGAGCACTTAGAGCAATTCTTCTCCAAGTTAGTTTCACTATACCTAATTTATGGTTTTTTAAAATGGAATTGCTCTCTTATCTCAGACTGTGCTCATTTTCTTGAGCTTCCAAAAGTCCTCTTTTTTTATTTAAAAAGAAAACAATCACTGCAGTGTATTGTGCTGAATTACATCTAAAAATCCAAATGACTTCTGCAGCAGATTCTATTTAGCTGTCCTAATACCCTGTTTTAATAAGGGTTTCACCAGCAAGATAAAAATTAAATGTTTGCCAGAGTGATGCATTAATAACTCAAAACCTTTAATTATAGCAGTGCCCAATTTAATTAAACCCTACATTACAAACTGTCGGCCTTCATATCACAGACCTCTATGTTGAGTGGTTTATAGCTGAGCTATTAAAAAAAGTTATTCCATGTTTCAGGATATGATACAAGTTCTCCACTTACCGGAGAATGATCTTTGTTTTCAATTGGAGAAACAAAAACATCCAATACGAAGCTAACATTGACAATGAAAGCACAAATTTATTAAAAGTGTTTCTGCACAATTTCCTGACAGTTACTACCAACCTCATTTAGTAATTATTTTAAAAATGAAGCAAATTGGAACAAAAATGGAAGATGAATGAGGTGTCTCATATGAATTTCCTTTGACACAAAAGTGAAGAACTTGATTCAAGTTGTAAGAAGCAAATGACTAGCCATATGCCTATTCAAATAATATTTAGCTTTCCAGTGATATTACTCCTTGGGAAAGGCTTCTAAATTCTCCTTCTTTTTCTTCCTTATTCTGTGATTACTAAGGGTCTCAGGATTAGAATAGTGGATTAGAAATTTGAGCATGAATGAGAATCACCTGGAGGGCTTGTTAAAACCAGATTGCTGGGCTTCTCTCAGAGTTTCTGCTTCAGAAGATTTGGCTGAAGCTCTAGAATTTTCATTTCCAGATAGTTTCCAAGGGATGCTACTGCTGCTGTACAAGAGACCACACTTAGAGAACCATTAATGTAGAATAAACAGATCAGACTCCCTTATAGGATATTAATGGAAACATATGGACATATATGGAGAGAGACACAGAGACAGAGAGTCAGAGAAACAGAGAAGTAAAAAATTTGGCCTTGCCCAAAGAGAGGTCTAGCCTTTGTCCAGGCTCCTAGATGGTGATTTCTAAATCCTCAGAATTTCTGAGTGAGAGAGTGCCTTTTTCATTCCTGGTGGACCCCTCAGACCACAACTAAGAGTTTATGCTAATGAGATGACTTAGAGTCTGAACAGCCACGCCTGATAGTTTTGGGTAGGGGCTGGCCATGACAGAAAGATTAACCATGTGATTTAGGGTGGGGCTTAGGTCAGGGGTTGACATAGAGATTGAGTCCAATCATGTGGGCAATCAATTAATCATGCCTACATAATGAAGTCTCAATGAAGCTCTGGACACTGAAGCTTGGGGGAACTTCCCAAGTAAGCAATACTCCATGCATATTGTCATGCATGAATGTCGCGAGGATAACTCATACTGAGGACAATGGAAACTTCACATTTGGAAACTTCCTACATTCTGCTCTATGGCTCTCTTCCTTTGGCTGGTTCTAACTTGTATCCTTTCCCTGTAATAAGCCTTAGCCATGAATATGATAGCTTTCAGTACCTCCTGTGAGTCTTTTTAGCAAATTATTGAAACTGAGGGTGGTTTTGGGACACCACCAATCCTGCAGTTGGTGTCAGAAATGAGGGTGGTTTTGTATGTACTCTTCTCTCTAACTTTGTAGCCAGACCCTGATTCCTTGCAGTTAGGATCAAAAGTCTTGGACAGACCTGGTTTTCTGGCAGACTGTGCCTTAAACCTTGAAGTTCAGCTAACTCTGGGGGTAAGGATTGGGGAATGAGGAGAGAGAAGATTGAGAAAGACTGACTACCGGATGCCAGGTGAAGCCACGAATGACCCAATTTTATGCATGTCTCAGCCAACTACACTGTCACCAACAATACTATCTTTTCTCTATATATTGTTAATCTCCCTATCACCATAAGTATATCCTCTAAGGGATAAAAGAAGACATCAGTGTAGACTTCAGGTGTTGCCATTTTCAATAGGTTAATTTTATCTCTCTTCTAGATTTATGCATCTCAGAAGCTACCACTCCATGCCATGTAAATTTGGATATCTATGCTTTAAACTTCCCAGGGTTTGGGGAATATTTAAGGTTTTCTAGCAACACTATATCAAAAATCTTAGATAACACCCATTTCACATATTAAAAGGAAAAGGGAGCATTCTGCTTCTGTCTTGTATTCTTTTTGTTTGTCTGTTTGTTTGTGACGAAGATCAGCCCTGAGCTAACATCCATGCTAATCCTCCTCTTTTTTTTTTTTCTTTTGGTGAGGAAGACTGGCTCTGAGCTAACATCTATTGCCAATCCTCCTCCTTTTTTTTCCCCAAAGCCCCAATAGATAGTTGTATGTCATAGCTGCACATCCTTCTAGGTGCTGTATGAGGAATGCGGCCTCAACATGGCCGGAGAAGTGGTGCGTTGGTGCACACTTGGGATCCGAACCCGGGCCGCCGGTAGCGGAGCGTGCGCACTTAACCGCTAAGCCACAGGGCCGGCCCCCTGTCTTGTATTCTAATCATAAGAGCCTTCACCAGCTGCAAACAAGGCAGGAGCATGCCTACAGAATGTTTCTCCTTTGAGACTAACAGGGCTTTTATGAAAAAAACTCTTTAGTTCTTTAGAAGCTGGCAAGGGTGGCAGAAGGCCCACTCACCTGAGGAATATAGTGAGAAAAAATAGTATTAATTTAAATTTCTTCTTCCCCCTCAGTAGAGTTCATTCTAATACTGCTTAATCTTTAAGTATCTGCAGAGTACTATTTGCTCTGAAACAAAAAGGCTGAGGCTCGACAAATAGTTGTCGTTGACAATTATTTTGCAATTTAGGGTATACTGACATGTGACATGTTATTTCTTTTTTCCTGAATATTTTATATAAGCATTGTTTACTTACTTTGAATTGTATCTTTTCCCTTCAACTGCAGTTTTTCAACCCAGTTAGCAATTCTGTGTATAAATTCAACAAAGAATTGAACACTTCCTGTATGCAAGACTCTGTGCCAGGCTCTGGGCATAAAGATATGCAGGACAAATGACAAAAGATTTCTGCCCTGAGGGCACTGGAAAAGCACAACTATGGCTGCAGCAGTTTCTATTTAGTATAGTAATAAAGTATTTAATTAAAATTCCCCCACTATCTTTGCATCCTCTACATTCTTTGCATATACTTCAGACTGAAAAATATTGATTGATTGCTTGAACTGTCTATCGTTTTAAAGCATATAAAAATATGAATATATTTATAAGCATCCCACTCAGACAGACTATTTCTAAGGGAACATACGGAGAGAGCTACAAAGTTTAAAATGTACCTTGAGTAAGGAAATTCCTCTGTAATTTAAATATACAACATTATTTAATTTCATAAAACTAAAAAAACAAGAATATATGCACTTTCATCTAAAGGAAAAATGGCTATCAATAGAGAATTCATATACACAAAAAAATAAATAAATATCCTTTATTTTCTCATATTTTTCTGAAACTTTATTTGATAGAAATACTCTTACTCCCTTCCACCAAAATTCCGTCTACTGTTTTTGTGTTTTACATATATTTAATCATTTAAATCACATTGGTGAAGTTTACCAGGATTTTGACATTAAATCTACTTTATAGATAGATTATTTCAAAACTCTTACTAATATTAAAATACAGAAAAATTCAAGGTGAAGAAACAAAATGTAAAACCTTAGGAACTACTCGAGATTAAAGTAGACTAGAGAGATATGACAACTAAATGCAATATTGATCCTGGCTGGGGAAAAGTCTCCATCAAAGATGCTATGGGTACAATTCAAGAAATTTAGGGGCCGGCCCAGTGGCACAAGTGGTTAAGTGTGCGCGCTCCGCTGCGGTGGCCCGGGGTTCACCGGTTCGGATTCCGGGCATGCACCAATGCACCGCTTGGCAAGCCATGCTGTGGCGGCGTCCCATATAAAGTGGAGGAAGATGGGCAGGGATGTTAGCCCAGGGCCCATCTTCCTCAGCAAAAAAAGGAGGATTGGCAGATGTTAGCTCAGGGCTGATCTTCCTCAAAAGAGAAAAAAATTTAAGTACGAGTTTTTAGATAATATTGTTGTATTTATGTCACATTTCCTCATTTTGACACCTGTCCTGTGGTTAAGAAAGTTTTCTTATTCTTAGCATATAAACCTTAAATTATTTAGGAGTAAAGGGGCACAATGTGTCCAAATTACTTTCAAAAAGAGTCAGCAAAAAATAAGTATCTCACACACGTGTACATGCAAATATATATTTTTATTTACAAATGGAGAGAATAAAAAAGAAAAATGGGGCAAAATGTAGACAAAACAAGTGGGCCATGTTTGGGGAATCTGTATAAGAGATATATGGGATTTCCTTCTATTATACTTCCACATATTTTAAGTTTAAAATTATATTAAAACAAAGTTACAAAAAAAAAAAAGAACATGCATAATTATGAGAAAAAAATAGAACTATCTTATTTTGTACACAGAAAAAATTCCTACAGGAATCTTAACAGATAAAAGATATTTTACTTATTTATTGAAGCACGTCGATAAAATTTGTCATAAATATAGAATTTTTATTCTAAGTGATTTAAAATTATGAACTAATTGCAAAAAGACTTAAGTAGTACCATCCAGAATCATGGTCTGTCTCTCAGTTGTACATGCATCTCTCTTTTTTTACTTTATAATAAATCTTGGCAATGTTATCTGGAGGGAGGGTGTTCGGTTATTGAAAGTCATGGACATTTCTTGCTGAAGGAGAGAGAGAGAGATTTCTCTCTCTCTTCCTCTTTCATGCTCTCCCACTCTCTCTCTCTCTTTCTCTCTGTCTCTCTCATGCACACACACACACACACACACACACACACACACACAAATAGATAGTGGTGGTGTGGTGTTAAGTAAGACAAGCTTTCCCTCGTATTTCATACCTAGTTTCTGCAAGTATACAGAGATTTTAGGATGCTTTATTTGTAAGTAATAGAGACGGACTCGTGAATTAGAGTGAATTTTTACAACAATTTATGAAGTAAAAGAAAGACAGAAATCCAAGAAATTTTATTGGACTTTGTCAGGACTTCGACGCTGGATTTGACTAACCATGAGTTCCTCAGCAGTAGTAATTTGCACATAACTTGAACGCCCCAACATTAAAGCAGTTTAGCTTATCACTCTATTACTCTTCACTTTTTTATGTTGTCTCACTTTTTTCTTTTTCAATTATCAGCAGAAAAGAGATTCTTTGCCCCACTATACAGTGTTTTTAAACAGTTTCTTTTCCTTCACTCTATCAAATGGTCTTTTTGTATCCCGTGTATTGCCCCATTAGAGGAGCTGTGGAGTGGCAATTTTCATGAGAATAAGTTGAGGACAGGGAGTACATCACAATTATCCAGAACCTCATTACCTTTGCTTTCGATTTAAAAATTAATTTGGAGAAAATAAAGTCTTTAATACCATGATCTTCTTATTTATTCAAAATTTTTATTTTCTTTAGTAAAATTTAATAATTTTTTTACAATTTTATTCATGTTTGTGCCTATATTTTCCTAGTTACTTAACATTTTTATTGTTATTTTAAACATTGATTAATTTTCAATTATATTTTCTAACTGTTTATAGCTGGCATAAATAAAAACTGTTGCTTTGGAATTAGCCATCAGATGGAAATTTCCCTTGAGTGTTTTATATTTTAGTTGTTGGTTTAAATAATTTGTTTGTTGTTTAAAATAGTTATTCTTCATTATGTAAAGAAAATATACTTACAATCCTAATTGAGTTTAAATTTATATACGAAATGAATGTTGTATTTTTTCAAGAGAAATCTTTACTATCTGTTGAGGTAATGATAAGTTTTTCTTCTTTTATATTGATGTGATTGATTATGTAAATTAATTTACTAGTATTGGATAAATCTTATGTTTTTATCATAGTCCCTTTTTTTTTTTTTGGTGAGGAAGATTGGCACTGAGCTAACATCCATTGCCAATCCTCCTCTTTTTGCTTGAGGAAGATTGTCTCTGAGCTACTAACTGTGCCAACCTTCCTCTATTTTTTGTATGTGGGATGTTGCCACAGCATGGCTTGATGAGCGGTGTGTAGGTCCATGCCCAGGATCCTAACCTGCGGACCCTGGGCTGCCAAAGCAGAGCATGTGAACTTAACCACTACACCACTGGGCCAGCCCCGATAGTCCATTTTTTATAATAGTCTGTTATTATTCAGTACTCTATAAAATTATTTTTTTAAAATAATGATAATGAGAAAACTTTGTTATGTAGTAAACATATTCAAGGCCAAACTGCCCATGTAAGTCAGGCAATATTTTTATGTCCAATTAAAGACATTAATTGATGCTACAGAAAGTTTACTTCACTGATATATTAAATCAAGGTGTCTGACTTTAAAGTCTGAACTCTATCACTTTTTATAATCATCCTTACTGCTTTTGTTCAATATTGTGCTGCCTCTTAAATATCCTCCAGGAAAACCAAAAGCCCAAGTAACTTACCAGATCAAATTAACAGATAATTCTTACATTATTTTAAATATTCCTGAGCTAAGAGAAAAGAACTGTAGTTTTTGAAATATATTCAGTACTTACACCAACCACTGGTATACAGGTATAAATGTTGAACAAATACAACATAAATATAGACTAATTTTCCTTATAAGTGTTGATATAGAAGTACTAAGCAACTACACCAAATCATTCTAAGTCTTTCATTGTGTATAGGATAGCAGTTCTTCACAAATTAATATGTACAATTGTTTTAAAACTACTACCTGATATCTTTACTTATGAACTTGATAGAATTAACCTAACACTATACTCAAAAATAACTTGGAAAATGTTGAAAAACATTAGTTGTAACGAAAAAGGCTTTCCTGTTACAATTTTAAAAAATCATTATAGCAGACACAAACAGAGGGATAAATGGAACATAATGAAAATTTTAAAATCAGTATTGAAGACTAGATTAATTTTTGTAAAAGGTGAGTTAGATCACTACCTCATATTTTACAAAAAAACAGTTATAGGCAGATTAAATATTTAAATGTGAGACATAAACTAGAAGAATGTCACAATACATCAAAATAGACTGATCATCAAAAATTAATCTCTACATTAAAATAAAAATCTTCTCAGATTATAAAGAACACGATTATTAAAGGAAATTGTTTATGACATATGTTAGCAGGGATACTTCTCTCAGTTTAAAAATGAATCCTAAAAGTGAATTGAAAAAAAAATTATGCAAGCTTCAATTAAAAAATGTGCAAAAGTCTTAAGGAAGTTAGTCTTAAAGAAAAAAATCCTAAAGCATATGAAGTGTTTAAATTCATTATTAATCAAATAAACAAAATTAAACAATAATAATATAATTTTATTTTAAATTGGTAAAAGTAGAAACAATGATAATGTCTAGTGTTATCGAGAACTTGGGAAATTGTCAACCGGCCCATGGGCTCACCAAGTACTCTGCACATCTCACCCAGACATGCCCCCACCCTGTGGCCAACACCGTGTTGTATGCTCCCAATGGTGGCAAGAATAATCTTTTATGATG